>NW_027397063.1:28161581-28216424 GCF_003265705.2 Callorhinus ursinus
AAGAAGATAGCAGGAAGGGAAGAATGAAGAGGGGGAAATCAGAGGGGTAGACAAACCATGAGAGACTATGGACTCTGAGAAACAAACTGAAGGTTCTAGAGGGGAGGGGGTGGGGGGATGGGTTAGCCTGGTGATGGGTATTAAAGAGGGCACGTATCGAATGTAGCACTGGGTGTTATACGCAAACAATGAATCATGGAACACTACATCAAAAATTAATGATGTAATGTATGGTGATTAACATAACATAATAAAATTTTAAAAATAATAATTGATAAAGCCAAAGGTAAACGTTTCTTTATATGATGGTCTCAGCCTAGGATCAATTGTAGAACTTGATTATCAAATTATCAATATGACATAACATTATAACATAATGTACCCAGAAGAAATGTAAACTTGTAAGTCAACACTTCTGTATTAATTGAGGTCACCTTGCAATTCACCCCTCATTGTGTAATTATTTCAAAGGGAACTTGCCCACCTAAATGAAACTGTGTAAGACTTGCTTTTCTTGCCAATATACATACAAGAAGACAGAGTTAGACTCATTTTGCTGCTGATGATACTGTGTTTTCTGATCCACTTTCTGCAACCTTGTTTACATTCTGATATTGTTTCAATACATGCTTTACCTGTTTGTATGAGATAGAGTTAAAAACAAGAAGATAGATAATGATTTTGCCTGCTGCAAACTTTAACAAAATACCCTTCCACTAGGCAGTGATCCACATCGGCATCAGGAAGAAATGTAGAAGTAGATTTCAACATTGTCCTTGAAGTAAAGATTGAGTAATAAGTTCATATTTTTGGTAAAAGAAAGATCATAAAAGAAAAAAACACACACAGAGACAAAGGACTGACATTGTCCACAGGAACAATGTGTAGTCAATTTGTTAATTGAAGATATTCTGCATGGAAGCTATGTTTATTTTAATCTTGAATTGTTCTCCATTTTATCCCTTTGTACCCACAGAGCCTTGATTTGCATATCTTCTTTCAAAAGGGATCCTGTTCTCTGTGTGGCAAATTCTTTAAAATACAAATACACACACACGCACACACACACAGACACACACAGACACACACAAAAATACTTAGAATTTCGCATAAAGGTTCATAAGAGCTGATCACTCAAATATATTTAAATTAAAAATGAAGCAAGTTTTTAGTATAGACATTTGACACATGTCCTATGTTGATTTTCTGTATTATGAGAGTTTCATGTTGGTGTGTAAGTTTATTTAATTAGAAGTATATTTAATATAGGAAAATATTATTTCCTATGGATATTCCTGATCTATCACCATAGCTGTACTGTTTAGATATAACCTGCTTTCTGGATTACTAAATTTAATCACACATCACACAATCAAGATTTTCAACATGTGGTTGTCCTCAAACTAGATTTGTTTGCAGTTCTGCTTGCAAACTCAGTATCAGGCATAAACTATATTAAAAAAGAAAATGATCCATTAGGTAGCAACATTTTTTCTGAGCACTCCAAGATCAAACTCACCTTAGTGATTATATTTCATTTGTTTTTGAGTACAGGTTAGGAAGATCATTTCATTTTAAACACTGTCAGTTTTACTTTAAAAGTACAGAAACATGTTTACCAAGTTACATTGCCTCAAGGCTACACCACCTACACCATATAGAGATGGTCAAATGAAACCATCATTCTTTACAACAGTCCTGTCATAAATGTTTACTGGAATGGTGCTGTCAAGCTATCTTAAATAAAGTAAGCCAGAGTCATTGCACACAATATTTTATACTTCTGTTCTGTGGCTACCATGTGTCATTCCCAAACTCTTGTCCCTGATGTCACTTTAACAAAAACTGGGATCAAAATAGAGCCTTAGTCAGCAGATCAGCAATATCTCAGCCTCATTTATTTGAGAAAATGGAATGTGGGCTACATCTTTATACCAGAGCAACAAGAATTTGAGAACAAACCTTCCCAATGAAAGACATAATTCATTATCAATGATTTTAACTGAAACACTGCACATTGTATTTTCATCTTACACTTTTGAACTTATTTTTTTGTCTAAGGCAAATATTCCATAATGATGAACAGAATTGCAATATATGGAATAATTATTTTCAAAATTGAGACAAGCGTGATGTGATGACAAATGGGTGTTATACTTAACTAAAGAATCATTGAACATTATATCAAAAACTAATGATGTACTATATGTTGGCTAATCGAATTTAAATTTAAAAAAAATTGAGACAAGCTATTTTTTAAATATAGTATAGAAAAACAATTCTTATATGAACATTTTTTCCTTCTATAGTTTACATATAAAAACTAGAATTATATCATGATCTTAGAGCTTCATTTTCTCTTTGCTTCTCTTCACATTTTGTTTTTACTTCCTCTTCTTTTTTTCACCCTTTCTTCTTTTCTGCAAAGTTATGTTTAGAATTTGTTCATGAAAATCTTCCCATTGAATTAGTAACAATGTATCTATTAAAAATAAACTATCCCATAAAAATCAGATCATCAAGTGTTATGGGGTGCACTGCTGACACAACCATACATCCTTTTTATGTTAGCTTAAATTTTAGTTGGAAAGATGACAGGTTGGCCAGATAAAGCCATTTGAAATGTAGTACTGTCTTACTTTTTTTTTTAAGATTTTATTTATTTATTTGACAGAGAGAGACACAGTGAGAGAGGGAACACAAGCAGGGGGAGTGGGGGAGGGAGAAGCAGGCTTCTGGCGGAGCAGGGAGCCCGACGCGGGGCCGGTCACAGGACCCTGGGATCATGACCTGAGCCGAAGGCAGAGGCTTAACGACTGAGTCACCCAGGCGCCCCTTGTCTTACATTTTTATTTTATCTGAAATTCTATGAAAATAAAAGATATTAAAATATGTCAAACTGAAATGAAAAGGAATTATTTTCCTTCTAGATAAAAATAGGTAAGCATATGTTTTAGCTATTAGCTATTTAAAATATAAACACCAAATCAAAAGCAGATTCCATATACAGTTCTCCATCTAATAAATAGTCTATTTTGTAGAAACATCAGCATACATGGGAAATGATAAGCCATAAAAATAAAATCTTTCCTTACTCTCTGTTGTGTTTAAGCTGAAAATGTCCTAGGACGCTGTATTTTTATATGGCTGTTGATTCAGTAGCATTAAAAATCTAGTAATTTTTCAAATGTGGGAAGAGGATCTCATTACCCTGTCTTGAATGTAAAATGTTATAAACCATAAAACTGAATGATTCAATAAATCAATCCTTGAAGAAGCCTGCCAAGAGGATATATTGGTGATTTATGCATCTTTAAGCATATATAAAGGACTACCCCAGGGATCTTGTTATGTAAAGGAATTTTCTAGTATACTCATCAATCCAACTACTATTTTTGCTCATTCTGGACATTTTCTACTATACACTCAGGACTTGGATATGTGATGAGTAGTGATTGATGTTGGTAGGTAATCTCCCCCCCTCTGGACCCACACATCACCATATTAAAATTCTCTAAATTGTACACTTGGGAGAACATTCCAAGAGAGAATTTGCATTATGCATTATGCTAATCTCATTTTATGTGTTTGATTCTCTGGTGGTGCATTAATTATCAGATAAAATTTGATCCAGGGAAACATATACCAATCTGTAGAGTGGGCAGCATGTATTAAAAAAAAAGAATGGTATGAGAAATATAGCCAAGAATTTTAGAACAGAATTTAAGAGGTTCTAAATTATCACTTGTTTTCATTTAATATTGTCAGTTACTGGACACTGTATAGGAAGATTTCAGTGTTCACAGTTTGATACATTAACCAGTTTTCTGTTCTGAACTAAAGTATTGAGGCTAATGGAGGTTTCTGTAGACAAAATTTTGATATTTTGAACCACTCTTTAAATAAAATATAGGAACCTTCTTTAAAATGACATAGAATCAACTTTAAGAAGTCAAAATTTTAAAAACTCTATTTTCCCCCAATCTCTCAGTGTTACTGCAAATCACAGGAAACAAAACCAAAAATTTTTAATTTACAGGACAGAATGAGTGAGTAATGGGATTTTTTTGTCCAAGGTTAACTCTATTGTGCTTTCTTTCCCCACTCAGGTTTTATGATTTTAACCACTCCCAATCTGATTAAAAAGTTGTTTTCCAGTCATTGTTCAAATAAAATTTTCACCAATAAAAATGAAAATTGTTCAAATAAAATGAAAGTTTTAACAGGGTGAGGAATAAATCAAAAGTATGTGATGAGGTAAAGCAATTCCATCATTTACTTTTTTTCCTCTGGTAGGATAGGAGAAAAATTTTTTTTTTAAAAGGACGTTCTTGAAATAACTTATAAAAGTCTTTTGTTCATAAATATTCAAGGACCAGACTGTATTATAATGATACATGGCTGCCTGAGTGTCTTATTTTTATTTTTTAGTGTTTGAAATTATGATATTATTATATTATAATTATTAATTCTCCTGGGCAGAATATGGTTTTTGCACAAAACCAAAAATTTTGAGTCCATTAGAAAATGGATTAAGTGGACCTTTAATTTTTCTTTTGTTTCTGAACATATTTTTCTTTCAGTTGTAATTTTGCCAGTGTTCTAACTAAAATATTAAATATATCATACTAAAACTATAGTGACAAACTTTTAAAAATTCTAAGTAATTTATATATATTAAATATATACTATGTACTTGACATTCTGCTATGTGGTCTAGGAGATCTATTTATGCTCAAGTTATAAAGATCAAACAGCATGCAAAAATTTAACATGTAATCAGAACAGTACTTATTATAGGCCTCCATACTGGTATTCAAAATTAGTAATATCAAAATTAGTAATATCAAGATGGGTAGAAAGACTAGAGAAGTCTTCATGGAGAAATTAAACACTGGTGTCATAAAAATAAAACACTTGCTAAATATTTACTAACAAAATGAGGCACATACTTATAATCCTGTCTTGCCTAGATCATTGAAGCAACTTTGAAACTGCCTCCTTGACAATTTTTCCTTCCTATTCATCATCTGCACTACTTCTATGCGTATTAAAGGTCAAACTGATCATGCCAGGTCATTTTAAGTACTGTGTTGTCTGTCTGCTGACTAGTTGACAAAATCCAAACTCTAAAGTGAAAAATATAAAGGTTGTTTCCATCTTACTCCAAACTAAATATTTATTTCTGTTATGTATAATTATCCCACTAACTCCTCCACATTCAACTCAAATGGTACTTCCACTCATGAACCTTGCTTGGCTCCACAAGTTAGAATCAGTGACTCCAGTGTTTCTCAATTTACGAGTACACACACACACACGGACATATGCCTCCCATATTTCAAGGACCATCCGTGTACAGTGAGACTGGGAATATATTTACCTTCCTATTAGTCCTGGACTACTTGTTACTATCTAACATCTTAATAAATATCTTCTGGCAATAACCTATTGGTGGGAAAAGTTGGCTCAGGTCAAGGCTGATAGGAATAAAGATTGAGATGTAAGGAAGAGGAAACTACTATACTTTAATAAAATCTACTTTTAATTTTGCTTGTTATCATAGAATAACATATATGAGTCTGTAGACTGTGAGAAGTAATCTAAATATTAAAAATATCCATAAAACAGGTATTTATGCACAGATTTTTCTACTTAAGTACCAGTTGGGTATGATATTCTGTTACTATTTTAAAGACTTTCAATTAGCCCTTGAATCTTCAAAGCAGAGCTTATAATTAATATGAATATGGAACATGAGATTTTAAAGATAAAATATGTATATATTTTTATATCTCTTTGTAAGAGAGTTCCCCATAAATAACTGAAAGAGCCTGACCTTAAAACTCAGGAAGGTGTATTTTCTATTATCAAGGTCTATCCAACTAACTTCTCTTCCAGAAATAAAATAGGAAACAGCCAACTAAATAATCAGTTCACCACATATGAGTTTGCCAGTTTCAAAATGAGCAAGAGCAGACATAATATGATTATGAGAACTCAGAGCATCCAGGACATACAGCTGAATCCCACATAAATTGCCAGCCAAAGGGAAATGTTGTTGGATGGCCTACTAACAGGGATTTATGAGAATCAAGCTTCTCGATATGTGTTTCCGTGGTGAGAAGGATCCTATGTCCAAAAATTAGACTTTTGTCATCACAAATTCTGCCAACACTTTAGCTCATTACCTCTAAACAAGTCTTCAATAATTACAACATCAATACTATTGGGCATTTAGTATATTAAAGAATTAGCCACTACTGTGAAGATTTTCCTGGAAAAAATGCCTAAAATCATCCTTATTTAGATAAAATTAAGACATGAAATGTTTTTCATAATGTCATGTAATGCATTAGTGCAAGAAGATATGCAACAGAATTAACTTAATAGTGTGTATGGTAGTATTCAACAATAACCTTAAAAAATAAGAAAAGAATTGAAAAGTGTTTTTCCCCTGATTTGTGAATACTTCCATATATGTGTGCATATATACATATATCAATATATATGCCTGATATATAATATATATCTTTTATAAGTATGTAGATATTAACATCACAGTGTATACACCACACACATGCACACATATACACATATATTTAATATATACACACCTAGAATTCCTTTATTGTAGAAAAATATTCTGTTAAGTCAGAAACGTGGTCATACTCTACATATGGACAACACAGCTTAACCTTTTAGATTGGAATCTACTTATGCAGTTCCTATATCTGAGAGAATATGATTTTGTATTCTGTACATCAGCTAAACAGTCACAATGGGACACCAGTAAGTCCTAAGTCAAGAGAAATCGGACAAAAATGATTAGTCACAGATTTTAGTAGTGGATGCCAGGAAGATACACAGGAATGGAAATATTGCTCAGCAGATATAAACTGGAATGCAACTCCCCCCACAACTGAGAATACATAAGCAGCAGGATGAAACCATTAATCCAACAGCTCTACATCTAATGCCAACGGGTCAGAAAACTTTCCCTATGTCAGGGAAAGTTTCATCATCTTTTTAGGGACTTGAATAGTGAACTGGTCAAATAATTATCCAAAATGATATTTTTATACAACAAAAAAGAATGAGGTACTACCTAGCAAGTTTTTCAGGCATGCAAAGAATGGCTGAAATTCTTAATATACAGTATTTTACTACGAAAATAGGAAACACTCAGTCTATTGATATGCAGTTATTTTCATAATTTGTACTGCTATGGTTCTAAATGTCTTATTTTTAGTATGCAATGCTACTTTTTACATAGAAAACTGTAAGCCACTTGTTTTGTCTCAAAAATGAATCTGCTACTTTTTTCAAAGATGAATCTCAAAAAGATGAATCTCAAAAATGAATCACAAAGATGAATCTGCTACTTTTTTCTCGTTTCCTATGCTATAGAGGTATAGAAGTTTTATCCCTGCTTTTATCAGAAAAAAAAAAAAAGCATTTTTTTTTCCTGACGTGAGTCCAGTGAGAAAAATGCCCCCTTTATTTTGGTTTTGGCACCTAAACGTTTTGGCACTTCTTATGAATTACTCCTCCATATTTTCCTTGGGGAAGCCACCATATTTTCCTCTGTGCTATTAAATTATTTACTCCCACTATGACACAGGATACATTTTGACTCATAGTATTTCCCAGCCATACAATAATGAAACATGTTAATAACAACATTGTCATGTGTCACAGTTCATGATTTCTTAGATTCTATGTTGATATTAGCCTAAGCTACAATTACCTCTGGACAAGTCCCACCTTGATTTATCTCTACATTGTTTTCTGAAAAACAGTATGGTGATTTGGAAGGAGCTCTTAACTAGCAAGGGATAGACCCAGACCATTATAACCTATGACTGTGAGAAACTTTAATATTTGCTTTCAGAGTCATAATTTTCCTATTACAAAAATGAAGTCGATTACACACTTCATATGGAAATTTTACGTTTAAAAGTATGTGAAAATAGATACTTTGTCCCTTCTGCATTGAGGGATGGAGTAATAAAAGGTCTCTAAATCTAACTGTTCAGCTTTCTAAGGTAGATGAAAGACACTGCCTCTTCCCTAACCATGTAAGCAAGAAGATAAAGCATACTTTATGTTCTCCACAAACATTTTCTCAGGAGACAAATTATAAATATAAACGCAAGAAACAGAGAGGGAATATATAGATGGGAGAAAAGAAACACTTATGCCGTATCAACTTTGGTATTCATAATTGTGTATCCCAAGGTCTATAACTCTAACACATGCTACTTACTATGTCTACTTTCAGGAGAAAATGGAGCACAAATCAGGTTATTAGTATATTTTCATAAAGTGGAGACAGGCTGAATAGGAAAGAAAAAAAATTCTGATTTGGAAGAATTAAATATTTTGTAAAGAATTAATTTTTTAAAATCAGATGATAGAAAGGAACCAGAAAAAGAAGATCAAAGCTCATGGTGAGTAGAAGGAAGAAAATAATAAAGATCAGAGCAAAAATAAATGACAAAGAGACTTAAGACACACACACACACACACACACACACACACACACACACACACACACAAAGCAAAAAAAAATTAATGAAATCAGGAGTTGGTTCTTCGAAAAGACAAACAAAATTGATAAACCCTTAGCCAAACTCATCGAGAAAAAAGTAATACCCAAATAAACAAAATCAGAAACAGAAGAGAAGTAACAACTGACACCACAGAAATACAAAGAATTACAAGAGAATACTACAGAAAATTATATGCCAACAAATTGGACAACCTAGAGGATATGGATAAATACCTTAAAATATAAACTCCTCCAAAACTAAATCAGGGAGAAATAGAAAATTTGAACAGACCAGTTACTAGTAATGAAATTGAATCAGTAATCAAAAAGCTACCAAAAATAGAAGTCCACAACCAGATGGATTCACCAGTGAATTCTACCAAACATTTAGAGAAGAGCTAGTACCTATACACCTAAAACTATTCCAAAAAATAGGAAAAAAAAAACAGTGAAGACTTTCCAAATTCCCCAAGGCCAGCATTACACTGACAACAAAGCCAGACAAAGACACCACAAAAAAGAGAGAGAGAGAGAGAGAGAACTTCAGATAAACACAAATGAAAAATCCTTAAAATATTAGCAAAGTGCATTCAACAATACATTTAAAGGATTATTCACTATGATCAAATGGGAAATCTAGAATGCTTCAATGTTCACAAATCAACATGGTATATACCACATCAAGAAAACAAGGGCTAAAAATCACATGATCATTTTAATAGATGCAGAAAAAAGCATCTGACAAAATTCAACCTTCGTTCATAATAAAAGTCTCTCAACAAAGTAGGTGTAGAAGGAGCATACCTCAAAATAATGAAGGCCATATATGACAAGCCTACAGTTAGTATCATACTTAATGGTGAAAAACCAAGAGCTTTTTCTCTAAACCAAAAATCAAGAAAAGTGTACGGGCAATAAAACTTACCAATCTAGTGTGTACTTCTTTGAGTTTTGACAAATACTTACAATTAATTATATCACATCAGTCAAAATCAAGATAAAAAATATCCCACCACCACACACACACAAAAAAAAAGGTTACCTTTATCCACCTCATAGTCTCTGCTGCTGACTGTCCATATAGTTTTATCTATTCCTGAATATCATATAAGTGTGGGGAAGATTTTGAATCTGGTTTCTTTTCCTCAGCATAATGCATTTGGGATGCATCTATGCTATTTCATATATGAGTTGTTTGTTCCTTTGTATGGCTAAGTAATTAAAAGTATTCACGGATGCACCATAGTTTGTTCATTCATCAGCTGAAGGGTGTTGAGGTTGTCCCATTTGGATGATTATGAATAAAGTTGTTATAAACACTTACATATGGGTTTTTGTGCAACACATGTATTTTTTTCTTAATTAATTAGAGTTGAATTGCTGAGTCATATGTTAAGTGTGTACTTAACTTAAATACTTTCAAACTGTTTCCCAACACTCTGTATCATGTTTCAGTCCCACCAGCAATGTATGAGAGTTAAAGTTGCTCCAAATTTTTGCCAGTATTGGTATTGTGAGTTTTTTCTATTTTATTTTAGCCATTCTACCTTAGAGTAGTGTTATCTCATTTTTTTTTCAATTACATGATTGATGATAATTTACTTTTATATGCTTATTTGCCATCTCTCTCTATATATATATAACATGGTGAAGAATCTATTCAGAGTTTACCCACTTACTCACTGAATTATTTGTTTTATTGTTATTAAGAGCTCTTTACATGCTGGGAATGACCAGCAATCTCTCTACCAACGGATGAAAAGATTACTCCAAACTTTGCTGTGAAAGAGAGGAGAAGGAAAGGGGTCAGCACTCAGAGACCAAGACCCTTTGCTCTTCTTTGCTCCTGCTTTTATTGGTCCTTCAGGATAATCACAAATCCTTATCACTGTTTCTCAACACATGATGGGTGACAAGGGGTATTACTGAAACTAGAAGGATCTGTTTATGGGAAAGGGAAAGATACAATATACTAATCTGCATGTTCTATGAGTTCTGCTAATCATAGCCGAGGGGACAATGCACACATCTCTTAGATCACAGGATGGCTGTTTGGGCTAAGAGAGCTTCCAGAAAGGCAACTCCCTGTGGCATTCCTATGGCAGAGTGGTCAGGCAGGCCTCCGCATTCCAAAGGTCCACGCCCTTCTCTAAAACCCTCCCTGCCTTAAGCGGCCTCTGTGTTACATTTTAGCAAGCTACGTATTATGACTGACTGCATGCTCTACATTAACCCCAACATTTATACATTCCAGACATAAGTCCTCTATGAGGTATGTGTTGTGCCAAGTTTATTCTTCTAAGTCACGTCTTTTTCACAGGAGTATTTTTTTTAAAGAATGGAAATTTTTAATGTTGATAAAGAAAATTTATCATTTTTCTGTAATTGATCATGTTTATAGCATTAAGATTAAGTATTTTTTTAATTCAAATATGAATATATTCTATAAAAAAGGGGTGTTCTTAGAGCATTGCATTTGGAATCAAAGAGACTTACTTAAATAGATAAGTAAGTAAAGGGACACAAGCACCTTGTAAATTTGTGAATGTCCGAGTTTATTTCCTTGATATAAATCTTTGCTGTAGCTGTAATAACCCTGCCTCCTCCATGAAGTTTCTGGCAGGATTATAATAGAAAATAAGTGAAAAGGGGCCTAAGAGTGTTTTAAGTAAATAAAAGGGTGCTAAACATCGGTGCCTTCTACCAGTTTACCACAAGAGTAGAAAAATAACTCACTATTCATTCATACATTCATTCATTGCATTAAAAATACTACTTGAGGACCTTCTGTGTGCTGATATAACCATGTGCTGATAATGTGCTACTTGCTGAAAATTCAATGACCGACAAAAAAGACTTGAAAAACTGATAAGGTTATAAAGAAAAGGACAGCATGTCAAGAGAAAATAACAGGGCCTCCAAATTTGGATTTGAAGGTTAAAGAATAGCTTCTTTGAATATGAATATTTGACCTAGCACTTAGTGAATTTTTGAGTTAGCCATTCATAGCATGATAGAATGATAATGAAACAATAATTTCAAATACAGGAAATATCATGTATGATGCCCCTTCCTGGGAAAGAACATAACACATGGGAAATTGATGAGAGACCAGTAGGACTGAAGTATAGAGCATGGGAGAAGTAAAGGAGAACCAGACTCTGCAAAACCTTGTAGGTCTAAGGACTTGGTTCTGTGATAGAATATGATGTTTGAAACTTTCTTGTGGACAATCTTCTCAAGAAAGGTAAGGCCTACTCTATGAGATTTTGCTTGGAGGATAATGATAGAACCCAAATCCAAGGCTAGTAGTATCATTAAGCTCTTTAACTTCTACCATTAGTGCATGATAACTCATGCTAACTACACTGTCAACTGGACATGGAAGTGCTATACTGGATAATATGAAGGGACATCTGAGGGCACTTTGGTTGCAGCTGCCCAGAGAATCAGAGAACAGATGAGAATAACTGAGTTACTGCTCCAGCGGCAGGTGGAGAACCACAAATGCTTTTAAACATTCACAATATGGGACCATGCAGTTTCATGGTTCAACCAGCTCATGGAGTGGCATCCATTTGCTAAGCCAAAAATCACAAAGTTTGGCTTAAGAGGAATCATTTCTTGCTGACACTCAAAAACTCATAGACCAGCACCTAGACCTTAAGGATATGATGTTTCTGAAGCTGCTGATGCATCAATAAGCCAACTAATGCTTCCACATCTTGCCAACTGCCTCTACACCCTTACCATAATGTCCTGGTCATGATAATGATGAGTGGGACAGTGGAGTAAGGGCAAAGTGGGGCTTTTTACCTTTTCCAAATGTGAGGTTGAGGAGTAGTACATTATTTAATTCCAATCTTCATTTTAACTAGTCCATCTTAATAAATCTATGTTACCTTAATCTCTTCCCTCCTTCAACACACTCTACACACAAAGAATGAATAGATATTCTGGATGAAGACTGAAGATTCTATGTATATTAAAAAACAAAATCTGTCAGGAAAAACTGCTATGAGAGTGAGTAGGAAATTCAAAAAACTAAGGCAATAAAGATAAAGGATGAAGAAAAGCTTGTAAATGGGAAATAAAGAAACTTCAATTGACCCAGTTGTAAGGGATATCCTGAAGATGTAGGAAAAAGGGGCAAAAACTGAAGGTGTGGATTTATTAAAACCAGAGAGCCTGGGGTATTAAGCAAATGTGAAGGAATTGGCCTCTGCTAAGAAAAAGGATCCTTTCTCCTTCTTAAAAGTACAGGGAAAAAATAAAGCCTGGGGCATATGGCTATAAGTTCTAGAGTTGCTATTAGAGAAATGAGGTAATTCCCACATGATGGCTTCTATTTTATACAATGAATTCTGTGGCAACATCATTGGCTGAACATGTGTGTTGGAGGCATTAGAACTAAGATGTTTGAGAAAAACAACAACAACAAAAAACCCATAATGGCAGAGTCTTTAGGAAATGTAGGAAAATAAGTTATAGAGGGCTGAATTCTATTTTAACCAGTTCTGAAAAAATAATAAGCACTGGATCTTTTTTTTTTTTTTTAGGGAAGTTCAAGTTTTGGCACTTGGGAATACAAACTTATGTTATGGGTCTACCCCAAAAGAAAGAAAATGTAGGTATCAGATACAGCATGGCAGTCTGGGTAAGAAGACAGAATGCAACCACTTACTGGCTACACAAGTTGAACAAGTAACTTAACTTCTAAGTTTAATGTTACCTAAATGAAATTTTTAAATAGTAATAAATCTCATAGAGTTGATGGATTAAGGGACTTAATGAGTGTGAAACATCTAGCATAAGTGGTTAAGCGTCTGCCTTCCACTCAGGTCATGGTCCCAGGGTCCTGGGATCGAGCCCCTCATCAGGCTCCCTGCTTGGCGGGAGGCCTGCTTCTCCCTCTCCCACTCCCCCTGCTTGTGTTCCTGCTCTCGCTGTCTCTCTCTGTCAAAAAATAAATAAAAATCTTAAAAAAGAAAAAGCTGGAACATACTGAGATTTCAACAATGGTACTGGTGAGAATGGCAGTAGAATTACTAGTAAATGATTTCAAACTCACTTGATCAGGACAGCAGAATTCCTACCATGTTGGTCTGCTTTAATTCCCTTCTTTTTAGATATGCTTATCCATTTCAATCTGGTCTTTTATACTCTACATAGGCTAAACTATGTACACTATTCTAGTACTACAAAAAAAATACCACATACCTTACACATATGCACCTTTGCAAAGTTTTTCTTTCTGCCTAAACATATAACCAAGAACACTAGCACCCCCATTAAAACACACACACACACCACTCTTCTTTTGCCAAAAAAGTACTTATTCTTTAAAATTCAATTCAGCCATCTTTTCAAAAAACCTTTGCTGAATGCACATTAGTGGCCATTCCTCTGGTCATTCTTCTGACATAAAGTGAATCATATAATATTCTATCCGTCATTCCAATCAATTGTGAACTGAGAGAAAGGGCAGCTTCTATGTATTAAGTACTTTACACATTTAATGACAAAAGAAGGGCTCCAGATGTTGTCACCCAATTAATGTCTGGAACTTCTGAAAACAGAGATAATTCCATGCACACTTTAAGTGAGGCTTCAAAGGCAGGACATTTTGCATAAGAACAGTTTGGGGTTGAAACAGTTGGGGCATTTCCAAGTGATTAAAACCTCACCAGGTGTACTATCAGCAATAACAGTGGCAGTTACAGAACCCCAAGGTGGTGTCAAATTTATTAAGAGGAAAGATCAGCAGCAATTCTGAAGGGGAATAAACCACATGGAATAAAGTCAGTGCATAGGTGAAGGCAGATAATGGTGGAGTTTTCCAGGAATAAAAACTTCAGATCCCAGAATTCTTAACATTCAAACAAAATGAATAATGCAACAAACCAAAATTTCTTTTGGAGAGAGAGTGACTGGTGGTATCAACTTTCCCTTCCATGATAGGAAATGTTGTAAGAAAGGCACATAAAAACTAACCCGGCATTTTGTGCCATTTCTTATTTGGGGTAATTTTGTATGATATTTGCAAATTCTATTTTCTGACTAGTGTTTCATCTATGTTCTGTTTGGGATTTGAGAGGTTTCCTCTCATGCATTTATTTAATTGTTTTGTGCTAGACTTCAGTGATAAATGTTGGGTGTATAGCTACCCTGCAGGTGGTTAATAGATTTCCCCATACTTACAAAGAATTTTGCCTAATTCAACTCTATAATTTTGCCTCCCGTTTTAAAAAAATGCATTATCATTTCAATGATCCAGTGCAGTGTTACTTCTTACAAGCAAAAATATGGATTTAGAAATAAAGAGAAAAAAGAAAGACAGATTAAGTAGATTAAAAATAAAAAAAAAACTTTGTCTCATTATTGACTGTAATTTTTAGCAAGAATACAGTAAAAATACATAGTTTGGAGAAAAGAGAAGTCCTTATCATTAAAATTACTATTAAAACACAGTAGCTGATACACAACAACCTCCTTTTCATTGTCAATGCATAGTATAGTTACCCTTCATTTAAATTTGTTTAATATGACTAGCTAGAACTAGTGTTCAGTGTTTTTAAGTTTTTATCATGACTCACCAACAATATTGTCTCACCTTCAGTCTCAAGTAAGATTTCACTGACCTAAGGTTGCTGAGACAGACCAGAAGACATTGCAGACACACACTTGAATTAACTGATTTGCAGATATAATTTGTGTTGAACAAGGTCAATTCTTCCAGATTACTAGATGGTATTTTGAGTGACCCTTTTGTTACATCAGTGGTATTACAGAACTGCCTGTCAGTAGGGGAAGACCCAAGGCATGATGCTTTTTTAGAGGGAGGGACTGTTATTAGCCCTTAAATACCATTAAAAGAAGAAAACAGGAATATTTCAAATAACCATTTGCACACAGCTAAGGTGAACTAGATTGCTCATCCATGAGAATCATAAACTGATTTATTTCCAACTCCATTTTAAAAATATGATATTGCATATATTTGAGAGCCTTTCAGAAACATCAAGCCTGGAGAGTACAATGCTAAGCAAAATAAGTCAGAAAAAGACAAATACCATAGGATTTCACTCATGTGTGTAATTTAAGAAACAAAACAAGCAAAGGAAAAAAGAGAGACAAATCAGGAAACAGACTTTTAGTTATAGAAAACAAAGTGATGGTTACCAGAAGAAAGGTGGGTGGGGGGATGCATGAAATAAGTTATGGGAATTAAGGAGGGCACTTCTGATGAGCACTGGGTGATGTATGGAAGTGATGAATCATTATATTGTACACCTGAAATTAATATAACACTGTATGTTAACTCTACTGGAATTAAAATAAAAAATAAATAAAAAAATTAAGCCTCTTATCATTTAAATGTTATCATGTGCCAAGAACACTGCTTTCAAGAAAGAGAATTCTTATTGTTCAAAGAAAATTATGAGTTTTCTAAAATCTGCCTTCTACAGTTGGTTGATAAGTCATGGTAAATAATTAAAAATGATTTCACACATTTGGTCTCAAAATTGCTTAATCCACTAGGTATGTATTATTTCATAGTCCTGAATCTTTATAGATTATAAATTAAACCAAAGTAATATCTTTAGGAGAGGTGTCTAACCTAACTGTAAATATTAAATCATATATTGGAGCAAAATCCTTTTGATAAATTTCAGATAGCATTTTTCTTCCTGATGGGTGAGGAAACAATTCTGTTCACACACACACACACACACACACACACATGCACATCATATTCAGTGTCTTCACATGATGTTAATGAATTTAAGTTGCTAGGGGTAACTTTCTTAGGAAGAGGTAGATAGTTAACATTTAATATCTTCTATATATCAGGTTCCTCGTGAGTATTATCTCTTTAATCTTCAGAATAAAGTGCTCATTAGATCTCAGTTTTATAGATGAGGAAGGTAAAGGTTTCAGGAAAATAAGTGATTTGCTTAAAGTCACACAAGTAATATGTTTCATTGTTAGAATCTCAGTATTATCAGAAATCCCACTCCAAAGGATTCTATGACACAGTTCTTAATTTAACTCACAGGTTTAGTTCTTATTTCTTGAATACATATTCTCAGTTCCTCTGTGGGTTGTCTATTTAGGTTCTATCATGTTCTCCAGAGCACTGTCTTGGTTTTCTGAATTGTCATATGTGGGTTAACTGGTTAATATTATAGAATCCTGATGTTACAGAGGCCTAACATCAATTACAAGCAAGATAAAATATGATTGAATTGGGATTAATTTGGTGGATAGGCATATTTGAATCTTCTCTTGAGTCCTACACAGATATTTGGTTTCAATTTCTCATGGAGCAATAGAATTGTATGGCATAGCATTTGTGTATAGAAACATTTTAATATTGCTGCCCCTGTCATTCCACTACTTAATTTGAAATGCTATTTGTTTATTATATTTTAATAGATTTCTGACAGGAACATATTTCCCCAATAGGTAAAATTTATTTTACATGATCAAGTGCACAATGTTGAATTTAAACTTTTTAATTTGGAGTGCATTCCATGCCATATAATACATCGCACTGTATGTCAAGAAGGATTGATTGGTGAAGGTTTCTGCTCTGGCTTCACCTATTAATTGATGGTACATTAGCATACAGTAATGAGAGTGAATGGACCATAATTTGTGACTGTATCCCACTCTTATTTTAGTCTGGACTAGGACATTGCCCAACTTCCCTGGTGTGATGGACTCCATGCATTAATAAAATCTCCTAATTTTCTCCTATTAAACTTTCTCTCTCTTTTAATTACCCAAATGAACCATTTCTACTAGAATTATGGTTCCTGATAACATTAGTTGCCTCCTCCTTCACATTTTCTAAGCAATCTCATTCAAATCCATGATTTAAACTCTTCTGGTCTCCAAAAGAGGTCTACTCACTAATTTATAGAAACATATAGCCATCATTTATAGGCCCAATTTTATATGCATGTTCTCTTAAATCTTCAAGAAAGCTTTTATTTTGCTTTCTTTAACTTCTACAAAGGATTTTTTTAAGTGTAGAAGGCAAAGTTAAATAGTTCTTTTGAATATCCCTTAAAAAAGTTATGACAAATAATGACATAGATGATTAGCATATGATTTGCCTCACAGAATTACTATTGTTAGTAATCTGACTCTCCTTTGAAAAGGTGAAACTGTTAGGCAGAAAGCTAGGCATGAACCACAGGAGGATGGACATAAACATCCTAATGGAGAGCCCCAACCAAGGACCACCCAGGAACCACCCCATTCCACCCACTTAACAGTCAGTCTGCAGTTATAGGATCTTGGCAGGGGAAGAGTTAAGTTTGTTGTGCTTGTTACATTTGTGCAGAAAGCAGTGGCTTGTCCTTATGATCTGTGTCTCCAGAATAAAAATAATGTTGCAGTTTCCTATCCCCTGCAGGTGTTTCTAATACATCTTGGGAAGACATGCATAGTTGGCTAATTATATAATCCAAGCCTGTCACTCAAATGTTGGGACCCTAGGACCCACCAAAAAGAAAATATTGATATAAATCCACACCCTGGAGTTTCTTGGGGCCATTGTCTTTCTTGACTAGCCCACTATTCCCTTGGAGTATACTTTAATAAAACCCTGTTCTGTGGCTAGGAAAAGAACCAAGACCTTTCCTTTTCCATCTCCCTCTCGGTAACAAAGCCATTATTCTGTTGTTGTTGTTGTTTTTTAAAGATGTTATTTATTTATTTATTTTAGAGTGAGAGAGAGAGAGGGAGAGCGGGGGGAAGGGCAGAAGAGGATGGCAAGGGACAAGCAGACTCTGTACTGAGCCCATGGAGCCCCACACAGTGCTCGATCTCATGACCATGAAATCATGACCTGAGCCAAAACCAAGAGTCTAGCGCTCAACTGACTGAGCCACCCAGGCACTCCTATAGCCATTGTTTTAAAAGAAATTATTCAAGGGGCACTGGGTGGCTTAGTTGGTTAAGGGGTCAACTCTTGGTTTCGGTTCAGGTCATGATCTCAGGATGTTAGGATCGAGATCTTTGTGGGGCCCCACACTCAGTGCGGAGTCTGCTGGTACCTCTCCCTGCCTCTCCCCACCCCACCCACCCCATTCATGCATGCCCTCTCTCTCTTTCAAATAAATAAAGAAAAAAGAAAAAAAAAAAGAAAGAAATTATTCAAGGTTGTTACTCTTTGGGGCAAAGGAACCTGCTGAAAAAATTCCCTTTCAATTTAAGGAAAAGCAATAATTATTTTCTTTTACTAATTCTCTGAGGGAATCCAAATACTAGACCAGTTAATATTAATTTGAAGAGGGGCACCTGGGTGGCTCAGTTGGTTAAGCGACTGTCTTCGGCTCAGGTCATGATCCTGGAGTCCCGGGATCGAGTCCCGCATCGGGCTCCCTGCTCAGCAGGGAGTCTGCTTCTCCCTCTGACCCTCTGACCCTCTTCCCTCTCGTGCTCTCTATCTCTCATTCTCTCTCAAATAAATAAATAAAATCTTTAAAAAAATATTAATTTGAAGAAACCATGCCTTCTTAAGGTAATTACATTTATTAAAAAGTAAGGGTTGATTCTTTGATGGTTATAAAGTTTCAGTTATGCTAGATGAATAAGTTCTAGAAATCTGTTAAGCACCATAGTGCCGATGATTACCAACACAGTATTTCACACTTAAAAATCTGTTAAGAGAATACATCCTATGATAAGTATCTTTAACACACACAGAAAGGGGACACAAGGAAACTCTGGAAGGTGTTGCATATGTCTATTACCTTAATTATAGTGATGGTATTAGAGGTGTTTGCATATGTCCAAACTCATCAATTGTACATATTCAATATGTGCAGTTCTTTGCATATCAACTATAAAAGTAAAGGTAAAAGAAATATAAGGGAAAATGGTGGCGTAGGAGGCACTAGGAATCTGTCTCCACCCATGCTACTACTGAATTGGCAGATCTATATGATATAACTATTTTTATTTTTTATTTATTTATTTTTAAAAGATTTTATTTATTTTTTAACAGAGAGAGAAAGACAACAAGAGAGGGAACACAAGCAGGGAGAGTGGGAAAGGGAGAAGCAGGTTTCCCGCCGAGCAGGGAGCCCGATGTGGGACTCGATCCCAGGACCCTGGGATCATGACCTAAGCCGAAGGCAGACACTTAACAACTGAGCCACCCAGGCACCCTATATGATATAACTATTTTGGAATTCTGTAGTCTACTGAAGCCCTGCAACTCCCAGGGAAGGTTTAGGTGGTTAATAGTGATTAATTTCAATCAGTGTTAGCTCTTAGCACAGCAGCAGCTACTCCCCACCTCCTTATCTCATGTCAGGCAACCATGCATGCATTCCTAAAGCTGCTTGCATCAACTAGTAAGAGTCAGGGTGAGCAAAAGACAAAACAAACAAACAAACATACAAAAACCTATCCTCCCAAAATCAGGGATCTTTGCTCTGATCACTGATTGCTGCTTCTGATCTCAAAGGTGTAGGCAGAAGATTCAGGGAGGCATTGTTGCACTTCCCACCACTGTTGCAAACCCCTCTCTCTCTGGCTGAAGTGATTACTTTGGGACTTAAAAAGCTAATGGTCTTAGTACTCTTCATTTTTCTCTTTTTACCTTCATGGGAGCCAGACATTAGAGATTAGAACATTCAAAAGCCACTGTATATATGGGAAAAAATTTTAAAGTCATCACACATGCCCAAGGAAAGGCATAGGCTCAAAACTTGAGCAAAACTTAAGTTTACATCTCAGGTTGATCCTCACAACCAAAAGGCCCTACAATAATCCCCCACCTACAAAAATAAATAAAAACAATAAACAACAAACAAAATGAAAAACAGCAGACCCTGGGAGAGGGGAAGAATCTGATTTCCATAGTTACCACATCATTAGGTTCAAATGTCCAGTTTTCAACAACAACCACAACAAAATCAAGGCATATAAAGAAATAGGAAAATGGCACATTTGAAGGAGACAAATAAATCAACAAAACCTGCCCTGAAAAGATCTAATGATGGATTTACTAGACAAAGACTTTAAAACAACTATCTTAAAACTGTGCAAAGAATGGGATGGTATGGAAAAAGTTAAGAAAATAGTGTATGAAAAAATGGAAATATCAATAAAAAGATAGAAAACCTAAAAATATACCAAAATTTAATTCAGATGCTGAAAAGTAAAAACAAAATAAAAAATTCACTAAAGGGAGTCAAAGGCAGATTTGAGCAGGCAGAGTAAACAATAAGTAAAGTTGGACATAGAACAATGTAAACCACTGAGTCTGAAAATCAGAAAAAAAAAAGTGAAGATTTATGGGATTTATGGGACACCATCAAGCAGTCAACATATACATTATGAAACTCTCAGAAGGAGAAGAGATAGAGAAAGGGGCAGAGGCAATATTTGAAAAATAATGTCAGAAAATTTCCCAAATTTGATAAAGTACATAAATGTAAACATCAAAGAAACTAAGAAAACTCCAAATATGATGAACTCGAAGAGATCCACACCAAAAACCATTATAATAAATTTTCAAAAGACAAAGAGAATTTTGAAAGCAGCAACAGAGAAATGACTAATCACATACAAAAGATCCTCAACATGATTATAAGCAGATTTATCAGGAGAAACTTTAGAGGTCAGAAGACAGTGGGCCAATATATTCAAAGTAATAAATAAATAAATAAATAAAATTTTCAAAAATTAAAAAAATATATAAAATAAGTAAAAAAAAAAAAAAAACCTACCACCACCACCACCAACAAAAAACTGTCAAACAAGAATCTTATATCTGGCAAAACTTCCTTTTGGTAAAGAAGAAATTTAGACATTCCTAGATAAACAGAAGCTGAGGAAGTTTGTTACCATTAGAGCTACCTTGTTAGAAAACCTGTAGGTTGAAATAAAAGGACACTAGAGAGTAACTTGAAGCCATATGAAGAAATAACATTCTCAGTGAAGGTAAATCCATGAGCAATTACAAAAGCTAATATTATTATAACAATGGTTTGTAACTCCACTTTTGTGTCCTACATGATCAAGAGAACAATACACTTAAATTATTAAACAATACACTTAAACAATTAAAAAATTGTTGGTAAAATAGCTAGCATTATTATGCCTTTGGTTTGTAACTGCACATTTTTTCTACATCATTTAAGATACTAATATATTTAAAAACTTATTAGTTATGTTTTTGAGCACAAAGGGTACAAAGACGTAATTTTGTGGTACCAACAAAGGAAAGGGTGAGGCTAGAACTACAAAGGAGGAGTTTTTATATGTTATTGAAGTTAAGCTGGTATAAATTCAGATTAGAGTGTTATAACCTCAGGATGTTAAATGTAAACTCCATGGTAATCACAATGAAAATAACTTTAGAATATACACAAATGGAAATGAGAAAGGAATTTAAACTTTTCAGTACAAAAAAAATTGAACTAAATACAAAAGAAGACAGTAATGCAAGAAAATGACAGAAAAAAGCTATAAGACATATGGGAAACAAACAGCAAAATGATGGAAGTATGTCCTCCTTATCAGTAATTACTAAATGTGAATTAATTAAATATCCAATCAATAGGACTAACAGAGTAGCTATAAACACATGATCATACTATATGTTGTCTATAAGAGACTCATTTTAGATCCAAAAACACAAAGGGATTATGATTGAGACGATGGAAAAAGATATATTCCATGCAATTAAATCTCTAAGGGAAAAAGAATGGATTCACTAATATCAGATATAATAGACATGAAATCATATTGCTATTAGACACAAAAACATTATATATTAACAAAAGGTATAATCAACAAGCAGCTATTATTATAAACATTTATGCATCTAATAACAGACCATCAAAATATATGAAGCAAAAATTGATGGAATTGAGGGGAGAAAGGCAGTTTCACAATAATAAAGACTTTAATAATCCACTCTCAAAAATGGATAGAACAACCAGACAGAAGAGAAGTAAAGAAATAGAGGACCTGAATAACACAATAAACCAATGAGATCTTACAAATAAAAAACATTCTACACAACAAAATATATAATCTTCTCAGGGTTACATGAGACATTTTCCAGGGGAGACAATATGTTAGGTCACAATTAAGCCTTAATAGATTTAAAATGATAAATATCATACAAAGTATGTTCTCCAAACACAATGTGATTAAATTAGAAAACAATAAATAAAGAAAAACTGGATTTTTTAATTATGGAAATTAAGTGACACTCTTTTTTTTTTAAGTGACACTCTTAAACACATAATAGATCAAAGAAGAAATCACAAAGAGAATAAGAAAATACTTAAAGGCAGATGAAAATGAAAACACATTTCAAAACTTACAGGACACAAAGAAAGCAGTGTTAAATTTGTAGCCACAATGCTTACATTAAAAAACAAGAAAAATCTCAAGTCAACAACCTAGCTATAGAAATTAAGGAACTAGAAAAAGAAGAATAAATAAACTCAAATATATCAGAAAGGGGGATATAATAAAGATTAGAACAGAGATAAATGAAATAGGAAATAGAAAATCAATGAAACCAAAAGCTGCTTCTTTGAAAATATTATCAAAACTGAGAAATCTTTAGCTAGATGAACTAAGGACAAAAAAACAAAAACGAAAACAAAGAAGACTCAAAATCAGAAATAAAAGTGGAAGCATTATATCCGATTCTATAGGAATAAAAAACATAGGAGAATACTATGAACAACTGCACACCAACAAATTGGCTAGCCTAGATGAAACAGACAAATTCCTAGAAAGATAAAACCTAACAATCATATAGAAATAGAAAACAAGAATAGACTTGTAACTAGTAAGGAGATTAAGTCAGTAAATTAAAATACCGTAACAAAGAAAAGCCGTCAGGGCACCCGGGTGGCTCAGTCGTTAAGTGTCTGCCTTCAGCTCAGGTCATGATCCCAGTGTCCTGGGATGGAGCCCAGCACTGGGCTCCCTGCTCAGCGGGAAGCCTGCTTCTCCCTCTCCCACTCCCCCTGTTTGTGTTCCCTCTCTCGCTTTGTCTCTCTCTGTCAAATAAATAAATAAAATCTTTAAAAAATAAAAAAAAGAAAAGAAAAGCCCTGGACCTTATGTTTTCACTGGTGAATTCTACCTATTTAAGAAGAACTAACATCAATCCTTCTCAAACTTTCAAAAAAAATTGAGAGGAGAGAACAGTTACTGACTAATTCTCTGAGGTTAGCATTACCCTGATACCTCCGTCAGACAAAGACACTATAAGGAAAGAAAATTACAAACAAGTATCCTTTAAAAAAATATTTAAATTCAATTTAGTTAACATATACTTTTTTTTTAATTTGAGACAGAGAGAATGAGAGAGAGAGAGCACATGAGAGGGGGGAGGGTCAGAGGAAGAAGCAGACTCTCTGCCGAGCAGGGAGCCCGATGAGGGACTTGATCCAGGGACTTCTGGATCATGACCTGAGCTGAAGGCAGTCCCTTAACCACCTGAGCCACCCAGGCGCCCAATATATACTCTTATTATTAGTTATTGGGGTACAATTTAGTGATTCATCAGTTGCATGTAACACCCAGTGCTCATTACATCAAATGCCCTCCTTAATGCCCATCACCCAATTACCCTTCCCCCCCCACCTCCCCTCCAGCAACCCTCAGTTAGTTTCTTCAACTTCAGAGTTTCTTATGGTTTGCCTCCCTCTCTGTTTCCATCTTATTTTATTTTTCCTTCCCTTCCCCTATGTTCATATGTTTTAATTCTTAAATTCCACGTGAGTGAAGTCATATGGTATTTGTCTTTGACTGACTTCTTTCGCTGAATATGATACCCTTTAGTTCCGTCCATGTCATTGCAAATGGCAAGATTTCATTCTTCTGGATGGCTGAGTAATATTCCATTATATATATATATATTCATTATATATATATATATTCCATTATATATAATATTCCATTATATATGTATATATATTCATATATATGATATTCCATTATATATATGGATTTATATAAATATATATAATACCACATTTTATATATATATATGTATATATATATGTCATATCTTTATCCATTCACATCTGGGCTTTTCCATATGTTGGCTATTATGGACATTGCTGCTATAAACACTAAGGTGTATGTGCTCCTTCGAATCACTATTTTTGTATCCTTTGTATAAATACCTAGTAGTACAATTGCTGGGTCATAGGGTAGCTCTATTTTTAACATCTTGAGGAACCTCCATACTGTTTTCCAGAGTGTCTGCACCAATTTGCATTCCCACCAATGGATAAGAGGGTTTCCCTTTCTCCGCATCCTTGCCAATACCTGTTGTTTCCTGAGTTGTTAATTTTAGACATTTTGACCAATGTGGTTTTTTGATTTGGATTTCCCTGATGCCGAGTGATGTCAAACATTTTTTTCATGTGTCTGTTGGCTACTTGTATGTCTTCTTTGGGAAATGTCTATGTCTTCTGCCCATTTCTTGACTGGATTGTTTTATGAACATTGATGCAAAAATTCTCAAGAAAATATTAGCAAACTGAATTCAACAGCATGTGAAAATGATTATACACCATGCCAAACTGGAACTTATTTGTGAAATGCAAGGATGGTTACACATACAAAAATTGTTCAATGTAATACACCACATTAACAGAATGAATGAAATAAAAAAACATGATGATTCAATTGATGCAGAAAAAGTGAAAGCACATGACAAAATTCAACACCTTTTCATGATAAAAACCCTCAATAAACTAGGAATAGAAGGAAATTACCTCGGGAAGCCTGCGTGGCTCAGTTGATTAAGCATCCCACTCTTGATTTCAGCTCAATTCATTATCTTAGGGTCCTGAGATCAGGCCCGAGTCAGGTTCCATGCTTAGTATGGCATTCTCTCTCTCTCCCTCTGCCTCTCCCCACCCCTTCCCCCACCAACAGCTCACACTCTCTCTCTAAAAAAAAAAAAAAGGAAATTACCTCAACATAATAAAAATCAGATATGAAGAGTTTTAAAGATGGATGATGGTGATGGTGGCACATTATGAACTGATTTAATCCCATTGAACTGTACACTTAAAAATGGTTAAGATGATAAATTTTAGTTTATATATACATTTCCACAATAAAAAATGTATAAGATAAAGGTCGTTATTTGTGTATAATTGGGAAATGCTGTAATTTGAATATTTTTAAAACAATTCTTTAATGTATGACATTGCATATTCAGGAAAGACTTAATTATTCTGGTATATCATATTTCATGTTTAGATACCACATTTTTAGTATGTATGTGGGATACTAATCATGTTATTAAAATCAGTGGGGTTTTTGATGTTTGTCTCAATCATAATAGGCTAGATTATGCTGCAATAGAAAACACCATATCTATGTGGCTTAAGACAACCAAAGTTTATTTCCATTCATGCTCCAGGTCCACAGTGGGTTAGGTGAGAGCTCTCTTAAAATTGTCCTCACTCTGAGATACTGGTTGGCAGAACTTTCATAACACTGCTCACACTTCAATGTGCATACAAATCACGTGTTAATAAAATGCATACATTTATTCACCTCTAGGGAGGTGTCTGATATTCTGCAATTCTAGAAGGTTCACAGGAAATGTTTATGGTGTTGGTCTGTAAACTGCATTAATTAAAAAGGTTCAAGAACATAGACTCTTAAGGCAGAAGGAAGAGAATTTGGCAAATTGCTCACTGGTTATTAATGGCTTCGACAAAGAAGTAAAATGGGTCACTTCTGTTGATATTCCATTTATTGAAACAAGTCAGCTGGCCATTTTCCACTTAAGAACACAAAAAAGGCAAACCTAACAAATTTCCAGAAGAAGGAGAACTGCAACATCAGAGAACAGCTTTATAACTATCAGAGATAGTAAAATGTCCTCAGTGTATAGGGATGTTCTTCTAGTGGAACAGTTCCACCAATAATGGCTATTTCTGAGCACTACAGCCTACAGTAGCTGAGAGTGGCCCAGAAAATCAGACTGTGCCAGTGTAGGTTGTCCCCCTTGATAACAATTTTGACTTCTAAAGCCAAGTAATCCAAACCAACATGTAGACTCCCATCTCTTTTAAGACATCTTATGAAAGGGACAAAAAGTTTGCTTAACTCTAAAAATAATATCTGATCTATGCAAGTAATCATTATCTTGCTCCTGCAAAAATTAACTGAAGGAACAGCCAGATGATTCTGTGCAGATCTTGTTGACAGAGACTGAAGAGTTCTGTAGATTCCTAGGAAGCTCAGAGCTCAGATGGTCCTATTTTATCATAAAGCCATTTGGATGGATTGAGCAGAAAGAGCTACATTAATTTTCTACAGGTTTATTCTTATATTTATCTAATAATTTACCATGACCCATTCATAACATAAACCTAGAGACTTTTGGTGGCCATTCATCTGAAATAGTAACCTTAAGTATATAAAAATGAATGACACATGGGCCTAGAACAGGGACAGATGGGAAGTATGAGATTGCCGAAAACCCTTCAACTTCCAAGAACACTTGAATTTCTGCCATAATGAAATTAATTTCAGATTCATGCCATTCCATAGCTTTCCCACCATCTCAAAAGTAGTCTACTCACAATAGTACATTACAACTCTGTCACCCATTCACTTCATCAACTAATGCTCCATTCAATAATGAAAGTTTCTTTTGTAACAAAAAAAAAAAACCTCAATCAGACCTCCTAGTTTACATACTGTTTCAACACACTGCTGCTCAAATTCCTCCCTATCTATATTCAATATCCTCCATCTTCAGACTAAAAGTTATAAAGAAATCTAAAATGTTTTAGTTCTACCAAATGAATCTGGGAGCCCCATATTACAGATAGCAACAGTAACATAAAAATGCATAGAGGGTATTTACACATTAGCTCACAAATTATTCAAGTTAAACATGCTGTCTTTCTCTCCTTGAATATAGGCCTCATCTACTACCCACTTGACTTTAGCTCATTACATGGTTATCATCCAGTCCCTCTGTTTTTGTTGTTGTTGTTGTTGTTGAAGTAGGGTTCCATGCCCAGCATAGAGCCCAGTGTGGGGCTTGAACTCATGACCCTGAGATCAAGACCTGAGGTGAGATCAAGAATTGGACACTTAACCAACTGAGCCACCCAGGTGTCCCTCATTTATTCCCTCTGAACTGTCAACCTCCCTCTTTTTTTTTTCTCAGCTGAGATCGTATTTCTCAAGATACAGTTTTCAATGTATGCCTAATAGTGCCATACCACAAGGCAATGGTAGCCCTATCCAGAACATTGTTCTGGCCATCATCAACTTGCACAAACCCTCAGAAAGAGGAATGTTTTTTATCCTGTGATTTCCTTGCACTTCCCGGTATTACCAAATCCACTAAAAGCTAGAAGAACAACAGATTGTTTCAGATTCTCAATGAAACACCTTAGAGAATTTCTAAGATTAGTGCAGCATATGTCACGTGGAATAGTTGTGAGACCAAGAAAAATCATACAAAAAAGATATATCCACTATTTCTATGAATGGCATGAATCTCCCACTCATCTGAAAGCTGATCATAGAATCTGAGATCCATTGGTATTAAAGAGATCATCAAACTGACTAAAACAAGTTTCCAAATTTTGTACCCTTCAGCATAACACCCTATTCGCTGAACACGACTAGGACTAGGAAAAAAAAAATCAATACACTGTAAAAGAATTAACTGAAGAAGATGATAAAAACTATGGTTAAGTTCAGGATTCGGTTTCAAGGAAGGGATGAAGCTGACAAAAACAGTCATAGAAACCTTATCATTTAAGAAATGTTCCAAATATAGCATGTTGTCTCAAAAGCTAAGAAAAACATGTTCCACACACAAATTCCAGTTGGGGCCAGAAAAAATAATGTCTATGATGACATCATGGTAATAATTTTTTTATTTTGAGGTAAAGTTAATTATATTCAGACTCAACAAGTAAGGAATGATTAAGATCAATTGAAAATGAAAGTTCATATCTCAGGACAAAGCTCAGGTCAGAATTTATAAAATTGGGAGTTAGCTCCATAGAGGTAATAGTTGAAAAGATACAACAGTGTAGTGGGAGAGATTGTTGAGAGAGCAGGTGGTCTTGGAGCTATCCATTGGGTAACATCTGCATTAGTAGAGTGAAAAGGGGATAAAATTCAGCAGTAGAGACACTGGAAAAAGAAGGTAGGAAATTAATAAGAGAACTGACAAACTGCAATATCAGATGCCAAAAAAGGAGAAAGATGAATTAATAATGTGGCAGTCAATAATGATGAATGATAGAGAAAATCTAAGATATCAGCTAAAATAATTCTAATAACCTGCTTTGAAATTTGATTTCTAATAAGAAAAGATCAGTTAGTATGCAAGCTTTGGAATTAGAAAACCTGGGTTCAAACCCAAGTTTTGCCACTTGATAAACCTGTTGTGCCCTTCAGTGATTTTCTAAGTTTTCTACACTTCCAATTTTTTTATCTGTAAGTAGGTTGAATTAACCCATATAAAGATTTTAGGTTATGTCTGGTATAGAAAGCCTTCAATTAGTGTTAGCTTAAGGATAATGATTTGATTATATTTATAAGAGCAGTGTGAAGAGTGATGAGAATCAAGCCAATCTGCAAGAGATTTAGGATTCAGGTGTGATTATAATAGAGGCAGTAAATGTGCACTAACTTTTCCAATAATTACAGCAGTAGAGAGGTCAGTCTTTCTACCTTGACAGGTGCGTGGTTTGAGGTTATATACCTTTATTTTTTATTATTATTAATTTTTAGAATTAAGTTCCCTTGAACATATTTTTGGTAGATTGGAAGGATACAGTGAATAGAAATTTTAAAAGAGAAAAGTCATACATGATAAGAGGAAAGAATGTGCTTTGGTAAATAAGACTAAAATCATAGCTTTGGTAAATAAGATATTCCTCTGAATTCAGAAGGGAGTAGAAAAGAGATATGTTGAGATTAGAAGTCTTTTGTTTTCATTCTGTTTAGTTTTTCCCATAAGGCCTTGGTGTAAAAATACACTAAGAAAAGTCAATTATAGAGAGTGAGAGTAATAGAAATTGGGTTTGATACTGAAAAAGCAGAAAAGTTTGGAGTAACCAAATAGAATTTTATATAGTGTCACTTAAAGATGATTAAAAATATTTTCCTAAAGATAATTAGAGAATAAAGATAGAGAAGGGATCTGTGGTATGCCTTAATCCAAAATATAGGAAATGGATGTAATTTGGAAACCAATTGGAATACCAAGAAAAATGAAGTTAATCACACAAAAATTGTAACTGAGGATGATACATCTCAGAGAACACCACAGAAAATGTAATGAAAGAGTGATCTTGGATGAAGAAAGACTTGTCAACTAGCTAAGAACTCAGTGTGCAGGCAATGAAAATGAAAATGAAAGCAGGGAAAATTAAATGAAAGGCAGATGAATATTTTTTTTCAGTTCAATTTATCCATTTATTTCACATTTATAAAACATGTACTATACAGACAATAATGTGATTATCTGGCATTTTCTATTATCCCAACACAAATTCTATTATAAATTATATAATTTATTTCAAACAGTTAATTTTCAAATCAAATTAAAATATTATGGCTAAATTTTCTTTATTCAAGGAAATGACTCTTGGCAGTGTGAAAAACAATGAATTGTCTGGACTGAAAATGGCATTAATTAGTATGATTTGAGGCTATGGAATTGAAAATTTGGCTTATTTAATGAGGATCGTGGTCTACTAATCTTCACATAAAACCAACTCAAATATTATCTTTCTTAAATACAAAGTTAAAAAAAAAAAGACCACTGGAAAAAAAGCCTCCTATGTGACTTGGTGCTTGTAAAATTCTCATGAAGTGATCACTTTTTCAGTCTGAGTGCTTTTTTTGTTTTGTTTTTAAGTTTGGGGCTAGTCTTTGGAATCAAAGCAAACTCACAGGACCAATACAATCATTTGAACTTTGCTCTAAAAATGAATGAAATGAAAGTTCTGTTTGTAGAGAAAAATCATGTTTTGTTTACATAGAGGCAAAGGCAGCAGAAAATTCTTCCCCAGGGAAAGACATTCCCTTTTGATTAATGTCTGTGAGAAGAGAATAGCATAACAGATGTATATTGCCTGGAATAAAGTGTAGACTGCATACAAATTTAAATCATATATAACTTATGTTTTATGGTACGGTTGTGAATTACACTTTTTTGTTTCCATGTGTAAATAGAAAGTAGAACAGATGTGAAGGTTAACTTTAATATTCCCATTACAAAGAAAAATATATATGCTGCCCAGGGAAGAGTTTTGACTTTCCTTGTACAGATGTTTTGCTTCAGTAAGACACACCAAAAACAGGGAAGTGGACTTTAGGACCCCTATTTTGGGAACATACACATTAAGAGGAGGCACAAATTATGTCAACACTAATTTATGAAGCATACTCTGTGTTACAAAGTTGGAGCTCTCTGCCTTAAAACTTAAGAGAAGTAGTACTGGTTTGACTAATACATTATTGCACAAGATATTCCTACTTCTAGCTGGTTTACTATATGCACCTGTTCTTTGGAAAAACAGCATTTTCATCCCCCATAATAGGATTAGAGTACAAGGCAAGCTCTCAGACAGGCATTTACTCCTTCCACCTCTGTACATTTTGGCTAGGGCTATCTCCAAGCATGTCATACCTGTAGGTTGGCTATGTCTTCCAGACTAGAAAAAGTAGATGAAATAAATCAATCCATGGTAAAAGGGCTCCAGAATAGACTCTGGTAATAATTGTCAACTTTATGTTTGCATCTCACAGTATAAAATAGGCTTGTGTGTTTTTCCTACCATTAATTTAATTCATACCCACCAAATTTTATGTTTTCAATTTGCATTGGGAGGCAAAAACAGGGCTGATGATGATCTGCCAGTTTTACCCTAAGGTATAGAAAAATGTTCTGCACTAGGTGAGGAAATTGCCAACTAAAAATATTTTGTACAAGATCATTCTGTCTTCAGCTTATTGAAAACAGGATTTAGGCAAGCTCTGTCTTAAGGGCCAAATTCTATCTGCACATGCCATTTGATCTTTTGGACTTACTTTTCCATACTAAAGAAGTTATTAATTTCAGAAAGGAAATCTCCTTTTATATCCTGAAAACTAAAAGACAAAATTAGAAAAGCATTTGTTTCAGAGCATTTAAGAAAGTGTTTAGCATTAATTGGATATTTAAATAATGAAAGAAAGCCTTATAAATGGTTCTAATAATAGTCAAAATATGTAATGATATTTTAAATGTTTCTTAACATTAAAGATCTGTAATAAGACTAGTAAATAAAATTTTGTACAATATACATGATAGTGCTACTAATTCAATGAGAACTGGTCATTAGTTCTCTGGTGATAAAACAAATTTTTTCCAAAATACTGCATTCAAATGGATCAGACTGCCAGGATGAAGATAAAACTTGTCATTCTCGACATGCATTTTAATACTATTAACAAAGGGTATTTTCAAAGATTATTAGTAATTGTCTAAATCCATGAAATTCACAATAGCACATCATTTCCTCATTTATTATCTGTATAATATGGATAGTAATACTAACTTCACCAGCTTATTATTTGAGCTAAATATAAATGTTGCATTAAATGAGACCAACAAGGCTGCTTATAGAAGTGGCACTCATCCAGGCTTGCACCCTCACCACATAACTCCTCTCTCCACATTGACATGTACTGTGTTTCAAATTCACATCTCAGCAACAGGAACTACTATTATTTGTAATGAACTGGCAGGATCCTACAATCTACAAATGTTTAAACTTGCTATCAAAGATTCACCCTCAACTTTGTCCTTTAGGTCTCTCTCACTGCCCATTTTTTCTAAAGGCAAAGAAAGTTATCCAATATCTGCTATAATTATCTCTGCTTCCAGCTGCAATGTGAATTACAGTTTTATTATTATTTGTTCTAAACTCTTGGGCCTAAATAATCCTCATTCTTACATTTCTTGTCTGATTTTCAATTACCAGAGTGTAGATTATATGAAGATGGAATTAGATAAGTACAGGTACAGTTTCTTATTTAAAGCTCTGTGGGGTTTTTCCTTAGTGAAACCACAGCAAATCCTAATAGTTCCAAATAGATGTTATTTGCTAACCTGCAAGAGAACAAAGTGAGTCTTAACAGCAGGTGATGGCCACAGTATTCCAAGGAGGACCACATGAGCTATGGATGAGGGATTGAGCCTAGATAATCTTGCCTTTGTGATGCTGTCCAATTCTGTAAATGACTTCCTCACTTCATTCAAACCCCTCCATCCAGCCATTGGCCAGCCTATTCTACTTAAATTACCCTGTCTCAGCTTCTGGTCTAATCAGAATGGTAGTCAGCACTGCTCAACTCATTGCTCCTGTAGTGCTCAGCTCCATAGGAGCCAGAACATAATGGACCTACATAATGGATGACTGAATTGGAAATAAAAATAAGCTATTTGTTTGAAATTTACCTCCCATTTATTATATACTTGCATAGGAGGTCTCCTAAGAATCTGTAGGAGAGCCTTGTCTGGAAAAGTTATATAATACATGTTTATGTGCTGAGAGTGGAATACACATGTGATTACCGTAGTGTTTCACAGTACTGATTTTTTTTTTAAGTAATACAGCCTTGAGAAAATTGGAATGCAAGTCCTGTTACCAAACACATGCCTAAGTAACATACTAGTTATAATAGAGTCATGCAGATATACATACACACAGACATAAATCACAGATGATAATTGTAGTTCTAATCATTAGGGGGTTTAAAATGTTCTTCAGCTGTGCAGTGTGCATAAGATGATCTTATCAAAATAAGCGATTTCTCTATGCATACCATGAGCTCTGTCAAGATTGAGAGCCCATCATCATCTAATGATTTAGAATTAAACATTATAAAGATCCATTCTCCATACTCTGAAAGAGCTGTTACTTCAGTGTAAGTGCTGTTATGGGTAGGAGGAATTTTACTCATATTTCACCCTGTGTATCACTGAAAACGCACTCCTATACATTTTACATTATTATTATTATTATTACCCGATGGCCATTCAGCATGCGGCCATCAAAGTGCAAGATATATGGCTCTCCAGTTGAATACCAGAAAGCAATGAGGTAGTGTAATTTGCCAGCTCTGGAGAGGAGTGTCACTTGAAATTTATGACTCTTAAATGGAAATTAAGGATGATATACAAAGGCTTACAGGAATAGTTCCCTCTATGGGAAAAGGGTTAACAGTGGTAGTCTGACAGGTTTCAGGTATTTCCTTAAAGTCTCTTAATAACAAAATCCCTATTATTGAATCCTCTGTATAGTAACTTACAAATGCATCCAAACTGTGAAATATTTTTTGTGCAAACTTTTAAACAAGAGAGAAGTTTTATTTATTACAAGGATTTCAGATATTAGTGTAAATCATCTCTGTACATATTAAAGGATACAGTAGGTTATTCCACAATTTAAAAATAAACAAGCAAAAACTATTGTGTGTGGAGGAGGACTAGGTTAGGAAAGTCCACTGCTTCTAGCAATGAAAAGCAAAACATAAAAATGAATCAATTCATCCTGGTTTTCCTGGAATTTTTTTCCTGGTTTTAAAATTGAAGGTTCTGACTCCTGAACCCCTTTATCAGTGAGCAAATGGCAACCATTGGTCACTAGGCTAGAAAATGACAATAGTTCTTTATTGGAAGCTTCTGATATCTAACAATGTGCTCAGAAAGTTAATGTATTTTGGCTCCATACCACAGATGTACATAAACACATACACATGCAATGGCTGAATAGGATCAAAGAGAAACTGGGAATCAGAAACTAGAAAATGCGTGACTCACCAACAAATTCTGAAGGCAAAACAAATAAATCAATAGTGCTCACCTCATTTGGTTCTGACAAATTATGAAGTTCAATTCTCATAGAAACATCAATATCTTTAGCATATTCTGGTGGTTAAGAGCATGATCTTTGTAGGGTGAGTGGGTGGCATGGTCGGTTAAGCATCTGCCTTCAGCTCAGGTCATGATCCCAGAGTCCCAGGATGGAGCCCCACATGGGGCTCCCTGCTCAACGGTGAGTCTGTTTCTCCCTCTGCCCCTCACCCACCTTGTGCTGTCTCTCGCTCTCAAATAAATAGGTAAAATCTTAAAAAAAAAAGAGCATGATCTTTGGAGTTGGACTGTTTAAAAATACAGATGATGATGTATGGATTTTGATTTATAATACACTTTAGATAATATACATATATATTTAATACATATAAAACACCCAGAATATGATAAATGTTGGTATTATCCCTTCATATTCTGTCATTTGATATGAGCAAGAGTATCCTTGCCATTGGCCTTCTCTACAATTATAACATTTGTCTCTTGGAATTGGGATGGCACTGAGCAATAGGAAATATAAACATGAAGTAATATATATACAGATATTGATATTTAAAACCTTTCTTGCACACTGTTTTAATATTACTTCACTTTGAGGCTACTCTAAGACACATATAACCAGATTCCCTATACAGTAGATAGTTCACTTTGAGTTGACAGTTACATGGATGAGCCACTGTTCTAATGGCCATGAATTCAACATCATCAGTGCTTTTTGTAACACATGATTACATTATTTAAAAATATTTTAAGGAGGACACGTGTTGGAATGAGCACTGGGTGTTATACGCAACTAATGAATCATCGAACACTACAACAAAAACTTACAATGTACTATATGCTGGCTAACTGAACATAAAAAAATAAAAAAATAAAAACATTGTAAATGTTCATTTTGCCACTTTTTGCATAAATCACTATTTGATCACATGCAGAGGTCCTAAAGTATCATGTTAGGATAAAAAAGTCAGAAAGAAAAACAAATTAAATGAACAAAATTGGTCTAATTTTTAATTGCAGCTTTGATAACTGTTTATATGAATCTTTTTGTCTCTTGAATGAAACTCACTGATAATATTGTGAAAGTTGATGTTTGTTATTTTAATATATTGATAAGATGAAAGGTAAAATAGTATAGAATGGTAAGTAAATGGTTTGGCTTGGAATGAAGCGATGAACCATAGTGCATTTATAAAGTATATATTTCCTTCCTGTTTAATTTGTGTAAAATGGTGAATGAACCATTTAAGAATCAAGATCCATTCACTACATCAACTAGGATAAAATTTTAAACTATATAAGGGCTATAAACTGCAAATATATGACGGTCCACTGAATTTACCTTTTATACTATTTATCATTTCAATCAATATTGTGGTTTATTAAGGAAAGAAAAATGTTACAAAGGAAAAATAACTTGGATTTATAGATATAATTGAGATTAAAGCTGACTAGGTATCAGTTGCCCTTTGAACAACACTGGGAGTTAGGTATGCTGATCCCCCGCATAGTTGAAAATTTGAATGTAACTTTTGACTCCCCCAAAATTTGCCTACTGTTAACTGGAAGACTTATCAATAATATACGCAGTCAATTAACATGTATTTTGTATATGTATTATATACTATATTCTTACAATAAAGTAAGCTAGAGAAAAGAACATGTTATTAAGAAAATATAAGGAAGAAAAAATACATTTATACTACTGTAAAAAATCCATGTATAAGTGAACCCATGTAATTCAAAACTGTTATTCAAGAGTTGACTGTATTTGAAGAGACACTGTTTTCCTTCCTGTTTCATCAGATATTTACAAGAATTGATTCTGATTTCTCAGGGAATGCTTTACCAAATTAACCCCACAGAGAAGGTTTTTAAAAAAATAAAAATTTCAGGGTTGTTTGGATGGCTCAGTCGGTTGAGCATCTGCCTTCAGCTCAGGTCATGATCCCAGGGTCCTGGAATTGAGTCTCACATCGGGCTCCTTGCTCAAAGGGGAGCCTGGTTCTCCCTCTGCCTTCCCCTCCCCCTGCTTGTGCTTGCTCTCTCTCACACTCTCTCTCTGACAAATAAATAAATCTTTAAAATAAATAGAAATTTCATAACTCTATTATTAGTGCATAATTCAGTCGATGTTATGTTTATATTCACAAGTTACTATAAGCTTTATAGACACATGTTCATACACATTTACTAAAGATAATGTTAATTATTTATGTCTTCAAGGATGGTTGTTTGCTGAATTAACATATAAGCTACAACTGACATTTAAAGTTAGGATTGCTAACACTTTTTAAAAATACATTTTATATAGCTAAAGGAACTATCTCTCCCATATGTACACACACAAAAAATGAATCTACAAAGGATGCTGATAAAGAAAGAATCCTAAAATTAAATTTAGGGTGGTACTCTCAGATCCTAGAGAGATGGTGAGCTGGCACCAAATGATGTCTCTTTTCACCGTAATTTACTCTGCAGAAACTATAGAAAAGATAGCTCAGCATGAACCCAGGGGACTACAGATAACTGTGGGAAGTATTTGTAAAGACTAAGGTTCTTTGAACTGGCATAAAAGGAGAGGTATGTACCAACAGCTAGGGATGTTTGCTGCTAGGCTTATCAGGAGCATATAGTGGATGAGAGATTAAATTTCTGCTCTTGGAAAGGACATTGTCTTTCCTACTTCCAAAATAATATGGAAATAGGCAGCCACAGCTCACATCATGAGATAATGTATATAATATCCAACAGTGCTAAGGCAATTCTGGAGAAAGGAGATGATGAAAGCAGGTGTGGACAATCAACTGTGCCCTAAACTCTGTTCTTTGGAATATTTGAATTTTGAGGATTACAAACTAAGGAGTCTATCTTTTTTCCACTGAAACTGATTTTAAAAAATTTAAGTGAGATTATCTCATCAAAAGAGTTACCTGAGGATGTGGTTTTAAACTGCGCTGGTCAACAGTTAATTTGTGATAATCTAAAGTTATCTAACTACAGTGCCTACTATCTTCTTAACATCACCAGGAGGGACAAAACCGGGGTCTGAGATCCAGTTCCTACTCCATTACCCTAACAGAGAGAGTAGCTAAAACCTTTGGGGAACATGAGTTCATAGATCAAAAATAATTAGATATTTGAAATGACATATGATCACAATAAAAATAAGCAGCAAACAAAGCAATATATAAGCAATAAAGCAGTGGAACAGAGATGCCAAGGGAAACATATATAATGTAATGGCATATATATAAGTGGTGTGTGTGTGTGTATCCATATCTGTATATACACATACATATATAAGGTAGCAGGACACATTTATTTAATAAAATACATGAATTAAAGTCCAAAATTGGGGAAGGGAGGACATATAGGATGAAAGGAGCCAAATGAAAAATTAAACACATAATCTGAAAGAACAGTTACAATAACTGTTCCAAAAGATACCAAATTAGAATAAAAAGAAAGAAAATGTAAGAGAAGAGCTAAGAATCATGACAGCAATAGAAATACCATCATATAGGGCACCTGGGTGGCTCAGATGGTTAAGCATCTGCCTTCGGCTCAGGTCATGATCCCGGGGTCCTGGGATCGAATCCCGCATCGGCTCCCTGCTCCTTGGGAGCCTGCCTCTCCCTCTGCTTCTCTCTCTCTCTCTCTCCCTCTGTCTCTCATGAATAGATAAATAAAATCTTAAAAAAATATTTAAAAAAAGAAATACCATCATATAAATATTTTTTGTAATTATTTTTTTATTATGTTATGTTAATCACCATACATCACATTATTAGTTTTTGATGTAGTGTTCCATGATTCATTGTTTGCATATAACACCCAGTGCTCCATGCAATACCATGCCCTCTATAATAACCATCACAAGGCTAACCCATCCTTCCACCCACTCCCCTCTGAGAACCCTCAGTTTGTTTTTCAGAGTCCATCGTCTCTCAAGGTACATCCCCCCCTCCGATTTCGCCCCCTTCATTCTTACCCTCCTGCTATTTTTTTTAACATATAATGTATTATTTGTTTCAGAGGTACAGATCTGTGATTCAACAGTCTTACCCAATTCACAGTGCTCAGCATAGCACATACCCTCCCCAGTGTCTAACACCCAGCCACCCCATCCCTCCCACCCCCCACCACTCCAGCAACCCTCCTGAGGGTTTGTTTCCTGAGATTAAGAATTCCTCATATCAGGGAGATCATATGATACACGTCTTTCTCTGATTGACTGATTTACTCAGCATAACACCCTCCAGTTCCATCCACGTCGTTGCAAATGGCAAGATTTCATTCTTTTTGATGGCTGCATAATATTCCATTTATATATTGACCACATAATCTTTATCCATTCATCTGTCGATGGACATCTTGGCTCTTTCCACAGTTTGGCTATTGTGGACATTGCTGCTATAAACATCAGGGTGCACGTAACCCTTCGGATCCCTACATTTGTAGCTTTGGGGTAAATACCCAATAGTGCAATTGCTGGGTCATAGGGTAGCTCTATTTTCAACTTTTTGAGGAACCTCCATACTATTTTCCAGAGTGGCTGCACCAGCTTGCATTCCCACCAACAGTGTAGGAGGGTTCCTCTTTCTCCGCATCCCTGCCAACATCTGTTGTTTCCTGACTTGTTAATTTTAGCCATTCTGACTGGTGTGAGGTGATATCTCATTGAGGTTTTGATTTGCCAAGCGACGTTGAGCACTTTTTCATGTGTCTGTTGGCCATTTGGATGTCTTCTTTGGAAAATGTCTGTTCATGTCTTCTGCCCATTTCTTGATTGGATCATTTGTTCTTTGGGTGTTGAGTTTGATAAGTTCTTTATAGGTTTTGGATATTAGCCCTTTATCTGATATGTCATTTGCAAATATCTTCTCCCATTCTGTTGGTTGTCTTTGGTTTTCTTGACTGTTTTTTTTTTTTTTCTGTGCAAAAGCTTTTTATCTTGATGAGGTCCCAATAGTTCATTTTTGCCCTTGCTTCCCTTGCCTTTGGCAATGTTTCTAGGAAGAAGTTGCTGAGGCTGAGGTCAAAGAGGTTACTGCCTGTGTTCCCCTTTAGGATTTTGATGGACTCCTGTCTCACATTTAGGTCTTTCAATCATTTTGAGTCTATTATTGTATAGGGTGTAAGGAAATGGTCCAGTTTCATTCTTCTGCATGTGGCTGTCCAATTTTCCCAACACCATTTGTTGAAAAGACTTTTTTCCATTGGACATTCTTTCCTGCTTTGTCAAAGATTAGTTGACCATAGAGTTGAGGGTCCATTTCTGGGCTCTCGATTCTGTTCCATTGATCTATGTGTCTGTTTTTGTGCCAGTACCATATTGTCTTGATGATGACAGCTTTGTAATAGAGTTTGAAGTCTGGAATTGTGATGCCACCAGCTTTGCTTTTCTTTTTCAACATTCCTTTGGTTATTCGGGGTCTTTTCTGGTTCCAAACAAATTTTAGGATTTTTTGTTCCATTTCTTTGAAAAAAGCGGATGGTATTTTGATGGGGATTGCATTGAATGTGTAGATTGCTCTAGGTAGCATTGACATCTTCACAATATTTGATCTTCCAATCCATGAGCATGGGACATTTTTCCATTTCTTTGTGTCTTCTGCAATGTCTTTCATGAGTATTTTATAGTTTTATTGAGTATAGATTCTTTGCCTCTTTGGTTACATTTATTCCTAGGTATCTTATGGTTTTGGGTGCAATTGAAATGGGATCGACTCCTTAATTTCTCTTTCTTCTGTCTTGTTGTTGGTGTATAGGAATGCCACTGATTTCTGTGCATTGATTTTATATCCTGCCACTTGACTGAATTCCTGTATGAATTCTAGCAGTTTTGGGGTGGAGTCTTTTGGGTTCTCCACATACAGTATCATATCATCTGGGAAGAGTGAGAGTTTAAATTCTTCTTTGCTGATTTAGATGCCTTTTATTTCTTTTTGTTGTCTGATTGCTGTGGCTAGGACTTCTGATACTATGTTGAATAGCAGTGGTGATAGTGGTCAACCCTGGAACATTCCGGACCTTAGGGGGAAAGCTCTCAGTTTATCCCCATTGAGAATGATATTCACTGTGGGTTTTTCATAGATGGCTTTTATGATATTAAGGTATGTACCCTCTATCCCTATACCTTGAAGAGTTTTGATCAAGAAACGGTGCTGTACTTTGTCAAACGATTTTTCTGCATCTTTTGAGAGGATCATATGGTTCTGGTTCTTTCTTTTGTTAATGTATTGTATTACATTGATTGATTTGCAGATGGTGAACCAACCTTGCAGCCCAGGGATAAATCCCACATGGTTGTGGTGAATAATCCTTCTAATGTACTGTTGGATCCTACTGGCTAGTATTTTGGTGAGAATTTTTGCATTCATGTTCATCAAGGATATTGGTCTGTAATTCTCCTTTTTGATTGGGTCTTTGTCTGGTTTGGGAATCAAGGTAATTGTGGCCTCATAAAATGAGTTTGGAAGTTTTCTTCCATTTCTATTTTTTGGAACAGTTTCAGAGGAATAGGTATTAATTCTTTTATAAATGTTTGGTAGAATTCCCCTGGGAAGCCATCTGGCCCGGGGCTTTTGTTTGTTGGGAGATTTTTGATGACTGCTTCAATTTCCTTAGTGGTTATAGGTCTGTTCACATTTTCTATTTCTTCCTGGTTCAGGTTTGGTAGTTGATACATCTCTGGGAATGCATCCATTTCCTCCAGGTTATATAATTTGCTGACATATAGTTGCTCATAATATGTTCTTATAATTGTATTTCTTTCGTGTTGGTTGTGATCTCTCCTCTTTCATTCACGATTTTGTTTATTTTGGTCATTTCTCTTTTCTTTTTGATAAGTCTGGCCAGGGGTTTATCAATCTTGTTAATTCTTTCAAGGAACCAGCTCCTAGTTTCGTTTTCTGTTCTACTGTTCTTTTGGTTTCTATTTCATTGATTTCTGCTCTGGTCTTTATTATTTCTCTTCTCCTGCTAGGTTTAGGTTTTATTTGCTGTTCTTTGTCCAGCTCCTTTAGGTTTGGATTAGGTTTGTGTATTTGAGACCTTTCTTATTTCTTGAGAAAAGCTTGTATTGCTCTATACTTTTCTCTTAGGACTGCTTTTGCTGTATCCCAAAGATTTTGAACAGTGTGTTTCAATTTCATTTGTTTCCATTTATTTTTTAATTTTTCTTTAATTTCCTGGTTCACCCATTCATTCTTTAGTAGGATGCTCATTAGCCTCCATGTATTTGAGTTCCTTCCAACTTTCCTCTTGTGAATGAGTTCTAGTTTCAAAGCACTGTGGTCTGAAAATATGCAGGAAATGATCCCAATCTTTTGGTACTGGTTGTCACCTGATTTGTGACCTAGGATGTGATCTATTCTGGAGAATGTTCCATGGGCACTTGAGAATTTGTATCCCTTGCTTTGGAATGGAATGTTCTGAATGTATCTGTGAAGTCCATTTGGTCCAGTATGTCATTTAAAATCTTTATTTCCTTGTTAATCTTTTGCTTACATGATCTGTCCATTTCAGTGAGGGGGGTGTTAAAGTCCCCCACTATTATTGTATTGTTGTCAGTGTGTTTCTTTGCTTTTGTTATTAATTGGCTTACCTAATTGGCTGCTCCCATGTCAGGGGCAAAGATATTTACAATTGTTAGGTCTTCTTGTTGGATACACCCTTTAAGGAGGATATAGTGTCCTTTCTCATCTCTTATTACAGTCTTTGGTTTAAAATCTAATTTGTCTGATATGAGGATTGCCACCCCAGCTTTCTTTTGGTGTTCATTAGCATGGTAAATGGTTTCCACCTCCTTCACTATCAATCTGGGGGTGTCTTTGGTTCTAAAATGAGACTCTTGCATACAGCATTTCAATGGGTCTTGTTTTTCTATCCAATCTGATAGCCTGTGTCTTTTGATTGGGGCATTTAGCCCATTTACATTCAGGGTAACTATTGAAAGATATGAATTTAGTGGCATCGTATTGCCTGTATGGTGACTGTTACTGTATATTGTCTGTATTCCATTCTGGTCTATGTTGCTTTTAGGCTCTCTCTTTCTTAGAGGACCCCTTTCAATATTTCTTGTAGGACTGGTTTCATGTTTGTGAATTCTTTTTGTTTTTGTTTGTCCTGGAAGCTTTTTATCTCTGCTTCTGTTTTCAATGACTGCCTAGCTGGATATAGTATTCTTGGCTGCATATTTTTCTCATTTAGTGCTCTGAATATATCATGCCAGTCCTTTCTGGCCTGCCAGGTCTCTGTGGATAGGTCTGTTGCCAATCTAATGTTTCCACAATTGTAGGATACAGATCTCTTCTCCCAAGCTGCTTTCAGGATTTTCTCTTTGTCTCTGAGACTCGTAAGTTTTACTATTTCATGTCAGGATGATGACCTATTTTTATTGATTTTGAGAGGGGTTCTTTGTACCTCTTGGATTTTGATACCTGTTTTCTTCCACAAAATAGGAAAGTTCTCTGCTATAATTTGCTCCAATATACCTTCTGCCCCTCTCTCTCTTTCTTCTTCTTCTGGGATCCCAATCTTTCTAATGTCATTTCATCTTATGGTGTCACTTATCTTTTGAATTATGCCCTCGTGATCCAGTAGTTGTTTATTTCTTTTTCTCAGCTTCTTGATTTTCCATCATATGGTCTTCTATATCACTAATTCTCTCTTCTGCCTCATTTATCCTAGCAGTCAGAGCCTCCATTCTTTTATTGCACCTTATTAATAGCCTCTTGATTTCTACTTGATTAGATTTTAGTTCATTTCTCCATAAAGAGTTTCTCTAATAACTTCCATGCTTCTTTCAAGTCCAGCTAATACTTTTAAAGTCATCATTCTGAACTCTAGTTCTGACATCTTGCTAATGTCCGTATTGATTAGATCCCTGGCAGACAGTACTGCCTCTTGTTCTTTTTGTTGAGGTGATTTTTTCCGTCTTGTCATTTTGTCCAGAGGAGAGTACATGAATGAGAGAACAAAATGCTAACAGGGTAAAAAAGTCCCCAGAAAATATACACAAAACAATTCAGAAAAGACCTGAAACTGAGGGGAAAGAAAGAAAAAAGAAAAAACGAAAAAAAAAGAAAAAGATAAAGATAAAAACAAATGAAAACATAACAAAACAAAACAGAATATGATCAAATATGATCAGGCGGGTGCATAGATCAGTGCCACACATTAGATTTTGGGTGTATTTTGGTCTGTTAGAAGACAGTGCCTCCCAAAATTTTAAGGAAAGAAAAACTTACATATGTACAAAAATAAGGTGTAGTACGATGAAGGGATGCAATATGACTGTAAAGATGAAAATTATAAAATATTTTATAAAAGGAATTGATAAGATAAGAAGTTGGTTGAAAAAAGAAAGAAGAGGATTTAAAAAAAAAAAAGGAGAGAATGTGATCAGGCAGTAGACTAGAACAAAGCCATACACTAGAGATTTAGGGTATATTTTGATCTGTTAGAAGAAACTGTATCTCAAAATTTTAAAGAGAGAACAACTTATATATATATATACCAAAAAAAAAAGTAACTACTATGAAGGGATAGAATATGACTCTAAAAATGAAAAATAAAAAATATTTTTTTTAAATAAAGGGATTGATAAGATGTTGGTTGAAAAAGGGGAAAATAAAAATTAAAAAAATAAGACATTTAAAAAAATTTAACTTTGAAAGACTAAAGAATCATGGTAAAAAAGCCATGAATTCTATGTGCGGTATTCCCTTAGTGCTGGAGTTCTGCCACTCTCACTGATAGGTAAACTTGGTCTTGGCTGGATGTTCTTGCTAATCTTCTGGGGGAGGGGCCTGTTGCTGTGGTTCCGAAATGTCTTTGCTGAAGGTGGAATTGCCCCGCCCTTGCCAATCCCGGCTAAATAATCTGCTTGGGTTTGCTCTCAGGAGCTTTTTTTCCCTGCAAGCTTTCCGTACAGCTTTGGAGGACGAGAGTGAAAATGGCAGCCTCCAAATCTCCACCCCGGAAGAGCCAAGAGCTCAGGGCCCAGCTCCTCACTGCGCCCCCAGAGAAAAGCAGTCAGTCACTCCCGTCTCCCCGGTCTCTGGCCGCACTCTGTACTCACTCGGCCCATGACCGAGCATTTCTATCTCTGGCACACGACCCCATGTGGAGTCTCCAAACCCAGCAGATCCCTGTGGTTCACTCCGGTGCTGCTTCTCCCAGGGAGGAAGGGGATTCTCCCCAGATCTGCTGCTTGTTGGGTCCCTCCTGGAGGAGCAGTGTCCTCCCGACTGTGCCATAGGTCATGGTTTATGGCAACCCCAAGCTGAGAGCCCCCTCCTCAGCTCTGTCTCTGCAGCTGGCTTCCCTGCTCTGATACCTGGGAGCTCTGCTGCACTCAGGAATCCCTGGTCTTCTGTGACCCCGAGGGTCGAGACCACACTGTCCTGCGAGGTTTCCATCCAACTGGTTAGTTTCCACTAACCACTGGAGCAATGTCCCTCAGCGGAGCAGACTTCTAAAAGTTCCGATTTTGTGCTCCGGTGCTCTGTCACTTGACAGAAGTGGCTGGTGGAGCCCCCTCCCCTGCCATCTATCCTCCCGAATATCGCCTCTGAATCTCTTCTCTGAAGGTCCTACCTTCCAGAAAGTGGTTGTTTTCCTGTTCAGAGAGTTGTTGCTATTCTTTTCTTCGATCTTCTGTTGAGTTTGTAGGTGTTCAGAATGGTTTGATCCCTATCCAGCTGAATTCCTGGGATCAGACAAAATCCAGGTCTCCTACTCCTCCGCCATCTTGCTCCACCCTCCACCGTCATATAAATAATAGAAGTTGTAGTGGAAAGGGAAAAAATGAGGATAGAAAATGTTTGAAGATATAATGAAAATTGTCTAGAATTAGATCAAGATGAAGATACAAGATTAAAAGTGCTGAAAAATGCCAAACAGGATAGAAAATAAAAGTATACAGCAAGACATATTAAGGTAAATTTAAGAAATTAAGAGACGCAAAGAATTCTAAAACTTTTCAGAGAGAAAATTCAGATCACCACAAGTAACAAATATTAAGAATGATAATATGGGTCCTCCCAGCAATCCTAGATCTAATAAAAAATAATCTATTCAATGTATAAGAAGAAACGAAATTGGAATACACATCCTGCAAAACTGTATCCTACAAAATTGTGATTTATCTATGTACGTGCAATAGAAATATTCTTTAAGCATTCAAAGCCTCAGAAGTGTTGCCACAGGAGAGGCCATAATAAAAGCACACCTGGAGGAAGAACTGAAACAAGAATAGAAATAAAATCCTCCAAAGGAAGCAAAGCACCATCTGAAGTAACATATCAATCTTAGACTCACTAAATAAGAAAATGAGGTCCTATCTCGTTATAGTAGTATGCAATATAACATGCAATTTATGAAAGAGTCTTACCTAAAACAAAATTAACTTGACCATAACCAGCACTCTAGATCAAAATAACAATTCATAGGAAATGCAAGGACCAGGAAGATAAGTTAAATTATACCATTAAGATGCAATCAACCTATAGAACATGGGTATTTGAGAGCAATGATAACATGATTCACACTACAAAGCAATGGATAAAAATGGATGAAATTTTTAAAATGAAAAAAAAGCACCAAGTATGAATATGAACAAAAAAAAAAAACAAAACAAAGAGCATAACATATTTAGTATCTTTAACAAAATAGAATTCAACTAAAAATCTGAAGTTTTATACTTCTAAAAGAACAAAGAATTATGAATATTTCTTTTTTAAATATATAAAATAACAGAAGACTCAAAAGAAATGAACATATTAGTAAGTATATTTGCAGAAACTCACTTCAATAATGTCTATGGCTATAATTGAATATATTGGTTATTGATGAAAATTCAATAAAAGTCAGGGCACCTGGGTGGCTCAGTCAGTTAAGCATCTGACTCTTGATTTCTGCTCAGGTCATGATCTCAGGATCATGAGATTGAGCCCTGCATGGAGCTCCCCACTCATTGGGGAGTCTGCTTGATATTCTCTCTCTCCCTCTCCCTCTGTCCCTCCCCACCCCGCTCTCTCTCACTCAAATAAATAAAATCTTTAAAAAAATAAAATAAAATAAAATTCAATAAAAATAAAAATCAATATCAAAGTAAGGAAAACAAATGTAAGTCTAGAAACTGAATGTACTATTACTACACAATTCTTAGTTTAAAATTTAATTCTCATGGGACTGATACATTTAGAACTGGATGAAAACTACTATGCTTATCAAAATTTTTGAAAGTATTAAATATAGCTATCAATAACAAAAATAAAAAACAGATGAAGTACTCAATTTCAGAACTTCAGAGAAAAAAGCATAAGAGCAAGTTCAAATGAAAATGAGAATAAATGTGCTATGGTGAGTGCCGTGAACTGTGTAAGACTGTTGAATCACAGACCTGTACCTCTGAAACAAATAATATATTATATGTTAAAAAAAAAAAAGTAGGAAGGGTAAAATGAAGGGGGGGAAACCGGAGGGGGAGACAAACCATGAGAGACTATGGACTCTGAGAAACAAACTGAGGGTTCTAGACGGGAGGGTGTGGGGGGATGGGTTAACCTGGTGATGGTTATTAAAGAGGGTACGTACCGAATGGAGCACTGGGTGTTATACACAAACAATCAATCATGGAACACTACATCAAAAACTAATGATGTAATGTATGGTGATTAACATAACATAATAAAATTTAAAAAATGAGAATAATACAGATGAAGATAGATGTCAATGAAATACAGAACAGCAATAAAAATAGCAAATATAACCTTATATGTGGTTATTTGGAAATACTATTGATAATTATTTTTCAAAGATTGATAAATGAATAGTAGAGATAAAAATGAACAAAATTAAAAAGGGAAAATCTTTAAATAACAAAGGTATATAAAATATTAAAATAATGATAGTTATTAGGTATAAAATATTCGTAAAAGTGCACTATATTAAAACTGAACAATTGAGAAACAGGGGCGCCTGGGTGGCTCAGTTGGTTGGGCATCTGCCTTTGGCTCAGGTCGGGATCCCAGGGTCCTGGGATTGAGCCCCATATTGGGCTCCCTGCTCAGCGAGGAGCCTGTTTCTCCCTCTCTGCCTACTACTCCCCCTGCTTGTGCTCTCTCTCTCTCTCTCTCTCTGTCAAGGAAATAAATAAAAAATCTTAAAAAAAAACGGAACAATTAAGAAACAGAAAATGTAGGTATTTCAATGATTATTAAAGAAATAGAAAATATATCTTCTTTCTATATTTCTATCTCCTTCCAAAAAGAAAGAAAAGAAGTTCAAGTCCTAGGTAATTTTACAAATAAGGTCTTTTGAACTTCTAAGGAACAGATTATTCTTCTCTTAAATGACTTGACAGAAAATATAAACAGGAAAGCTCTTTATTTCATTTTAAAATCAAATAGAACCTAGATTGTAAAGCTAGGAAAAGATGCAGTAAAAGAACATAATTCAGTTATGTGAAAACCCTTAAATAAAGTATTAGCTAACTGATGTAGTATTAGCCAATGATGTATTAAAATAATGCTTTGTGTTTAACTACATTAATAGACTAATGAGGAAAAATTGCAAAAATTATCTCAATAGAAGGATTAATATTTGATGGTATCAAAAACCTCAACTATGATTTTTAAAAGTCTCAGCAATCTAAGAACCAAAGGGAAATTATTTTGGACAGGCAGCACTTTTAAAAATCTGTAGTATCAATTATTCTTAAAGATACTTTACAAACATTCCCTCTTTTTTTTTAAGATTTTATTTATTATTTGAGAGAGAGAGAAATATTGAGAGAATGAGTGGGAGGAGGGGCAGAGGGAAAGGGAGAAGCAGACTCCCCAATGAGCAGGGAACCTTACACAGGACTCAATCCCAAGACCCTAGGATCATGACCTGAACTAAAGGCAGATGCTTAACAGATGAACCACCCAGGCACCTCACAAACATTCCCTGTAAATATCAGGGACATAACCAAGAAAAACAAAATAAGTTATAAATATATAAGTGTGTGTGTGTGTGTATATATATATATATATGCTATTGTTATTTAAAGATGATACAACTATTTATGTAAAAAATACAATATGAAATTAGTACAAGTGATTTCAGTACTTTTAATGTAAAATCAATTACAATATGTGTTTGAATATCAACAACAAAAACCATTAATATTTCTCCCAAAGAACAATAAAAAATAACTTATATAGTTAAAAGTAATATATACCAGTATGAAGAACAACAACTATAAAACCTAAATATCAAGGTTAAAATATACAATTTAAAATAAAGTTTAATATGTCTCCATAGTGGAATTATATTTAAAAAATATAAATTAAAATTTAATAAGAGAAAGATTCCATGCTCTTGGATAGAACTTAAAATGATACAGCTGTTAATTCTCTCCAAATTTTCCATAATTTCATTGCAGTTCCAATAAATATTTCAGCTTGACTTTTGAATAACACAGTTTTGATATTTACTTAAAAGAATATATTTCCACAAAGAGCTATGAAAACATGGAAAAAAGGATTTATTTATAATCAATAAAAAACAATGTATACACCCTATATACTCAAAAGTCCCAAAACAAAAATGATAAGACATGGAATTGATACATCTGAATAAATCAAACTTAAAGAATTTCTGTCTAAAAAAGTTCTCTGTTGATAAAGTTAAGCGTATGCAGCCTGCTTTAAAAGAAATGAGTAATTCTTTATATTTTTAAAATAATTGAATTTTATTGGTTATTATAAATGTAATAGGATGGTTATAAAAATCAAAACTATACAGTAGGTAAGGATATAGAAATATCCTTACCAGCCACTCCCTCTTTCCCTAAAATATAGCTAAAATTTATTAAGATCTCACTATGGTTCAGATAGAATTGAAAAGTCATAATTAATAGCTGAATGAGCATCTCCCAGACCTTTTCTGTATATACACATTCACAGCCAATACAGAAACATTTAATTTAAAATTTTTACAAAATGCACTTTACATGACTTTTTGCAAATTGTTCTTTTACATTTAATAGTATATAATTGACATATTTTATAATTCATACATACCTACCTTACTTTAATGACTACACATTATTCCTAATTTTATGTTTTTATATAATATATATAATCATTGTCCTACCAATGAATACACATATGTGTTTGTTTATGCACATATAAATAAATATAAATTAATGTAATTATATTATATTGATACACCACATTCATATGATATGATAATATATGATTGTATAATACTAATTATTATGATTGTATAATAATTATTAAGGTATATACTAATATGTATGTGAATGGTAGCAATAGTGGTTTGTACAGGACTAAGATCTATAGATAAGGAGCACTTTGGCTTTATAAATGTAATAGATTTATTTTGTAGTGACAATGTGTTCATATCTTACCTGTGTTACTCAAAAATAAATAATAAGGAATGAGTTCACTGAAAAGAGAGATCACTGTGAACAGTAGGAATTTATTTGCTTACAAATTCAGGCCATAATACCATTAATTAATTAATTTATTTAAGTTGGTTAATCTTGAACTGGAGGATTTTGAGCTACTATCTGTATCATTCCAGGTTTTAGATATTCAACTTACCCATCATTTTTCTAGGGGCCACTATTACTCTTTGATGCTTCAGTCATTCTGTATTCAAATACCTAATATTTTGTAATTTCAAAATTGAAACTGAAATTTCAGTTGGTGAAAATAAGTATTTTGTATGCTTTGAGAAGTTTTTAATATCTCTATTAAATAAGTCATGAAGTAAATATGCTTGTTTTATATTTTTTGAGAGTTCATTAAATTTTTATTTTATTTCCATGTAGAAACTTTCAAAATCAACTTAAGAATAAAATTATCATGAATATTTTCGTTAACCAGAAAAAGGAAGTAATATTTGAGTTGGAGCCAATCCTTTAAATGACCCACAATCACATTACAATTTTTCTTATCAACACAATTTTGTAATTTTGGAATTAGTAGGCTACAATTATGGAGAAATTACATTCATCTAGCCAGGATAGTGCACTCTTAAATCATGCAGTATATACGAATCAGAAAATCTGAAATCCCTAAAAAATAACTGAAAATGTGATGACAAGCCCTACTAGGGATTTTAATTTCATTAAGGCTTGAATGTTACTGTTCGTATTACAGGATGTCTTTTAGGGATATTTCCGAAATAGTATTTTTCACTACAATGATGGTTTCACAGGTCTAATTATATATAAAAACTTACCACTAGGAGCATCGGCAAGATGGCGGAGGAGTAGGAGACCTAGATTTTGTCTGGTCTCAGGAATTCAGCTGAATAGGGATCAAACCATTCTGAACACCTACGAACTCAACAGGAGATCAAAGAAGAGAGTAGCAACAACTCTCTGAACAGAGAAGTGACCACTAACTGGAAGGTAGGACGTGCGGAGAAGTGAATCCGAGGCGATATTCGGGAGGATAGACGGCGGGGGAGGGGGCCTCCGTCGGCTGCTTCTGTCAAGTGACAGAGCACCGGAGCACAAAATCGGACCTTTTAGAAGTCAGCTCCGCTGAGGGACGTCGCGCCAGTGGCTAAACTGGAGGTGGAACCCTCGGGGGACAGCGTGCTCTCAGGACCCTTGGGGTCACAGAAAGACCAGGGGTGCCTGAGTGCGGCAGAGCTCCCAGGTATTGGAGCGGGGAAGCCCGCTGCAGAGACAGAGCCGAGTCGCGGGCTCTCAGCTCGGGGTTGCCATAGACTGTGATCTGCGGCCCAGTCGGGGCACGGCTCCTCCAGCAGGGACCCAACAAGCGGCAGAGCCGGGGAGACTCCCTTTCCTTCCCAGGGAGGAGCGGCGCCGGAATGCACCGCAGGGATCTGCTGGGTTTGGAGACTCCACACGGGGTTGGGTGCCAGAGATAGCAACGCTCGGTCACAAGCCGGGTGAGCGCGGAGAGCGGCCGGAGACCGGGGACAAGGGAGTGACTGCTTTTCTCTGTGGGCGCGCTGAGGAGCGGGGCCCCGAGTTCTCATCTCCTCCAGGTGGAGATTGGGAGGCCACCATTTTTGCCCTGGTCCTCCAAGGCTGTACCGAGAGCTTGCAGGGAACAAAAGCTCCTGAGATCAAACCCGAGCAGCTTGCTTAGCCCGGACCGACAAGGGCGGGGCAATTCAGCCTCTGGCAAAGACATTTGGAAACCACAGCAACAGGCCCCTCCCCCAGAAGATCAGCATGAACAGCCAGCAAGCCAAGACCAAGTTTACCGATCAAGGAGAACGGGAGAACTCCAGCGCTAGGGGAATACTGCACATAGAATTCATGGCTTTTTTACCATGATTCATTAGTTTATCAAAGTTTTTTTTTAAATTTTTTTTGGAATTTTTCTTTTTCCCTTTTCAACCAACATTTTATCAATCCCTTTAAAAAAAAAAACATTTTTTATTTTTCATTTTTAGAGTCAAATTTTATTGCTTCATAATAGTTACCCTTATTTTTGGCATATATATATAAGTGGTTCTCTCTTTAAAATTTTGAGATACAGTTTCTTCTAACAGATCAAAATATACCCTAAATCACTAGTGTATGGCTCTGTTCTACTCTCCTGCCTGATCATATTCTCTCCCTTTCTTTTTCTTTTCTTTTTTTTTAAACTTCTATTTTCTTTTTTCAACCAACTTCTTATCTTATCAATTCCTTTTATAAAATCTTTTATAATTTTCATCTTTATAGTCATCTTCCATCCCTTCATTGTATCAACCCTTATTTTGTACATATATAAGTCTTTCTTCCTTTAAAATATTAGGAGGCACTTTCTTCTAACAGACCAAAATATGCCCAAAATCTATTGTGTGGCACTGATCTATGCACTAGCCTGATCATATTTGATCATATTGTTTTATTTGTTTTGTTCTGCTTTTGTTTATTTTTATCTTTTTCTTTTTTTTCTCTTTTTTCTTTCTTTCCCTTTCTTTTCCCCTGGTATCAGGTCTTTTCTGATTTGTATAGAGTATATTTGCTGGGGACGTTGTTAACCTGTTAGCATTTTGTTCTCTCATTCATCTATTCTCCTCTGGACAAAATGAGAAGATGAAAAAAATCACCTCAACAAAAAGAACAAGAGGTAGTACTGTCTTCCAGGGACCTACTCAATACGGACATTAGTATGATGTCGGACCTAGAGTTCAGAATCATGACTTTAAAGATATTAGCTGGGCTTGAAAAAAGCGTGGAAGTTATTAGAGAAACGTTTTCTGGAGAAATAAAAAAACTAAAATCCAACCAAGTCAAAATCAAAAAGGCTATTAATGAGGTGCAATCAAAATGGGGGCACTAACTGCTAGGATAAATGAAGCAGAAGAGAGAATCAGCGATATAGAAAACCAAATGATGAAAAATAAAGAGGCTGAGAAAAAGAGAGAGAAACAACTACAGGATCACGAGGGCAGAATTGGAGAGATAAGTGATACGATAAGACGAAACAACATTAGAATAATTGGGATCCCAGAAGAGGAAGAAAGAGAGAGAGGGGCAGAAGGTATATTGGAGCAAATTATAGCAGAGAACTTCCCTAATGTGGGGAGGGAAGCAGGCATCAAAATCCAGGAGGCACAGAGAACCCCTCTCAAAATCAATAAAAATGGGTCAATAACCCAACATCTAATAGTAAAACTTACGAGTCTCAGAGACAAAGAGAAAATCCTGAAAGCAGCTCAGGAAAAGACATCTGTAACCTACAATGGAAACATTAGATTGCCAACAGCCGTATCCACAGAGACCTGGCAGGCCAGTAAGGACTGGCATGATATCTTCAGAGCACTAAACGAGAAAAATAAGGAGCCAAGAATACTATATCCAGCTAGGCTGTCATTGAAAATAGAAGGAGAGATAAAAAGCTTCCAAGACAAACAAAAACTAAAGGAATTCACAAACATGAAACCAGCCCTCCAAGAAATATTGAAAGGGGTCCTCCAAGCAAAGAGAGAGCCTAAAAGCATCATAGATCAGAAAGGAACACAGACAATATACAGTAACAGTCACCTTACAGGCAATACAATGGCACTAAATTCATACCTTTCAATAGTTACCCTGAATGTAAATGGGCTAAATGCCCCAATCAAAAGACACAGGCTATCAGATTGGATTAAAAAACAAGACCCATCAATATGCTGTCCACAAGAGACTCATTTTAGAACCAAAGACACCCCCACATTGAAAGTGAGGGGGTGGAAAACCATTTACCATGCTAATGGACACCCAAAGAAAGCTGGGGTGGCAATCCTTATATCAGACAAATTAGATTTTAAAACAAAGTCTTTAATAAGAGATGAAGAAGGACACTCTATCCTACTTAAAGGGTCTATCCAACAAGAAGATCTAACAATTATAAATATCTAGGCCCCTAACATGGGAGCAGCCAATTACATAAGGCAATTAATAAGAAAAGCAAAGAAACACATTGACAACAATACAATAATAGTGGGGGACTTTAACACCCCCCTGATTGAAATGGACAGATCATCTAAGCTAAAAATCAACAAGGAAATAAAGACTTTAAATGACACACTGGACCAAATGGACTTCACAGACATATTCAGAACATTCCATCCCAAAGAAACGGAATACACATTCTTCTCTAGTGCCCTTGGAACATTCTCCAGAAGAGATCACATCCTAGGTCACAAATCAGGTCTCACTGGTACCAAAAGATTGGGATTATTCCCTGCATATTTTCAGACCACAATGCCTTGAAACTAGAACTCAATCACAAGAGGAAAGTCGGAAAGAACTCAAATACATGGAGGCTAAAGAGCATCCTACTAAAGAATGAATGGGTCAACCCGGAAATTAAAGGAAATTAAAAAAAAATTCATGGAAACCAATGAAAATGAAAACACAACTGTTCAAAATCTTTGGGATGCAGCAAAGGCAGTCCTGAGAGGAAAGTATATAGCAATACGAGCCTTTCTCAAGAAACAAGAAAGGTCTCAAATACACAACCTAACCCTACACCTAAAGGAGCTAGAGAAAAAAAGCAAATAAAGCCTAAACCCAGCAGGAGAAGAGAAATAATAAAGATCAGAGCAGAAACCAATGAAATAGAAACCAAAAGAACAGTAGAACAGATCAACGAAACTAGGAGCTGGTTCTTTGAAAGAATTAACAAGATTGATAAACCCCTGGCCAGACTTATCAAAAAGACAAGAGAAATGACCCAAATCAACAAAATCATGAATGAAAGAGGAGAGATCAAGAGATCACAACCAACACCATAGAAATACAAACAATTATAAGAGCATATTATGAGCAACTCTATGCCAGCAAATTAGATAACCTGGAAGAAATGGATGC
>NW_027397063.1:28216524-28217538 GCF_003265705.2 Callorhinus ursinus
AAAAGCCCAGGGACAGATGGCTTCCCAGGGGAATTCTACCAAACATTTAAAGAAAAATTAATACCTCTTCTCCTGAAAATGTTCCAAAAAATAGAAATGGAAGGAAAACTTCCAAACTCATTTTATGAGACCAGCATTATCTTGATCCCAAAACCAGACAAAGACCCAATCAAAAAGGAGAATTACAGACCCATATCCTTGATGAATATGGATGCAAAAATTCTCACCCAAATACTAGCAAATAGGATCCAACAGTACATTAAAAGGATTATTCACCATGACCAAGTGGGATTTATCCCTGGGCTGCAAGGTTGGTTCAACATCTGCAAATCAATCAACGCGATACAATACATTAACAAAAGAAAGAACAAGAATCATATGATCTTCTCAATAGATGCAGAAAAAGCATTTGACAAAGTACAGCATCCTTTCTTGATCAAAACTCTTTAGAGTATAGGGATAGAGGATATCTACCTCAATATCATAAAAGACATCTTTGAAAAACCTACAGCGAATATCATTCTCAATGGGGAAAAGCTCTCAGCTTTTCCTGTTCAGGAACGCGGCAGGGATGTCCACTATCACCACGGCTATTCAACATAGTATTAGAAGTCCTAGCCACAGCAATCAGACAACATAAATAAATCAAAGGCATCCAAATCGGCAAATAGGAAGTCAAACTCTCACTCTTTGTAGATGATATGATACTGTATGTGGAAAACCCAAAAGACTACACCCCAAAACTGCTAGAACTCATACAGGAATTCAGTAAAGTGGCAGGATATAAAATCAATGCACAGAAATCAGTGGCATTCCCATACACCAACAACAAGACAGAACAGAGACAAATCAAGGAGTCGATCCCATTCACAATTTTGCACCCAAAACCATAAGATACCTAGGAAATATTTAACCAAAGAGGCAAAGGATCTGTACTCAGAAAACTATAAAATACTCAGGAAAGAAATTGAAGAAGACACAAAGAAGTGGAAAAACGTTCCATGCTCATGGATT
>NW_027397063.1:28222538-28223074 GCF_003265705.2 Callorhinus ursinus
ATTTGGGAGGATAGACGGCGGGGGAGGGGGCCTCCGTCGGCTGCTTCCGGCAAGTGATAGAGCCGCGGAGCACAAAATCGGACCTTTTAGAAGTCAGCTCCGCTGAGGGACGTCGCGCCAGTGGCTAAACTGGAGGTGGAACCCTCGGGGGACAGCGTGCTCTCAGGACCCTTGGGGTCACAGAAAGACCAGGGGTGCCTGAGTGCGGCAGAGCTCCCAGGTATTGGAGCGGGGAAGCCCGCTGCAGAGACAGAGCCGAGGCATGGGCTCTCAGCTCGGGGTGGCCATAAACCGTGATCCGCGGCACAGTCGGGCCACTGCGCCTCCAGCAGGGACCCAACAAGCGGCAGAGCCGGGGAGACTCCCTTTCCTTCCCAGGGAGGAGCGGCGCCGGAATGCACTGCAGGGATCTGCTGGGTTTGGAGACTCCACACGGGGTTGGGTGCCAGAGATAGCAACGCTCGGTCACAAGCCGGGTGAGCGCGGAGAGCGGCCGGAGACCGGGGACAAGGGAGTGACTGCTTTTCTCTGTGGGC
>NW_027397063.1:28223174-28403284 GCF_003265705.2 Callorhinus ursinus
AGCAGCTTGCTTAGCCCGGATCGACAAGGGCGGGGCAATTCAGCCTCTGGCAAAGACATTTGGAAACCACAGCAACAGGCCCCTCCCCCAGAAGATCAGCATGAACAGCCAGCAAGCCAAGACCAAGTTTACCGATCAAGGAGAACGGGAGAACTCCAGCGCTAGGGGAATACTGCACATAGAATTCATGGCTTTTTTACCATGATTCATTAGTTTATCAAAGTTTTTTTTTAAATTTTTTTTGGAATTTTTCTTTTTCCCTTTTCAACCAACATTTTATCAATCCCTTTAAAAAAAAAAACATTTTTTATTTTTCATTTTTAGAGTCAAATTTTATTGCTTCATAATAGTTACCCTTATTTTTGGCATATATATATAAGTGGTTCTCTCTTTAAAATTTTGAGATACAGTTTCTTCTAACAGATCAAAATATACCCTAAATCACTAGTGTATGGCTCTGTTCTACTCTCCTGCCTGATCATATTCTCTCCCTTTCTTTTTCTTTTCTTTTTTTTTAAACTTCTATTTTCTTTTTTCAACCAACTTCTTATCTTATCAATTCCTTTTATAAAATCTTTTATAATTTTCATCTTTATAGTCATCTTCCATCCCTTCATTGTATCAACCCTTATTTTGTACATATATAAGTCTTTCTTCCTTTAAAATATTAGGAGGCACTTTCTTCTAACAGACCAAAATATGCCCAAAATCTATTGTGTGGCACTGATCTATGCACTAGCCTGATCATATTTGATCATATTGTTTTATTTGTTTTGTTCTGCTTTTGTTTATTTTTATCTTTTTCTTTTTTTTCTCTTTTTTCTTTCTTTCCCTTTCTTTTCCCCTGGTATCAGGTCTTTTCTGATTTGTATAGAGTATATTTGCTGGGGACGTTGTTAACCTGTTAGCATTTTGTTCTCTCATTCATCTATTCTCCTCTGGACAAAATGAGAAGATGAAAAAAATCACCTCAACAAAAAGAACAAGAGGTAGTACTGTCTTCCAGGGACCTACTCAATACGGACATTAGTATGATGTCGGACCTAGAGTTCAGAATCATGACTTTAAAGATATTAGCTGGGCTTGAAAAAAGCGTGGAAGTTATTAGAGAAACGTTTTCTGGAGAAATAAAAAAACTAAAATCCAACCAAGTCAAAATCAAAAAGGCTATTAATGAGGTGCAATCAAAATGGGGGCACTAACTGCTAGGATAAATGAAGCAGAAGAGAGAATCAGCGATATAGAAAACCAAATGATGAAAAATAAAGAGGCTGAGAAAAAGAGAGAGAAACAACTACAGGATCACGAGGGCAGAATTGGAGAGATAAGTGATACGATAAGACGAAACAACATTAGAATAATTGGGATCCCAGAAGAGGAAGAAAGAGAGAGAGGGGCAGAAGGTATATTGGAGCAAATTATAGCAGAGAACTTCCCTAATGTGGGGAGGGAAGCAGGCATCAAAATCCAGGAGGCACAGAGAACCCCTCTCAAAATCAATAAAAATGGGTCAATAACCCAACATCTAATAGTAAAACTTACGAGTCTCAGAGACAAAGAGAAAATCCTGAAAGCAGCTCAGGAGAAGAGATCTGTAACCTACAATGGTAGAAACATTAGATTGCCAACAGCCGTATCCACAGAGACCTGGCAGGCCAGTAAGGACTGGCATGATATCTTCAGAGCACTAAACGAGAAAAATAAGGAGCCAAGAATACTATATCCAGCTAGGCTGTCATTGAAAATAGAAGGAGAGATAAAAAGCTTCCAAGACAAACAAAAACTAAAGGAATTCACAAACATGAAACCAGCCCTCCAAGAAATATTGAAAGGGGTCCTCCAAGCAAAGAGAGAGCCTAAAAGCATCATAGATCAGAAAGGAACACAGACAATATACAGTAACAGTCACCTTACAGGCAATACAATGGCACTAAATTCATACCTTTCAATAGTTACCCTGAATGTAAATGGGCTAAATGCCCCAATCAAAAGACACAGGCTATCAGATTGGATTAAAAAACAAGACCCATCAATATGCTGTCCACAAGAGACTCATTTTAGAACCAAAGACACCCCCACATTGAAAGTGAGGGGGTGGAAAACCATTTACCATGCTAATGGACACCCAAAGAAAGCTGGGGTGGCAATCCTTATATCAGACAAATTAGATTTTAAAACAAAGTCTTTAATAAGAGATGAAGAAGGACACTCTATCCTACTTAAAGGGTCTATCCAACAAGAAGATCTAACAATTATAAATATCTAGGCCCCTAACATGGGAGCAGCCAATTACATAAGGCAATTAATAAGAAAAGCAAAGAAACACATTGACAACAATACAATAATAGTGGGGGACTTTAACACCCCCCTGATTGAAATGGACAGATCATCTAAGCAAAAAATCAACAAGGAAATAAAGACTTTAAATGACACACTGGACCAAATGGACTTCACAGACATATTCAGAACATTCCATCCCAAAGAAACGGAATACACATTCTTCTCTAGTGCCCTTGGAACATTCTCCAGAAGAGATCACATCCTAGGTCACAAATCAGGTCTCACTGGTACCAAAAGATTGGGATTATTCCCTGCATATTTTCAGACCACAATGCCTTGAAACTAGAACTCAATCACAAGAGGAAAGTCGGAAAGAACTCAAATACATGGAGGCTAAAGAGCATCCTACTAAAGAATGAATGGGTCAACCCGGAAATTAAAGGAAATTAAAAAAAAATTCATGGAAACCAATGAAAATGAAAACACAACTGTTCAAAATCTTTGGGATGCAGCAAAGGCAGTCCTGAGAGGAAAGTATATAGCAATACGAGCCTTTCTCAAGAAACAAGAAAGGTCTCAAATACACAACCTAACCCTACACCTAAAGGAGCTAGAGAAAAAAAGCAAATAAAGCCTAAACCCAGCAGGAGAAGAGAAATAATAAAGATCAGAGCAGAAACCAATGAAATAGAAACCAAAAGAACAGTAGAACAGATCAACGAAACTAGGAGCTGGTTCTTTGAAAGAATTAACAAGATTGATAAACCCCTGGCCAGACTTATCAAAAAGACAAGAGAAATGACCCAAATCAACAAAATCATGAATGAAAGAGGAGAGATCAAGAGATCACAACCAACACCATAGAAATACAAACAATTATAAGAGCATATTATGAGCAACTCTATGCCAGCAAATTAGATAACCTGGAACAAATGGATGCATTCCTAGAGATGTACCAACTACCAAAATTGAACCAGGAAGAAATAGAACACCTGAACAGACCTATAACCATTAAGGAAATTGAAGCAGTCATCAAAAATCTCCCAAGAAAAAAAAGCCCAGGGACAGATGGCTTCCCAGGGGAATTCTACCAAACATTTAAAGAAAAATTAATACCTCTTCTCCTGAAAATGTTCCAAAAAATAGAAATGGAAGGAAAACTTCCAAACTCATTTTATGAGACCAGCATTATCTTGATCCCAAAACCAGACAAAGACCCAATCAAAAAGGAGAATTACAGACCCATATCCTTGATGAATATGGATGCAAAAATTCTCACCCAAATACTAGCAAATAGGATCCAACAGTACATTAAAAGGATTATTCACCATGACCAAGTGGGATTTATCCCTGGGCTGCAAGGTTGGTTCAACATCTGCAAATCAATCAACGCGATACAATACATTAACAAAAGAAAGAACAAGAATCATATGATCTTCTCAATAGATGCAGAAAAAGCATTTGACAAAGTACAGCATCCTTTCTTGATCAAAACTCTTTAGAGTATAGGGATAGAGGATATCTACCTCAATATCATAAAAGACATCTTTGAAAAACCTACAGCGAATATCATTCTCAATGGGGAAAAGCTCTCAGCTTTTCCTGTTCAGGAACGCGGCAGGGATGTCCACTATCACCACGGCTATTCAACATAGTATTAGAAGTCCTAGCCACAGCAATCAGACAACATAAATAAATCAAAGGCATCCAAATCGGCAAATAGGAAGTCAAACTCCCACTCTTTGTAGATGATATGATACTGTATGTGGAAAACCCAAAAGACTACACCCCAAAACTGCTAGAACTCATACAGGAATTCAGTAAAGTGGCAGGATATAAAATCAATGCACAGAAATCAGTGGCATTCCCATACACCAACAACAAGACAGAACAGAGACAAATCAAGGAGTCGATCCCATTCACAATTTTGCACCCAAAACCATAAGATACCTAGGAAATATTTAACCAAAGAGGCAAAGGATCTGTACTCAGAAAACTATAAAATACTCAGGAAAGAAATTGAAGAAGACACAAAGAAGTGGAAAAACGTTCCATGCTCATGGATTAGAAGAACAAACATTGTGAAGATATCAATGCTACCTAGAGCAATCTACACATTCAATGCAATCCCCATCAAAATACCATCCGCTTTTTTCAAAGAAATGGAACAAAAAATCCTAAAATTTGTATGGAACCAGAAGAGACCCCGAATAGCCAGAGGAATATTGAAAAAGAAAAGCAAAGCTGGCGGCATCACAATTCCGGACTTCCAGCTCTATTACAAAGCTGTCATCACCAAGACGGTACGGTACTGGCAGAAAAATAGACACATAGATTAATGTAACAGAATTGAGAGCCCAGAAATGGACCCCCAACTCTATGGTCAACTAATCTTTGACAAAGCAGGAAAGAATGTCCAATGGAAAAAAGTCTCTTCAACAAATGGTGTTGGGAAAATTGGACAGCCACATGCAGAAGAATGAAAACTGGACCATTTCCTTACACCACACACAAAAACAGACTCCAAATGGTTGAAAGACCTAAACATGAGACAGGAGTCCATCAAAATCCTAAAGGAGAACACAGGCAGCAATCTCTTCAACCTCAGCCACAGTAACTTCTTCCTAGAAACATCTCCAAAGGCAAGGAAAGCAAGGGCAAAAATGAACTATTGGGATTTCATCAAGATGAAAAGCTTTTGCACAGCAACGAAACAGTCCACAAAAACAAAAGACAACCGACAGAATGGGAGAAAATATTTGCAAATGACATATCAGATAAAGGCCTAGTATCCAAAATCTATACAGAACTTATCAAATTCAACACCCAAAGAACAAATAATCGAATCAAGAAATGGGCAGAAGACATGAACAGACATTTTTCCAAAGAAGACATCCAAATGGCCAACAAATACATGGTAAAGTGCTCAACATCGCTCGACATCAGGGAAATCCAAATCAAAACCTCAATGAGATACCACCTCACACCAGTCAGAATGGCTAAAATGAACAAGTCAGGAAACGACAGATGTTGGCGGAGATATGGAGAAAAGGGAACCCTCCTACACTGTTGGTGGGAATGCAAGCTGGTGCAGCCACTCTGGAACACAGTATGGAGGTTCCTCAAGCAGTTGAAAATAGAGCTACCATATAATCCAGCAATTGCACTACTGGGTATTTACCCCAAAGATACAAATGTAGAGATCCAAAAAGGTACGTGCACCCCAATATTTATAGCAGCAATGTCCACAATAGCCAAACTGTGGAAAGAGCCAAGATGTCCAACGACAGATGAATGGATAAAGAAGAGGTGGTATATATACACAATGGAATATTAAGCAGCCGTCAAAAGGAATGAGATCTTGCCATTTGCAACAACGTGGATGGAACTCAAGGGTGTTATGCTGAGTGAAATAAGTCAATCAGAGACAGACATGTATCATATGACCTCACTGATATGAGGAAATCTTAATCTCAGGAAACAAACTTGAGGGTTGCTGGTGTGGTGGGGGGTGGGAGGGATGTGGTGGGGGGTGGGAGGGATGGGGTGGCTGGGTGATAGACATTGGGGAGGGTATGTGCTATGGTGAGCCCTGTGAATTGTGCAAGACTGTTGAGTCAGAGATCTATACTTCTGAAATAAATAATGCAATATATGTTAAGAAAAAAAAAAAGAAGAAGAAGATAGCAGGAGGGGAAGAATGAAGTGGAGTAAATCGGAGGGGGAGACGAGCCATGAGAGACGATGGACTCTGAAAAACAAACTGAGGGTTCTGGGGGGGGTGGGGGCATGGGTTAGCCTGGTGATGGGTATTAAAGAGGGCACATTCTGTGTGGAGCACTGGGTGTTATTCATAAACAATGAATCATGGAACACTATATCAAAAACTAATGATGTAATGTATGGTGATTAACATAACAATAAAAAACCTTACCAAATTATATGCTTTACATATTTTCAATGTATTGTTTATCAAATAAAGCTTTAAAATTTATATATGACAAATAATAAATAGAAAATTTGATAATTTAACAGAATAGTTGAAAAGAAGCAATATAAATCAAATATGAACCAAAACTACCATGATGAACATTTGAAATTTTGTTGCTAACTTGTTTTTTGTTTTTTTATTTTTTTAAAAATAAAAAAATATATATATTTTTTATCAGTTTGTTTTCTATAGGTAAAAGTCTGTTTCTTCATTTTTCTCTCTCTCTCTCTCTTCTTTTTTCCCCTTTGCTCATTTGTCTTGTTTCTTAAATTCCACATATGGGTGAAATCACATGGTATTTGTCTTTCTTTGACTGACTTCACTTAGGATAATACTCTCTAGCTTCATCCATGTCGTTGCAAATGGCAAGATTTTGTCTTTATGGCTGAGTAATAGTCCATTGTGTATATACACCACATCTTTATCCACTCATTGTAGAGATGTGCACACTAATAAATTTCAGGTTAATGATCTTATTAAGTCTTTAGAACTTGAACTGGTAGCTCAGGAACAATCTATGAGGATAACTACTACAAGCGTGAGATAAACACAACTTGTAAGGATAAAGGAAAGAACTTAAACTGCTTATAATGATGCATGTTCACATCCACTGTAACTGATATAGCCTTAGAAGTTGTACAACTTTTTGAAAAATGTTACTTTCTAATTTTTTATTCCCTATTTTCTTTGAGAACTAATGATTTGTCTTCAAAAATAGAATTTTAAAAAATCACATATGTGGCTCACAGTGATTGGAAGGAAGTCAGTCTGGGTATAGGCAACACCTACCTATTCTAAACTGCTGTGTAGATCTTATATTACTGAAGTTCTCTACTCCACAACTCCAATTCTTTGATGAATGAAACGCCAAACATCATAACTGATTATTTGAAAATATAGGATGTCATTTTGGGCTGAATGACTCGTCAATGAAACACACATTCCTAAGATGAAAGTAATAGATTCTGGGAATGACAAGCCTCTACTAATATGAAATGTCATGAAAATCTGAGAAATTCAAACTCACAGACTTTTTAAATTACCCTGCATGTTTTTTTTTTTAATTTCCATGCAGTGAATATCATATACTCTTAAAATGTTGTGTAACCGAAGACAAACTGAAATCTGTTCTGATCAACATTTAGATTTCTATCAGCTTTTATATGATTGACACAGCATCGTATCAAATGGACTGTGTCCAGGGTAATTAGGAAATGACTGGTAGTGAATAAAATTAACAGCATAAATGGTAAAATAGGGGAGAAATAGTGGGAAATCAGGGGGAAAAAAAGAGAGCATATGATACACATCTTTTCTCTAATATCAACATTTCTATTATTGATAAGGGATTACTCTTTAAACTAACTCCATAATTGCATACAATTCCTATCAAGAAAAAAGAATCTGATAAATAATGAAAGAAGTAAAAGTTGTGTCCTTCATGGCATAAATAATTTTATCAGAGTCCGGAGCTCAAATGCAGTTTCAATTCTTCCAGAATTTGAAGGTGGTCACTCAATTACATATGTGGTCAACTATGTTGATATGTGACATAATGTTTGCTAGGAATAGATATATATATTTGATTGTTGAGTGTATACACACATACATACATACATATAAACACATATGACCGCTGAGTGTTTAACATCATAACCATTAATTATTTCTGAATGGAAGTATATATTTTGGTTAGCCTGCCCTTATTCCAACCACTGTATTAATTGTATATTGGATGGCTAGAAACATATCAGTTTGTTTTTGTATCTTAAATTTCTGAGTCAAGAGAAAACACATTTTAGATACACTGTAGCCCACCTGCTGACATCACCTGCTGATGAAGAAATTGGCATAAACATCCAGACCTAGACTTTCAACATGAAGCTGTGTTGTTTCTTGCAGGTTATGAGTTAGTATGTCTTATATTTGAAGAACAGACTGAACCCTTGGTGACTAGAAGGGTAAACTCCTCAGGAAATAATTCAGATTTCCTCCTGTTCAGACACGACAGGATTGTACTCACCTGCCTCTTTGAAGGTAGGTATAATCATGTGACTCATTTGATATGAAACATGATCAAAGGGATGTATGTCTCTTCTGGATAGAAGATTTAAGAGAGATAAAGGTCTCCTTTATCTTTGCTGGCTGTTGTGGGCACATACATCAAGATGGGGCATTTGGCAGCCCAGAAACTTACTAATCACTATGAGAAGAGCATGTCTCCAACTCAACCCACTAATCTGCAAAGGACATGGAATATGGGTGAAATATAAACCCTTCTTTATTTAAAACACTCATGAAGATTTTGGGGTTTTTTGCTTTTGTCGGTATTTCAGCATAACCTAACTTAACTTGACTGATACATCTTTCCTAATGATGCTTCCCCAAACCATCTAAACAGGGCAAAATGTGAAAAAAAAAAAAAAAAAGGCAAAAAACAGTTTCATCTTGCAGGTCATAGAGTTTTTTTTTTTTAATATTAGCCATTCTTTTTTTTAAGTTTTTTTAAAGATTTTTTATTTTTATTTATTCATGAGAGACAGAGAGAGAGAGAGAGAGAGAGACAGAGGGAGAAGCAGGCTCCCAAGGAGCAGGGAGCCCGATGCGGGACCCGATCCCAGGGCTCCAGGATCATGACCTGAGCCGAAGGCAGACGCCCAACCATCTGAGCCACCCAGGCGCCCTGGGTCATAGAGTTTAATAAACAATGAAATCACTAAGTAAGAGTAACAGAGGCATAACTATAACTAGAAATAATTATTATGTAGTAAATTAATTTATTATAAAATAAATGATAATGCAATAATTAAGATTCTGGTATCTGCAAAGCAGAGACAGCAAGATTCACTAAATAGAGCAGATAGCCCAGGAACAGAGCTAGTATATATAGGAATTTTAGAGTTGTGGAAGATGCCATTTCACATCTTTGCAGAAAAGGTGAATTATAAACATAGCTAGTGCTAGCAGAGTTTAAAAGTATTTAGAAAAGAAATCCTTTAAATTTGTCTCACAGACATAGAAAAATAAATTCTATTTGGCTCCAAGAATCAAATATTTAAAAACCTTCAACATTAAAAGTGTTGGTGCATATCTAATCTCAACATGAGGAACCTCATTTTAAGCATTTTAAGTGAAAAGCAACAGAAAAAGACAGACATAATGGAATAAAACTACATAATTTTTGAAACATATGTATGTCAAAAATGAAAGGATAACAAAACTGGAAAGAAATAAAATAACCTTAACATGTAAGATAGATAAAGATAGGTAAGATTAAAAAAAAAAGCTAAGGACCTAAATAAGGAATTTCTGAAATAATGTTTCTTTTTATGTGGAAAAAAAAAAGCCTTTTCTTACTGAAACCAAAAAAAAAAAAAAAAAATCCAAGTAAGATGATCTTTGACTTTTGTCTATTAAAAAGTATTTGATGGACACAGACAAGTGCTTCATGTGAAATTATGCTTGAAGAAAATATATTACCATATCCTGGAAAGAGGAAAGTAGTTTATATAATCTATTTAGTAAATAAACATTCTTAATTCCGGCAGGAAATATGGAGCATTATTAACTAGTTACCTGTATGGTGTGGTTGTAGGATGTATTTTCTTTCCCATTTGCTAGTTAAATAACATATTTATAATTTTAAAAATTTCACAGAAGTTTCTCTCAGTTGTTTCTTATAGTTTCTATCATAGTATGTTCTCTAAGATGTTCATTGGTCAAACATAATTCTTTTGTTCAGATGAACCTACAGCATTTGCATGCCTGTTTGAGAAACGGATATAGAAAAAAACCTTCAACTATGTAAAAGCTTCTCTACTTGACTGAGTCTCAGGAAAACAGCAAAAATATCTGATTGGTTTTTCTAAAGTTCTTCATCTTCCCCCTTTTATACTGTGAATATCAATAAAACACTAAAATATCTTCATATATATATATATATCATACTCACTAAATACCTAAGGGAATCAAGTGGTTCCAATGATAAAATATAGATTCTGAAGTATTTGAAATCTGTAAAATGAGTAAATATTATTCTGTTTTCTAGCCTAAAATTGACAATATAAAACAAAGAAATTTTTTATCTTTATGTTTTTAAGGTCATGTGTATTCTATTCTATTTTTACAATAGGTAAAATCATACCATAATCCAAACAAAGGAGGCTTTTAAAAATATTGTGGTTTCTTGCGTCTTTCCTTCAGAAAATACTATTTTCTGATTCATCTTATGAAGTAAAGGTCATAATTTTAAGCTTTGTCTAATTCTACAACACCTATCAAATGACCTATGACCACTCCGGGGAAAATATAAAGATTTCTGATCATCCAACACTAATGACTAGGGTTTGTATTTCCTAAAGTATATTTCTTTTGGATATTTGTATTTCCCTTTGAACATTTCCATTTTAATTTGCTTGGGAATACCTTCTTATATAATACTGACACAGAAAACTCTGGACTCTGTGTGCTGGGGCTCAATACTGGCTCTGCCACTTAATAATTTTGTGACCTTAGGCGAGTCGTTTTATTTTTCTGTGAATTTTTTTCATATGTAAAATAAAGATAATACAAATTCAACACTGAAGTAATATTTCTCTTCCTTGCCTCTCCTTGCAAGTAGTCTACAGACCTCTCTCCTCCAAGGGCAGAGACCCTTCTCACTTACTGCAGTATACCCATCCTCGCTTCCTTCCTGGTCCCAGGCCCTCAGTGGCTGTGGGTGGAATGCACATGCCTGGCCTGGCCTCTCACAGGTACTCCCTCTCTTCTAAGCAAAGTTGGAGGTATATTCTGAGATGCCTAAAGGAATCCAGGGCAGCACAGCCAAGGAGGAAAGGCCAGGAGCGCTAAGCAGATGAGCTCCCAAATGCCAGGATCCAGCTAGGGCCACAGAAACAACCCAGGGCAGGGTCCAGGAAACCTGAGCATTTGTCTGGGCTCTGCCACCAGGTCCCTGTATGTCCTTGGGCAAGTCACCCCATATACCCTCTGGAGCACTCTAAAACATTCCCTCTGATACTCAGTGTTCCCAGCTATAAAATAGGAAAAGCTGGACAAGAAGAACTTTCTCATTCTAACAGTCTACCTTCTCCTCCAGAGAATACAGAGAGCCTCCTAAAAGCATTATTTAACAGAATATCAAACTGCTCAATTCTTCTGTAAATAGCATCAAAAGAGAGTTTATAACTTAGGAGTTTCTGAACCCCTTGCTTCAAAATCCCCTCTTACTGTATCTACCAATCCTAGCCTATTAAAAAAAAACAACAAAAAGACGATCACTACTAAACATTTTTTTCTGGTTATAATCTTATACATTTCTAAGAGTAGAAAGTCTACTCTATAATCTAGATACATTATTTTCATTTACTCATGCTTGATTTTTTTTCTCTGTATTTACCTAAGGCATAGTTTCCATGCCCTCCATAAGATGAAAATGAAAAGCAACTATTCCTGAAGAGACTTCTTAGCTTATGAAAAGTCTTACATAAGAGAGATAAATGCTAGTGTCTTTATTCTCAGTTGCTTGTACAAATCACTTTCCTAAAGTTGGGTGGAAAACTGACTTAGTAACTAAAAGCGGATAGATTGAATCTAGTCCCTATCTTTTTTTCCCTATTTTTTTTATTATTATGTGAATCATCATACATTACATCATTGGTTTTTGATGTAGTGTTCCATGACTCATTGTTTGTGCATAACACCCAGTGCTCCACGCAGAACGCGCCCTCTTTAATACCCATCACCAGGCTAATCCATCCCCCTACCTCCCTCCCCTCTAGAACCCTCGGTTTGTTTCTCAGAGTCCACAGTCTCTCATGGATCGTCTCCCCCTCCGATTTCCCCTCCTTCATTTTTTCCTTCCTGCTATCTCCTTTTTTTTTTAACATATAATGTATTATTTGTTTCAGGGGTACAGGTCTGTGATTCAACAGTCTTACACAATTCACAGCACTCACCATAGCACATATCTTTTAAGAGAAAATGACACCAAATTGTTCTTCTCCTCAGCTATTTCAGCCTGTAAAATATTATTCCTTAAACAGAACTCTAAAACCTCCCACTATTAAGAGGGGAGAGTACTCATAATATAAATCCAAACTATAAGAATTTTTGCCTAAGAAGTAATATAGTGAATATGAGTTCTGAAAACAATTTTTTCAATGTTTTTGTCTTAATATAATCTTTGAAAAAGTATACCTTAAATATGAATAAGATATAAAACATTTAGTTTTTTGCAGGAAACAACAGATTTATTTGATTTATATGGACGAACTCTAAAGAAGTTTTACTCCATGGTTTCAGAAACATATTTTCTTTCCTTTTTTAAAAAATTAACATTGTATCTGCAATAGTGAAGGATAGAAAATGTCAGGTTCCAAAATACTAAGGTCTAGGACAAAGGTAGTTGGCTTCCAAAGGCAATATGCCATCTTCATTCATTCACAGTCCTGGCGTCAGAGTGGACTTGATTCGGGCAATGGCAAAAGGGATATCTGAGCTGCCAATTTTTAACAGCAGCAGAGGACATTTGTGGCACCCTTAAGACAATATGATAAGTATCAATGTGGGAAGCTGGAGCTTCATCCCTGGGAAGATCAAGCCAACTTGCTACATCAGACAATACTTAACACCCTCAGGACAGCTCTTGGAAGCCAGCAAACATAAAAGCAAAAGCAAACCCAAAAGAGCCTATATTATCCTACTCTTGTAGATAACCTTAAAGCACCTGTACCTTGAATAATGCAAGCACTTCTGGTCATCACATTTTAAGAATGAGTACTGGAGAAGGTCCAGAGAGGAAAAAGTAAATAGTGAAAGGATAACAAAGCTGAATGAACTTAATGTTACTCCACTGATGGGGAGAAAAAAAAGAAGGGTAAGGCACATTTTAAAAATAAAATACCATAAGGCAAATTTTAAAATATAATAATTTAAGAGGCAATTATAAAGGAACAAAATAGACAAAAAATAAATCAATGCATACATGGTCATTTCACCTATGACAAAGGAGGCAAGAATATACAAGTAAAACAGTCTCTTCGATGAATGGTGCTGGGAAAACTGGACAGCTACGTGCTGTCCAGAATGAAACTGGACCACTATCTTGTACAATATACAAAAGGTAACTCAAAATGGAATAAAGACTTGAATGTAAGACTTGAAACCATAAAACTTCTAAAAGAAAACAAAGGTGGTAAGCAACTCAACATTTGTCTTAGCGATGTTTTTTTTTTTTTTGACCTAACTCCAAAGGCCACAGAAACAAAAGCAAAAATAAACAAATGGAACTACTTCAAACTAAAAAGCTTCCATACAGCAAAAGAAACTACCAGCAAAATGAAAAGGCAACCTACTAAATGAGAGATTTCTGTAAATCATATATCCAATAAGAGGTTAATATGCAAAACAAATAAAGAACTCCTACAACTCAGTAACAAAAAACCCAAAACACAAACCATCCAATTAAAAAATGAGCAGAGAACCTGAACAGATATTCTTCCAGAGAAGATAGACAGATGGCCAATAGACACATGAAAAGATGCTCAACATAACCAACAATCAGGGAAATGCAAATAAAAACCACAATGAGATATCTCCTCACACATATCAGAATGGCTATTATCGAAAAGAAAAAAATAACAAGTGTTGGTGAGGATATGAAGAAAGAGGAACCCTTGTACACTGGTTGGGGGAATGTAAATTGCTACAGTCACTGTGAAAAACAGTATGGAGGTTCCTCAAAATATTAAAAATATAAAAAGCGTATGATCCAGTAATCCCACTACTGGGTATTTACCCAAAGAAAATGAAAACACTAATTTGAAAGATATATGCACCCCTATGTTTATTGCAGCATTGTTTGCAATAGCCAAGATATCGAAGCAATCCAAGTTTCCATCCCTAGATGAATGGATAAAGAAGATATGGTGTGTGTATGTATGTATACATGCATGTATGTATTTATATAATGGTATATTAACTCAGCCATAAAAAAAAATGAGATTTTGCTATTTGCAACAACACGGATGAACTTAGAGGGTATGATGTTAAGTGAAATAAATCAGTCAGAGAAAGACAAACACAACATGATTTCATTCATATGTAGAATTTAACAAATAAACCAAATGAACAAACAAAAGAAAAAAGGGAAAAAGAGAAAAAAACTCTTAAATGTAGAAAACAAGCTGGGGTTGCCAAAAGGGAGGTGGGGGCGTAACAAATAAAGGGGATTAAGAGTACACTTATCATAATGACACATCATAATGTACAGAATTATCGTACACCTAAAATTAATATGAACGGTATGCTAATTATACTTCCATACAAATGATAAAAAATGAAAAGATACATGCACCTCTATATTCACTGCAGCATTATTTACTATAACTAAGACATGAAAACTACCTAGGTGTCCATCAATGGATGAATGGATAAAGAAAATGTGGTATATATTCAGCCATAAAAAGGAACAAAATCTTACCGTTTGTGACGACATGGATGGACCCTGAAGGTATTATGCTAAATGAAGTCAGTCAGACAAAGACAAATACCCCATGATTTCACTTATATGTGGACTCTAAAAAACAAAACAAAACAAACAAACAAAACAAAACCCAGACTCAGAGATATAGAGAACAGATTGGTATTTGTTAGACAGGAGAGAGGTTGGGGGATGGGAGGGCAAAATGGGTGAAGGGGGTTAAGAAGTCCATACTTCCAGCTATAAAATAAATAAGTCATAAGTCCCATAAAGTACAGCATGAGAAATATAGTCTTTAATAAAATTGTGTGAACTTTGTCAGGTGAGAAACTGCAACTAGACTTACTGTGGCAACCATTTCATAATGTACACAAATATTGAATCATTCGTTGTGCACCTGAAAGTAATACAATATTGTATGTCAATTATACCTCAATAAATTAAAAAAAGATTTAAAGATATAAATTAATTAAAGCAGATGAGTACATTAAACAGCACTTAACAAAAATATAGAATGTCTTACATTACTGTATAATCCAAGGAAATATATAGTTTTAAGGTGGGCTTCCAAAAAGCAAAAACAAAAACAGCCTTCAGAAGGGTCACAGATAGCAGCATATAAGAGAATTCATGATGTTTAAGTAGACAGATCATATGCTGTATTATCCAAACAAGGATGATGTTGAGAATAAAAGAATGGTTAGAAATAAGTATACAGATACAAGTGTAAACCAGGAGAGTCAAACTGGGAAGTATGCTCACATGATATTTAGGAAATACTTCCTTTGAATTTTTAAGTTAATATGAGGAACAAAATGCATCTGTCCTTCTAGAGCATAGATGCCCTTGCTGTTACTGTTAAAGTAAATCCTGACTTTAAATGCACACATTAGAGATTGTTACCTGAGAAGTGTGATGTTTTAAGATGAAATAGTACTAAGCTTACAGCTAACAGATTTTGGAAATATCATACTTAGAGAGTGACATTCTTCAAAGAAGAGAAAAAGGAGTCTCTTTTTTCTACCTTGTTTCGAATGCCAAGTATTATTTGTATTCTTACAATAGATAACATATTAAATAAGTTCAATATTGTATGATTATAACTTCTAAGTATGCTTTTATTTCTGCAGGAAGAACCTGGAGAAAAGAAAATGACACTCTGAGAAGGTTGCAGAGTATGATTCTGAAGAAGTACTGTACTGAAATTGATCAACCTAATATACAGGACCTAATTTCAGAAGAAAGAGCTAAAATTGTAGATAACTCTTAGGAGCTATGTTAATTCAATTTAAAATGTACTTTGGAAGATGCAGTATGTTAAGATGTTAATAACTGATATAAGTATACACATAGATATAATAATGTATCCTGAACTAAATTTATAAAATAAACTATTAAAAAAATAAAATTCAGGGGCGCCTGGGTGGCTCAGTTGGTTAGTGTCTGCCTTGGGCTCAGGTCATGATCCCAGGGTCCTGGGATCCAGTCCCTGCTCAGCGGGGAGCCTGCTTCCCCTTCTCCCTCTGCCTGCTGCTCCCCCTGCTTCTGCTCTCTCTCTCTGTCTAATAAATAAATAAAATCTTAAAAAAAAATAAATAAAATTCAAAGCAGGAAAATGTCCACCTTATATATCTCATATATATCCAAGTCCCTATTTAACATTTCAACTTGGAAATGTAGACAATTAGGAAGAGAATTTCAGACTCTGAGAAAGCTATGCCCTTGATATATCACTTTCACTAATTACTCTTCCAATAATTCACCAAGTTCTGTTGATTTTACTAAAAAAAAAATAAAACTCTCATCTGTGAGCCCCTATCCATCTCCATCTCCAACTACCAAGACAAAATTACCAGCATCTCTTGCCTCAATTATTACAAGTCATTTAAATAAATATTCTTCCCTATGTGCATTTGTTTCCGCCAATCCATTGCATACCTTGCAGCCAATGTAAACTTTAAATGTAAATAAAGACAATCATATCAATCCTTACCAATATGAGCTCATTACTGTAAGGATAAAGACAAAGACCCCTACTATAGTTTGCAAAACCCAGAACTCTGTTCCAGCCTGTCTCTCTAGCCTCATTTCAAGCCAGTATTTCTCTTAATCTCTCCAAACCAGTATCACTAGCTAACCTGAATGTTGCTGTATTATCATACCTGTGTTGGCACATTTTATCTCTGCTTGAAATTCCACGAAGCTCTTTCTACCACTTCAAGATCTTGTTACTTGTATTCAACATTCTTTACCAGTCCAGAAATTATTCATTAACACCTCCAAATTAAATGATGTTCCCTTTGTTATAGATGCAAAAAGCTCCTTGAATTTATTATTAACATAACAATTTGGAATCAGATTTTAAAGATATTATTTGATTAGTATTTGTCTTTATTATTAGACATGTAGTTCAATGAAATAAGGTCTATGTCCGTCTGACATATTAAAGATGTAAATAGATAGTTTTGAATAAAAGTATGTCTCCAGTACCCATATTGCCAATATTTAGTGTCTTGCCTAACATATTAAATATGTGAATAAGTATTTTTGAATAAGATAGACACTAAACAGAGTCATTAACACCTGTCCTTTCATAGTACATGCATTTTAACTTGCATTAAGTAACAGAATGCAGCGCAAGTACTGTTCTGTATCTTCCAAATCTAGGCATAAAGAAGACTGTCCGCTTTCATTTCTCCTATTTTATAAAACCAACCACCATGCTATTGCAAATTCAGGCTATTCTGCAGGGGAAAGAGAGACAACAAAAAGAAACTCTGGAGAAAATGATACAAGGAAAGAAGGTGGCCATGTAGAGGAATACAGAATCACCCAACTAGTGCATAAAGCCTTCTTGGACCTTCCAACCTAACCCAGTTGCCAGCTGAATGCAGCTGAATAAATTTCCCAGCTGGTTCCACAGAATAACCACCTAGAAAAGTCCTGCTCCAAATCCCAATCCACACAGACACAAGAAATAGTAGTTCACTGGCTTGTCACTAAGTTTTAGGGTAGTTGCTTACATACCAAATGAAAGTGAAAAAAATAAATGAACACCTGTTATTAAAGTTCTCAGAAATATATGTGTCTTTTAAAAATAGTATTTAAGACTATAGGTCTAATTTATTCTTTGAAACTTCAAGTCTCCTTTAAAGTATTTCCCTCTGCTCTTTTATTTCTCCTTATTTCTCTGCCTGCGCCACTCTACTACTGAAACTATTTTCTGAACCACTATCTTTTATTCATTTCAAGTATCCTGTAATTTTTCTTTTGTTCTATTTCCTTGCACTATGCCTAATTACCAAGTCACCTCAGAAGAACTACTCTGTAAAGATATCTTCTTGGTCTTAACATAGTTATGAAGTCATCTGGCTTTATCTCTTTTCAAGTGGATCTTCTATCTCTGACATAGTAGGGTCACCTATTATCTTTTATTTTTATTTTTAAGTAATATGTTTCTGAAAATAAAGCCAGAATATAGATCTCAGATATTCATGAGGATAATTAGCACGGGGTAAGTGAAAGAGGCCTCAGAATGATGCCAAAGCAGACAAGCCACACAATTTCTGGACCAATGCCTGGACATTGGATAAAGGTCAACACTTATAGTTTCAAGACTAAAATTTTCTCATGATCCAGACTTCACAGAAAAGCCATTAGACTGAGTAAAAATGTTAAATCCATCAATACTTGTAAAGGCTGTGAGGAAAATTTGCCCTAACCTAGGCCTTACAATAAAGTTCAAAAATTTTGGAGCCTAGAGGCTCCACCAAAAATCTTACCACTTATTATTTGGATCTGCACATTCCACTTGCTCTTTTATTTCTAAATAGCCCCAGATCAGGTACCAGACCAGTGTAGTCTCTCATGTAGCCTAATTAAAACCATCTCTCTACTTAGTGTAAATTCTGAATCAATAAGACAAGCAGTAAAATACATAGAAGTCCAAATATCACCTTTCTCGTTGATACAATTTGGAGTGAGGGATGAGTCTTAATGGGATTGCTATAGAAGGTCTTACTAACAGAACCCCAACCAAGAGTTAGGCCTCCCTAACCAGAAATAAAGAAAGGGAATTATATTAATTTGTATTTCTGCATAGCAAATGATCAGAAACTTAGTGGCTTGAGGCAACAGACATCTACTATCTCACAGTTTCCATGGATCAAGAATCAGGCATCAGTTAAGCTGGCTGCTGTGCTCAGGACCTTAATGCTGTTGGCTATGCTTCATTGTCATCTATAGGGGTGCCTAAGGAAGAATCTCCTTCCCAGGTCTTTCACAGTGTTAGCAAAATTCATCTCCTTGTAGTCATATGACTGTAGGTCACAGTTTCTTACCAGCTGTTGGTGAGAAGCTGCCCTCTGGTCTTACAGGTCATTGCAGTTTCATGTTTCTTGGCTTCTCCATAAAAAGTTCATAATATGACTGTTTACTTCTTCAAGACCAGTAATAAAATTTTTCATTCCAGTTTCCTAAATCAGAATCTTATGTGATGTATTAAAATCATAGGAGTGACATCTCATCACCTTTGCTATATTGTTTGTTAGAGGCAAGTATAGATTCTTCCCAAACTCAAGGGGAAGGTCATATACAAGGTGTGACGCAATGAGGTCCCCTTAGTGTGTGTTTACCACAGAATTTATGGTCAGTTACCTGATTCATGGTACCAATTAAGGCAAAACAAACAGACTCAAGGCAAGCAAACAAATTAAAATAACTTTCTTATAAGCATATCATATATTCCTGGTCCTGAAGATGGTGGGAAAAAAAAATTCTACTCTGAGCATCATTAGCTTATATGAAATTTGTAGTTAGGTAGGCCAGTATTATTAATCAACTTGGCTAGGATATATTTGCCAATTATTCAATCAAACACTAATCTAGGTGTTGCTGTGAAAGGTAATATGTATATTTGATTGAAGTCCATAATCAGTTGACTTTAAATAAGGTAAATTGTCCTAGGTAATCTAGAGAGACCTGATCCAATCAGTTCAAAGACTTTAAGAGTAGAACCAAGGCTTCCCTGAGGAGGCATAAATTCTATCTATAAATAGCAGCATCAACTCATGTCTGAGAGTTTCATTCTGCCCTTCCTGATGGCCTGCACTATGGATTTCAAACTTGTCTTGTTCTCCACAATCACATAAGTTGATTCCTTAAAACAACTCTCTCTCCCCCAACTCCCTCTCTCTCTCTTTAGATAGATGATAGATAGATAGATAGATAGATAGATACTATATATCTATATACAAAAATATATATCTATATAAAAGATATCTTTAAAATTTATATCTATATCTATATACAGTATACATATTAGGTCTTCCACTAGTTCTGTTTCTCTGGTTGAACCCTGACTGATACGGTAATAAGTTAGATTCTTAAAAACATTTGGTGTAATTATAGTACCACCTTTCACATAATATAGCTCCATGTAAGTACATACCATAATATCACAGAAAATTTTTATTTAAAAAATTCTGTAGCACATTTTACAACCAGTTTCAAACAGAAGTACACATAAAGAATGATAACCTTGTATTTGTATATTGTCCCTTGGTCCCTAAGTCTTTATGGACAGAGAAACCAGTCTGAAAGATCCAGCCCTCAAGCCCTGTGTTGTCCCCTCAAGAAGTGAAGAAATCATTATCTCAGTAACAACTGTGATCTAGTGAGCCACAAAACACCGAGTTGGCAGTCCTGTCTTAGAAGTCCAAATTAGTATGATCTAGGCACACCATTTTTTTTGTGAATTCACTTTATCCAGAAATAAGACTTTAGAATAAGAATGAAATACATAGTTGAGAAAATTGGACAGCCAATGCAGAAAAATGAAACTGGACCATTTCCTCATATCATACACAAAAATACACTCAAAATGGATGAAATGCCTAAATGTGAAAAAGGAATCCATAAAAATCCTGGAGGAGAACGCAGGAAGCAACCTCTCTGACTTCGGCCACAGAAACTTCTTGCTAGATATGTCTCCAAACGGAAGGGAAACAAAGGCAAAAATGAACTACTGGGACTTCATCAAGATAAAAAGCTTTTGCACAGCAAAGGAAACAGTCAACAAAACCAAAAGACAACCAACAGAATGGTAAAAGATATTTGCAACTGACATATCATATAAAGGGCTAGTATCCAAAATCAGTAAAGAACTCACCAAACTCAACACCCAAAGAACAAATAATCCAATCAAGAAATGGGCAGAAGACATGAACAGACATTTCTCCAAAGAAGACATCCAAATGGCCCACAGACACATGAAAAAATGCTCAACATCACTTGGCATCAAGGAAATACAAACCAAAAACACAATGAAATACCACCTCACACCAGTCCGAATAGCTAAAATTAACAACTCAGGAAACAACAGGTGTTGGAAAGGATGCAGGGAAAGGGAAACCCTCCTACACTGTTGGTGGGAATGCAAGCTGGTGCAGCCACTCTGGGAAACAGTATGGAGGTTCCTCAGAAAGTTGAAAATAGAGTAACCCTATGACCTAGCAATTGCACTACTAGGTATTTAACCTCAAAGATGCAAATGTAGTGATCCGAAGGGGCATCTGCGCTCCAATGCTTATAGCAGCAATGTCCACAATAACCAAACTATGGAAAGAGCCAAGATATCCATCAACAGATGAATGGATAAAGAAGATGTGGTATATATACACAATGGAATATTACTCAGCCATCAAAAAAATGAAATCCTGCCATCTGCAATGAAATGGATGTAACTAGAGGGTATTATGCTAAGCCAAATAAGTCAATCAGAAAAAGATAATTATCATATGACCTCACCGATATGTGGAATTTAAGAAACAAAACAGAGGCTCATAGGGGAAGAGAAGAAAAAATAAAACAACACAAAATCAGAGAGGGAGACAAATCATAAGAGATGCTCAATCATAGGAAACAAACTGAGGGTTGCTGGAGGGGAGGGGGATGGAGGAATGGGGTAACTGGGTGATGGACATTAAGGAGGGCATGTGATGTAATGAGCACTGGGTATTACATAAGACTGATGAATCACTGATCTCTACCTCTGAAACCAATAATACATTATATTTAATTAACTGAATTTAAATTTAAAAAATTAAAAATTAAAAAAGAATGAAATATATAACTTTAGACAATTATCAATAAACATTCTCTTAACAGAAGTTTTGATAAGTACTGCACAAAAATAAGATAAAGGTTATTGATACACATAAAGAATTAGAGTGCAGCTAATCTATGATGCTTATGAAGAAAAAGCATATGTGTATCAATACATAGATATATATATAATTTTAGAATGTATTATATAAGGATATAAGTTTCTGTCTGCTTCAGCACAAAGACATATGACTTATCAAGAATCAAAGATTTATGTTAAAGCCATAAAAACTAAATGCCTGACTTGAAAAAGCATCTATATTTCGTTAAATTTTGAAAAATACAATTCCATAAACCATTCAAGATTACCCAGGGCAAAATATGCCTACACAACAGAATGAGGTGTTTTCTGTTGTTTGGTTATTGATGTGTTACATAAGATTATACTTTCAGCCAGGAAAAAATATTATGAGACTTACACTGAAAATTATGATTTTAGATTTAGTATAGTCAAAGGGTCAGTTTATACAAGATAAAAAGCAAAGCGAGTTGATATAGCGAGAAAAAGTGTGGATTTTGTTGTACTGGTTCACAGAGTTAGAAATCCAAAAATATTGGATATAAAAGTTTCTAACCATAATGTAACAGTAGAAACTATAAGAACTGGGGTTTCTAAGTAGGAAAAGAAGCTTAAGAAAACCAGATTTTTCACATCTAGGTGATTGTGAGAATGATATTACTTTAAGAGAAACAGTAAAAAGGAAGATGACTGGTGGTGATGGAATGGAGAAGAGCAAAGGATAGGTTCTCAAGTAGCGGCACACATAGGACTTCAAGGTGGAGACAATAAGCAATGATCTAGAATTAAGGTTCACTATCTAAGCACAGTTTCTGTAAGAAACATAGATTCTGGAGACTTCTGCCCGGATGCGTTATTTAAATGCAGACGAAATCTGGTGGAAAGGACTTATAAAAATCTGAAAATGGCGGCACACCAAGGCAAAATACAAAAGTTAAGTACTCTAACTGCAGAAATAACTGCATCCCACCACCCAGGGAAATAGAGGCAAAAGCAATAAGGCAAAACACAGCGGCCCATGAGCCTGAGAGTAAGCCTACCTCATTAAAATAGGATCTAATAACTTCTAGATTGTGGGGAATCCAGGACAGCAGCAACGTTTATACACAACATGTTTCATCAGGTAAAAACACACATTTTATAAAAAGGATTAAAAGCAAACATATACAAAAAAATTTGTGAATGGCAAAGTCTCACAGTTTTAACCGGTCATAATAAATTTATATATTGTGAATGTGCTGTGGAAACTTTATAATCTTGATTTGGGTCTTTAAAAAAAAGCCAATCAAGTGGCTGAGTCAAACGTGTTCTCTCACTTTACTGAAATTAACCAATCAAGTTGTTATTGCCATTTTCCAAAGTGAAGTAAGTAATCGGAATTATGCTATCTGAGATCTGTTTACAAGACAGACACATCAGGAGTGGGAAAGAAGCATTGTCCACAACATAATAAATAAAAATCATTGGAAGTTTTTCTTAAAAAAAAAAAAAGTTCATCAAGATCGAGGAGGAGAGCTTGAAATGAACTGCAATTCCCTGGCACTGGAATTAGCGATTTAAAGACTATTCTCATTGATGTGTAATATACCATCATGCATATAGTTATCACTTAATACATTACTTATTTTTTGGATATGCATTTATTCATTCATTCATCTATAAATGTTTATTGAACACAAGGTATCTCCCAGCACTCAAATGCAAGGAAAAAAAAGATGAGCCTTACTCTCAAAAGTTCTTTATTCTTAAGGAGAAAAGACACATAAATAATTAATATTTATTAGGGAAATCACAATAATAGAAATAGGTAAATATGAAGATGGCTTCTAGAAATAGTTTATACCTGAGCTGAAACACAAAGATTTAATAGCAGTTAGGCAGATAATGTTTGGATGGGGAAGACATTCTAGATAGTATACAAAAGCAAACCCAGGAAGATGAAAAATAACTAGGAATGTGAAGTGACTTAAGAACATTTTATAATTTCCAGAGTATAAAATTAAAGTCTAAAGATAGATCTGGGGAAGCAAACAGGCTAGAATGATATGGTAAGAGGCTTGACATTTATCCTAGAATCCATTTGGAAAAACAGATCTGCAGGGTGTTAACAGATACTGTAAATGAATAAAAGGAGTTCATTATTAAGTAAATTTGAAAAATATTAAAGAAACAAAAATTAGCATTCTTTGAATTTTTAATATACCTCTATGCTTTGTAAACTACCAAACATAAGTGATTCCTAAACTCATTTTTCCAGGGTAATTTTTTAAAAGAAGTATCTGCGGGGCGCCTGGGTGGCTCAGTCGTTAAGTGTCTGCCTTTGGCTCGGGTCATGATCCCAGGGTCCTGGGATCGAGCCCCGCATCGGGCTCCCTGCTCGGCGGGAAGCCTGCTTCTCCCTCTCCCTCTGCTTGTGTTCCCTCTCTCGCTGTGTCTCTCTCTGTCAAATAAATAAAATCTTAAATAAAATAAAATAAAATAAAAGAAGTATCTGCAAGGACAAGGATTCCATAAAAACTTCTATTACCAGAAAGGATGGAAAACACTGAAGATTTCATATGTGGAAATAACAAGACCAGATTTGCAATTTAGAAATACCTCTCAGGATTTTTATGGAGGCTTGGCTACAGATGAAAATAAATGGATATAGGAAGGCCAGGTTAATTGGCTACATAGGGCAAATGATAATGACATAGTACAGGAGCAGTAAAGCCACACAAGAAACAAGGGAACTATGTTAAGGAATTGGAATCCATAGCATTTGTGTCTGGATGAAAGGGTAAAGGGAGAAGAAGTAATGACTTCTGGGTTTCTAGATGAAGTGACTGAGAACATGATCATGAAATGAAATAAAATCATAGAAACTTTTTAGGGAAAAATGATGAGTTAGGATTTGGAAACAGAATACAGGGTACTTCTGTAAATAGCACTGCTAATGCCCAACAAGCCATATTTACAGAAACCTGAAGCCTGTGGGAAAATCCGTCACAAGAGAGGATTTCTGACATCTGCAACTTTGGTTTTTGTGGAATTACTTCACAGAAAAATATCACCTCCATATGTTTTTCCTGTTCCCATTCACATGATGGTGTCATTCAATTTGCTCACCCACAGTTAGATCTGTTTATGCTTATTTAACATACACACACCCTTTCTATTTGCACACTGGTAAATGGTTCAGCTTAGAAATCAGCATTGGTATAATTCAGGATAGACTTAGTTATCCTTCAGTCCTCAGTAATAAATAGTCCAAAAAATCAGTGACTTGAAACAGCCAAAATTTTGCTATGAGTCAGGCAATTCTCTAAGGGTGGACCCTCCAGGTGATGACTTCTCATTCCAAAAGACTCTAATTTTATGCAATATCTGTACAGTATGTACTTCCATTATCATGGTGACCTGGGAAAAAGAGCATGAAGAATCACCAACTGGCTTTTAAATGTTAAATGTTTCTACCTAAAAGTGAAACAAATTCTGTTTTAAAAGCAATTCACTATGCCTCCTATAATTTCAAAGAGATGGGAAAATGCAACAACAACAAAAAAAGAACCAGAAATATTGGTGAGCAGCAATAGACGCTATTCTAAATTAATTAACTAACTGATCAATTTTACTTAGGGTTTAGCACAGTGATAGCACCGTGATAAGTATTGTGCATGTCTAAGAAAAGGGAAGTTATTACAATAAAAATGTTCCCAATTATTCTCTCAATACCAAAGAAGACATTACTATGAACAATGATGATTTAAAAAAATAACCCCTGGAGTTTGTTTTGGAGAACATATTACATACTGCTGCCACCTCATCTCTTGACCACTTAGAATCTTAGTTGAAGATGGAAATGTGAGAGCATCTTGAGTACTACCTAGAATGTGATTTTAGAAGAAAAAGATGTTAAAGAAAAGTGGTCATCCATGCAATGCTCTAAGTTCTGTCAGAAGAATCACAAACACCTAATGATGACAATAATAATAATAGTAATAATTAATACATAAATAAAATAATACACCTGCCATAATGTAATACAACAGCCATGTTCCACACATTTTGTCAATCACTCATGAATGTCACAGTATAGATTCCAGAGAACAGATTTTTGTTGATGTCATTACAAATGAAACCAGACATCGTGTGGCTGGCAAATAATTTTTCAAATGTGCTACAATTAATATATACAGTATTATTTTGTACCGGGGAAAAAATACCAAAACATGCATATATAAATAGGTTTTTATTTTTCTCTTCTATGTTCTGCCATTGCAGGAGAGAAACCAATAGAATCATTATGAAACACATTGACTCTTTTTGGGAAGATTAACAAATTTGGCATCTAGAGATTCCTCCTTTGGCCTTAGCTTCTATATTTTGCAGAATCATTTTCATTTTAGGAAACTGGTATTGTAAAGTGTAATGTGTCCTCCTGTGATTTCTCAAACAAATGACAGTTTTTAAAATATCACTTTGTAATAATAAAAATATATTCACGGCCTTGAATTATTATACTGTTTATAACTATTCCCTTGGTGTGAATTACTTTGTAACAATTCAAAGCCTGCTCACTTGGCTTAATTAAAGTGTTCCCATTCTTACAAAGTGCATAAGTAGAGTAGAATTATTTTAAAATATGTCATTTTGGGGAAAGAGTCTGATTAGTATTTGATTTAGTGGCAAAGAGAAATGAATTTAGCCATGGGCAGCAGAACTCTGAGAACCAATGAGAATGTTGGGGAAGGTGAAGTTATGAAGATGTAAGAAGAAAATACTTTCTGACTTTAAGCCTATTTCCCCAAATCATAAAGGACAAACTAATGCTAAGTCTTCCAGTATTTTTTGTTTATTTGCCTAACAAGCAAGTCACATTGATAATAAATGAAGACCCCTGTCCTGAGTTCCACAACCAACATGCAGATGCCAGATTTAAGACGGTATCTTAGAATTAAAATTCTTCATAAGCTTGATAGGTCATTGTGGATCATTTTAAGTGTCCATACTCATGTAATGTATCCTTGTTTAAACTTTGTTTTTTTAATTTTTATTTAAATTCCAGTATAATTAACATACAGTGTAGATTTAGTTTCAGGTATACAATATAGTGATTCAACATTTCCATTCAACACCCAGTGCTCATCACAATAAATGTATTCCTTATTCTCCATCACCAATTTATCTTTAACAAAATCTGTGTATAGATATAGGAAGGAGATATATGATCCCTAGTAAGTGACAAAGAAAAATTATCCTTTTTTCTGAAGATCTTCTTTGGATAATAATTGAAAAGCTAGAATATCACATTAACCTTAAAAAATTGCTTGCTTTAAGGATGACTACAGTTTAACTTTTCACAAAAAAATACACATTTGAATACAAAATATAAATCCTTATCATCAATATCACATATATTTAAAAGTTACTTTCAGAATAGAAATTCATTGGCCAGAAATGCAGTTATAAGTAAAGTACTGCATATCCAATTTCAATTATCCATGCATTCATTTGGAAGAAAATACAATGCTTAAAGTTTTTATTCATTTCTGTATTAACCAATATAAATTGGGAGAAACATATTTAAGTCTAATAGCAGTTTTTTTTTATATAACAGACTAGATTATTTCTTTCATGTAATTTATAGCACCTCTACATGACTGCCCTTCATTTCAACAGCAATAAAAAGCAAAACCTCTAGACATCAAAATAATAAATAATTTTCCTACTCATCAAATATCTTTCTCTATTACACACTATACATTCACTTTAAAAGGGCATCATTTGCTAGATATGTTGAGAATGAGCTAAATTCTCTAAGCATCATGATATGTGTGTTGTAATGAGCACTGTGCTATATTATCATGACTTCAATATGATCAAATGCTGGTTATATATCTGAGATTCCTGGAACAGAACTGAGAGCATCACAAGGATTAAAGACATATGAAATGTTAAATCCTTACTCATTTTTCACACATTTTATGGCTAGCCTATCCTTTCCCACAACTCGGTAAGGTTGAGATGATGACTAGTGGAAAATAGTCAACTAATTAAATTTCAGACTTTCAAAAAGGTCAGAATAGTACAGCATATTACTACACTTCACAGAATAAATGGAGCATGCAAATGCCAATACTCCATTCTGGTGACAAAACCAGAAAAAAAAAATGAAATTGAGCAAAATTGTCTCATGCTTCAGGTGTAGCAATCAAAATTTAGCTACAATTTTACCTTAGCATAGTGAGGCATTTGCTGGAAAATAGCAAAGTCTATATATTTTTTTTGATAATTTGTTTTTACAACTGTTCCTTTGAAGTTACTTCTAGGTTGTACTTCTTGAATATAGTTCAAACAACTACAGATTATAGATCATAAATATGCTTTAGAGTATAAATTATAATCTAAATTTCTAAAATCTATGCTTATAAATTATCATCTGAGATAAATTCTCCCTTAGTTACATGTCTGATAAGCTTTTCTTAAAGTTTTGTTCAACAATCAGGTGAATTTCCACGTCCTATCCATTTAATGAACAGCCATCAGTATGGTCAGATGGCACAAAATAGCCTACATAAATGGCACATCAAAAAACAATGACAATATTATAAAATGTGCATAGTCATATGCACATCTTATGCGTTATCTTATATATATCTATATATTATCTTATATTAACGCAATTCTTAATGTTTCTTTTTTTTAAGATTTTATTTATTTGACAGAGAGAGACACAGTGAGAGAGGGAACACAAGCAGAGGGAGAGAGAGAAGCAGGCTTCCCGCTGAGCAGGGAGCCCGATGTGGAGCTTGATCTCAGGACCCTGGGAACATGACCTGAGCCGAAGGCAGACGCTTAATGGCTGAGCCACACAGGCACCCAGTCACAATTCTTAGTGTTTCTAATGTTTTTGATATTAAAGAAAAAACACACTGAACACAAATGCACCTTTGGAGCTTCTTGCTGCTTTCCTTGCTTGGTATTTTCTCTAGCAACCTAAATGCCATTTATTACCCATCTCTCTTCAAGGCTCAGTTCTTCCAATTTCACTTAAAAAAAAAAAAAACCTGTTCTAATGAGTGATGTTTTCCTTCTTTAAAATGCTAGCTTATAGTTGATCTCAGTAAAATTGTTTTAAGTAGTAAATAAGACAATGAAAGTAGAGCACATATCACAGGACTTGACAGAGACCAGATTTTTTTTTTTTTAAGATTTTATTTATTTATTCATGAGAGACAGAGAGAGAGAGAGAGAGAGGCAGAGGGAGAAGCAGGCTCCCTAGGAGCAGGGAGCCCGATGCGGGACTCGATCCCAGGACCCTGGGATCATGACCTGAGCCCAAGGCAGACGCTTAACCATCTGAGCCACCCAGGCGCCCCAGAGACCAGATGTTTTAAGAAACATGGCCTTTTATTGGATATGGCTTTGAAGCATGACCTACATTAGCTGGAAATTGCAATCTCAGTTCTTCATAATTATATATCTTTCAGAATATTATCCAACCTCTCCAACTAAGCATCAGTTTACAAAGGTATAGAATGAGCAAACTGATACCTATCTGATAGGGTTATTGAGGTGATTATACATAATTTTTTAAAGATTTTATTTATTTATTTGACAGAGAGACACATAGCGAGAGAGGGAACACAAGCAGAGAGAGCGGGAGAGGGAGAAGCAGGCTTCCCGCCGAGCAGGGAGCCCGATGCGGGGCTCCATCCCAGGACCCTGGGATCATGACCTGAGCCGAAGGCAGCCGCTTAACGACTGAGGCACCCATGCGCCCCTACATGATAATTTTTTAAGATGCTAAACACATTAAATTTTTAATCAGTGCTTAACAAAGACTTATTTCCCTCTTACCATATTACTGTAACTCTGCTTTCAACTTAATCATTTCAACTTTCCTGAACGTTCTCAGGCTCCTCAAGAATTAAAGCAAAACTCAGTGTAATAATTCCTACTGCTGCCGTAACAAATTACCACAAGCTTAGTTACTTTAAACAACACAGATCTACTATTTTAACAATTCTATGGGGCAGAAGTCTGGCATGGGACTCGCTGGACTAAGATCAAGATGTTAGAGGGTTGTATTTCTCCCTGGAGGCTCTATGGGAGAATCTGTTAGATTCAGGTGTCCCTTGCAATGATAGAACCAAAGGCTCTGTTTTCTTGCTGGCTGTAAACTGTGGGCCAATCCCAACTTTTAAAAGCCACCTCATTCCTTGCTCTGTGAACGCCTTTATCCTTCTTCAAAACCAGCAATCCCAGGTCAAATCCCTATTACTTCGCATCTTGGATTTTTAAAAACTCAAGTGATTAGATTAGGCCTACCTAGAAAATCCTGGATAATCTTGTCATCTCAAGATTTATAACCTTTATCACATGTGCAAATTCCTTTCTTCAGTGCTTAGTTATATATTCACAGTTTCCAGGGATTAGGATTCAAATATCTTTGAGATGGCCATTGTTCTGTCATCCATACCCTGTGTGGAATCATGTTATAAGACTCGTCTTTTGGACACATATGCAGACAAGCACGTCGTTTCCACTATTCCAGGCCTGATTATTAGCAGTTAATCCTGCCCAAGAATTTCCCTGGAATGCTACCAACAGAGGAACATATTTTTCCTCCAAATAATGGATTAAGTAACAGTGCTAACCCACAGCATTGAACTCAAATAGCCAATGAAAATCCCATTTTCCTTTTCCTTCCCTGCATCCCCTACAACCCATGCTGTTTGAAGATGCTCTGTGTTTCATCAGTTATGATGATATACCACCTCACCCTAGCCTCTCTTGTTTCTGATCACAATTAGAGTGGTAAAGCTTAAAGATATTTATTATGTTCTAAGCTAAACTGTCAGCCTAATTGTACATGTTCCTTATTGGATCCAAGTTAAAGGATAATTCTCAGGCTTTACTTTACATCTAACTTTTAATAGGCTTCATATCTGATATTCCATTTCTTAGTATTGCTATCAATCATGAAAAATATTCTTTTGCATTCTATATTCTGCTCATCCTATCAGTATTGTGATAAAACCATCATAGGTTCAATTTTCTTTTTCCACATTCAAATTTGAGATCAGAAATGAATTTGAGTTTTTCTTTCAATCCTCATTTCTCCAATTCTTTTTTTTCCCCCTAGAGACATCTCTCTGGTATTAAATAGTTGAATTTCATTCCCACTCTATTTCACTCTTAGCACACTGACCTATTCAATTTGGTTAACTCATTCCTGATCCTTTCAATTTCTTCTTCACTTGTGTCTTCTTCCGGCTTACAGGAATGCTTACAATTTCATTGTTAAGTTTGCTCCTCCACCAATCCTGTGATTATTTTTTCACATATGTGTTTCTGCAACCCTGCAGCTAGCCTAGAGTTCCCTACAACTATTAGGCTGGCTGGGTATCTAGTAGATAAATATATGGGTATTTCAAAATTTAGTCAGATTTTCAAATTCACACTGAGATGACTGCTATAAAATAGCACTATAATAAGCTCATAATTTGGGGGTACCTGGGTGGCTCAGTCGTTAAGCATCTCCCTTTGGCTCAGATCATGATCCTAGGGTCCTGGGATCGAGCCCCACAGCGGGAAGCCTGCTTCTCCCTCTCCCACTCCCCCTGCTTGTGTTCCCTCTCTCGCTGTGTCTCTCTCTGTCAAATAAATAAATAAAATCTTTAAAAAAATAAGGTCATAATTTTAATATACAAATCTATTTACCTGTGTGTGCTTACAGACACATGCATATATGTATATGTATGTATGTATATGTACACATAGAGATATACAGTCATACTGATGTGCATATATATGTACACTCTAGTATAAATCAGCAAATCTAGTGTTTCATTTTGCTTTCTAAACACCATCCTTCAATAAAAGGAACCATGACTCTACTTAGAGACATGAATGACTTCAGGGCAGAAGAAATACAGTGAGAACTGAAACATCTTATATTGTCAGAAAGTAAAGAAGTTATCTACAAAAGTTAGGGGCTTGTTGAAAGAATACAGAAGCCAATTAATCCAAAAAAATCTCCTGACGGCAAAAGCTGGGAAAAATTTTAAACAGGAAAATAAATGATGGTACTGGATTTTAATCCATAGAAGAAAATAAATATTTATAAACTCATATTGATAAAATAATTATCAAATAAATATATGGAGGGTGACAAACTTCTTTCTTATGGTACAATTCAAATTGATAAAGAAGGTAAGAAGAAAAGAGAAAATAACCATTAAGCAAACACCACAATAGTAAATTCTGAAGACACGATCCACTGATGGATGCTAAAAATATCAGGCAAAAGGGGCGCCTGGGTGGCTCAGTTGGTTAAGTGACTGCCTTCGGCTCAGGTCATGATCCTGGAGTCCCGGGATCGAGTCCCACATCGAGCTCCCTGCTCAGCAGGGAGTCTGCTTCTCCCTCTGACCCTCTTCCCTCTCGTGCTCTCTATCTCTCATTCTCTCTCTTTCAAATAAATAAATAAAATCTTTAAAAAAAATAAAAAAAATAAAAATATCAGGCAAAAGTTTGAGGAGATTCAGAATTTCATAATCTCAAAGTGTGTCCACAAGATATTTAAGTGCAAAGGGAAAGACAGTAACTTTGCCATGGAGAAACTTGAAAGAGGCTACCTTAACTAAGTAATCAAGGTTAATAACATCTATAGCAAAACATATTAACATTATGAACTATGTGATATGATGCAATGAAAAGGATTCAGCACTGTTTCTATGGTATTCTTTCAAAACGTCCATAACATCATTGCTATGATGGAAAATCATCACACAAACTCAAATTAGGGCACATTCAACCAAATAATTGATCAATATTCTTCAAGTGTCAACATGATGAAAGATTAAGAAAAGCTGAGAAAATCTTTCAGACTTGGAAGGTACCAAAGAGAAATAACAATTGTAAATAATGTGGATCCTAGATAGAAACCTGAAACAGAAAAAGGACATTAAGGGAAAACCTGATGTAATTTTATTAGGCCTGTAATATGGTTGATAGTATTATACCAATGTTTTGACAACTGTACTATGGTTATGTAAAATGCAAACAAAGGGAAAGCAAAATGGTGCTTGCCTCGGCAGCACATATACTAAAAAAGGGAAAGCAAAATGAAGGAATAAAGAAACACTTTGTGTTATTTTGGCAACTATTATGTATGCTTTAAATTAATTCAAAATAAACAACTTTAAAAGAACATGTAATGTAGTTAATGTTATTAGAACCATTTATACACAGGCACAAACTACTACCCTGCAAGTGGTAATAATAATGGTGATATTATTAAGAACATATTATTTAGCAATCATTAATTATAGTGTTTTTATGAAGTAATTCATGTAATACTCATAGCCACAGCATGCAATAAGTACTATTGTAACCAGCCATATTCTACATTTTAAGAAATAGGGGCAAAGAGATAGTACTTTACTTTCAAACCAGATGAAACCCAAGCTTTTATCCACTATGCTGCATATCATCTTCCTCTACAACATATGCAAGCTTAATAAAGACTTCATTAAGCTGATATTTGGATTGAAAGTTGTACAATTAAATGATTAAACTTTGAGAAATAGAGTTAAGAAAAAATGAGCATAATTTCAGAGTAAACAATACATGCTATAACTCAAAAACATATGTTGAATAATGCATAAAGAAGTTAATGAGAATATTTTCATGTAAGTTTCTATTCTTATTCCTTCAACTTTTGTCTGTGCTATTTATTTTTTTATTTTATTTTTTTAACTTTTCTGAGTATATTTTTATTTAATTTTATATTTTATGTTGAAGTCTTGCATATCTTTCAATATCTTTATCCTAAATTTAATAAACTTCGACATTATTGTAAATGATATCTTTTTAAAATTCCATTTAATTTTTTTTTCTAATTTTTTTCTTTATTGTTATGTTAACCACCATACATTACATCATTAGTTTTTGATGTAGTGTTCCATGATTCATTGTTTGTGTATAACACCCAGTGCTCCATGCAGTACGTGCCCTCTTTAATACCCATCACCAGGCTAACCCATCCCCCCACCCCCTCCCCTCTAGAACCCTCAGTTTATTTCTCAGAGCCCATAGTCTTTCATGGTTCGTCTCCCCCTCTGATTGCTCCCCCTTCATTTTTTCCTTTCCTACTATCTTCTTCTTTTTTTTTTTTAACATATGATGTATTATTTGTTTCAGAGGTACAGATCTGTGATTCAACAGTCTTGCACAATTCACAGCAATCACCATAGCACATACCCTCCCCAATGTCTATCTCCCAGCCACCCCACCCCCCCCACCCCCCACCACTCCAGCAACCCTCAGTTTGTTTCCTGAGATTAAAAATTCCTCTTATCAGTGAGGTCATGTGATACATGTCTTTCTCTGATTGACTTATTTGCTATTTAAAATATGGAATTAGCACCAGTTTTCTTTCTGTTTAATGTTCCTGCATCCCAAAATTATATTATAGTCTTCTCTGCCTTTGCTCTATTTTTTTGTCCTTTCTCTTTCTCCCACATTTCCTTAAAAGACCACAGATCTATCTTGTGTTTGCTCCACTCCCTTCACTTACTCTATTCCTTTTTATACCTTATATAACTTGCTCTGGCTGGGAAGATAATATGCCTCAACACTACATTTCCTCACATCACAGCAGCTAACAGAGTAAGCATTAATTTTCATCTTAAGTATCAATATGTCTCACTTTAATATCATTCTGAAATGTTCCAGTAAAATCCTTATTTTTCCAGCATGTCTTTTTCATAACCCCATATCCACGATGAGTTTAGGAGGTGACAAACAGCAAACCGTGTCGAACTCTGCAGTGGTTCTGACTCCCCCTATATCCTCCCTTTATCAGCCTCTCTAGAATAAAAATGACAAAATTCATTGCTGAGAACCTTATAAAATTTACATTGTACTTTTAAATATAGAGTAATAGTTCCTGTGGGTAGGAAAAAAAAAAAGTTAAGAACTGGCTTCTACTTTACTAGTTCAGAGACCATAAGTATTTCACACTGTTAAATGGTTGTGCTAAAAGAATAGAGTGTTGTTACCAAGCCTGAAAACAAAACTTGCTTAGTCCTGTTACAAAATGATAGGCAAGATTACACACCACATTAGTCCAAAAAAACTCTTCTTCAGTTCCTTATGCAAGTGTTCTTGTGTGACTAACACAGGTTTCTCTTGACTTAGAGCAAGACCAACTTCTCCCCATTTGTATGGATCAATGGGCATCTTTTCCTTTTTCCAGCTTTACTGTAGTATAATTCACAATCAAAAATTGTATATCTTTAAGGTGTAGAGCTTAATGTTTTAATACACATATACATTGTGAAATAATCATCACAATCAAGCTAATTCATATATCCATCACCTCCCATAATTACCATGTTTCATTTTGTTTTATTTTTGTGGTGAGACCAATTTAGATACATACTCTTAGCAAATTTCAAATATAAAATAAAGTATTATTAACTAGTCACCATACTGTACAGCTGTACATTAGATCATTAGAACTTATTTAGCATAACTGAAACTCTGTAATTTGACCAACATCTCCCATTTTCCCCTCACCCTAGACCCTAGAAAACACCATTCTACTCTCTCCTTTTGAGTGTGATTATTATGATTCCACTTATAAATGAAATCATGCAATATTTGCCTTTCTGTGTTTGGCTTATTTCACCAAGCATATTCTCCTTCAGGTTCATCACATTGCCACAAATGGCAAGACTTTCTTTTAAAAAAAAACCTGAATAATATTCCAGACCAATGGGTACCTTAAACTAAATATGTTAAATAGGGGTGTTTGGGTGGCTCAGTCAGTTAAGCATCTGACTCTAGATCTCAGCTCAGGTCTCCATCTTGGGGTTATGAATTCAAGCCCCATGTTGGGCTCCAGGCTGAGTGTGGAGCCTACTTAAAAAAAAAAAAAAAAAAAAAAAGGTCTCAGGGTCAGCCACCTTTGCTCCAGCAGTCTTAAGTATCCCTACCACAGTCCACCATCCCTCACTGACTTCTCTTTCCTTTGGCCCAACATGTGTAAATAGGTTCTTCACTAAAACTCTCTTCATCTGCCCCTTTGACTGCACCATCTGTTTCCTACTGAGTCTTTGGCCAATGCAAGGTGCAATTTTTCTTGTATAAAATACTAATAATCTAAAATATAAACTTCAGGGCGCCTGGATGGTTCAGTTGGTTAAGCGTCTGCCTTCAGCTCAGGTCATGATCCCAGGGTCCTGGGATCAAGTCCCGCATCAGGCTCCTCGCTCAGCAGGGAGCCTGCTTTTCCCTCTCACTCTGCTGCTCTGCCTACTTGTGCTCTCTCTGTGTCAAATAAATAAATTTAATTTAATTTTGAAAAATAAATAAAAGATAAATTTCTAGCAAAAATTAGAAAAATGGTATTCACAGTTCATACATACCACCCAAAAATGCAATTTAATTTTACTGAGTGCTAATGGATTTTTTTTTATTTTTATTGAGGAACTTTTATTGTAGGATCTATGAATAATATGTTGCTTATGATGTGTTCAATTTTCAGAAGACTGATAATGCATCATGTGACCAGTAACATATTTCTTTGTAGTTCAGCTGATCCAGAGAGACAGGGCTATTTGTATAAGGCTGGAAACGTGTACAGTGCTTAAACGTGCATGTGCATTTCCTTTCCTATATAAGGTTTTTATGAGTAGTTGCCCTAATTGTACTAGAGTCTGATGTGTTCCCTGCCAACCAGGTGAAAAGAAGTAGAATCTGGGTTCATACTAGCTTTGGGCTTTCTCTCAATGGAAAAATTGAAGATTTTTCTATGGGAGGGAAGCTTAGGATATGTGAAAATTGGCAAGTGCTCCTACTGAAAGCTAACTGAGGACACAGGAATAGCTATCCACAGGGAGTGAGAAAAAAATATCTTGGAGGGTGCCTGGGTGGCTCAGTTGGTTAAGCGACTGCCTTCAGCTCAGGTCATGATCCTGGAGTCCCGGGATCGAGTCCCGCGTCGGGCTCCCTGCTCAGCAGGGAGTCTGCTTCTCCCTCTGGCCCTCTTCCCTCTCGTGCTCTCTCTCTCTCTCTATCTCATTCTCTCTCTCAAATAAATAAATAAAATCTTTAAAAAAAAATATCTTGGAATCTTAGTATCTGAGGGTAAATAAGTATCACAGTATTGAATATATAGAGAATGAAGAGAGATTTGTGTAGTCATGGTTTCTCCCTCTGGTCACTGGCTTTGGAAAAACTGGTTGGTATATGGCCAGCTGAGGCAGGGTAAAATTTCAACTGGCTGCAATAGCACACAGCACTAGTGACTAATTAACAATTCAGTACAAATTGTTAGATTAACAATTTGATCTAGCCTCCACACTTACTGGTTGTCTGACTTGGAACAAATTACATATATATCTTCTTTAATGAAATGACTTAAACACGTAAAGAACATAGAACAATGTCTGGCTCAAATAATTCTATGTATTTACTGCTATTATTATTATTGTTATTATTATTACTATTATCATCATCACTAAAAATGCATGATTTTTTAAAAAAAATTCAAGATCACCTACCTTGAACCTGGACCACCAGTGCTTCCTATCAATCCTATAGTAATTCTTCAGTTAATTTCCTCTTCTCCACAACTGCTATTTCTAAAGTTTTCTAATATCCTGCAAGCTTCTATCTCTCCACCAAAACTTTCCAACTTTTTACAGATGAGATTGCCTCATAAAGCACAAGTTAAATATAAACCATTCAACTGGAACTTCTTCAAATTCTATCCATTCTTTCCCCCCACCCTGCCCCGACTTCTGTTTTAATAAAGGAAGTCTCTCTTATCAACAGTCAATATTTTCATCTATGTTTTGGGTCTCATACCTCCCAACTTCTTAGAAACATTAGATGCTCAATGGGCTATTTCTAACCCATTTCTTCCTTTCAATATTACTTAGCATTTAAATGTTATTTTCTCTCCCACTGTACAATAATTCTTGGACTCCACATCTCTCTCAGACTACCTTCTTCTTATAGCCAATCTCTGAAGGAATCACAGAATATCATCACTCACCATCTATGCATTTTTCACTCATTTACCCCACCCAATCTATCTTCTGCCTCTTTCCTTCCAAAAATGATCAGTGATGACCTTTCCCTCTTTGTTGGAACTCTTTTCTCTTGATTCTATTGAATTATCCTTTGATACTTTTTTCCCTATATCTCTGAGCATTCATTTCTGTCTTATTTTTGTTTATGGGGTTGTTTTAAATAATGTGATCCTTTAGCCAGCCATTAAAAGTTGGATTTTCTCAAGTCTAGATTGTGGACTGAATCAAATGCTTTGGTTCCTAGTCAATCTCTTCCCTACCCACAGAAATGTAAGGCCTATATTCAAATAATTCCAAAGTTTATATTTTCAGTCATATCTTATTTTCTGTTTGATACTGGTGTAACTATCTGACTATTAGCTACTTCTAATTGTGTATCTATCTGACCACCTCACATTCAGAATGTCTTAAATTATATTTATGATTTTCCCTCCCCTCTACTCCATACCACTCTTCTCTACTTCCCCAGTGTCTGCAACATCAGTGAACCACATAACCATGCATCCATTCCAGGTTCAGAAACTGGAAACCTGCAAGCTATTTTGACTCCTATTTCTCTCTTGTGCCCAAATTCAATCTTTCATCCAATAAATATTAATTGTGTGTGTGCTCTCAGCCAGGCCCTGAGGTAAGTGCTAGGAATATAGCAGGAAAACAAATAAATAAATAAAGCCCAGGCCATCGTGGCATATCATTTTGACGAGGGGGAGGAAGCAGGAAAGAAAGACAGCCAAGAAATAATGGAAGAATCTGTCAGCTCATGATAGCTGCTATGTATTAAAATAAAAGCAGGTTGTATTTGATAGTAAGTAATGACTAGCTCTTTTATATTGGATAATCAAGGATGGGCATTCTGATAAGATGACTTTTCAACAGCTTTTGAAATTCTGTATGGTTTTTCTCAAATTCATTTAGTTATCCTCATCTCAACTGCTGCCATCTTTACCCAAAGTGTAACATTCCTCCCTTGGGTTCCAGTATTAGACCAGACTTCTTGTTTGCTTTGGACCTCTCCAATTCTATGCTTTAAACAGTAGTGAAATTTATCCTTATTTATAAAAAGAAAATATAAATCTAATAAATATAAATATAAATATAAAAAGAAAATATAAATCTATAAAATTTATAAAAAGAAAATATAAATCTCTAAGCTTTCATACACAATTATCTCTTCCAGTTTTTATATCTTCAATACACATTTTTAATTTCTATTTTTCTTCATATTAAAACTCACATGATAATTTCTATACTACCTTTATAATCATTAACAAAGTTGAAAATTTACCCTTTTTTGATAATTTGAATATGCTTTGCTTTTTTATTGGAAAATAAATTCCATATGGTAGGCCACATTTACCCAACCATGGTATGGAATTTCATCCCCTAATGCAATATTTATCATATATTAGGCTTATAATAGATGTTTTGGACAAAATGAAGTAGCATTCATATTTTTCAAGGGGGGGACCATAATTTTTAAATTAAGGAATTAAGATACTTACCTGCAATCCTCCCTCAACAAGATTTCTTTTGATTTACTATATAGCAGTAACTATTTACACATCTTTGAATTCTACCATATTTACTAAGAGCCTAGCACGTGTATATTCTACACTGTTTGCTAAAGATACATGAAGAACAAGGCAGAGAAGTTTCAGAAGCTTACAAAGCTTACATACTTTACTGGTATAGGGAAAGACATCCAGAACACAACATATAATTGAATTACACATATGTATTATATATATTATGTATTACATATATGTAAATTATATATACGTATGTATGTATGTTATTAATACTTAATATGATTCTACAATAGAGAAATAATAAAGGAAGCCCACTTTCGACAGGATAATCAGGAACTGTCTATTAGAGATGACATTTGAAAGAGATTACCATTAATAGAAATGATCCTGGCAAAGAAATTGTCAGGAAGAGAGGCATTCACAGAGAATAGCAAGTGCAAAGACCCTGAGGTAGAAAATGGTTTGGTATACTCTAGGAATTGGCAGAAGGAACGTATTACTGGAACTCAGTGAACAAGGAAGAACTGAGAATAACCTGAGCCAGGAAAATGAACAGGAGCTGAACCAAACCAGGAGCATGGGAAAAGCCTGGAGCTTGCTGTAAATTTAATGGCAAGGCCCGTAAACACAAAAGTGACAATATCTGATTTACACTATTTTTATTGATTAACTAATTAGTTTATGTATACCATTATAAAAAGGAAACTTTTATTATTGAAAAAATGTATGGACATGGTAAAGAATATCCAATGCATAAAAAATATTTATGAAAAATTAAGTTCTTCCACTCTATTTCTCCCACTATAGCCACCACCACCCCCAGTTTTATTCCCCAAAGTAACAATATTTTGTGTGGACTTGAAGAAATATATACATTTTTTATATAAAATGATATCATTATATGAACCCTATTCCTTTCTTAAGGTTGTTTTATTTTAGTATAGTGGACACATAATGTTAGTTTCAGGTGTACAACATACTTATTCAACTTTTCCATTATGTTATGCTGTGCTCACCACAAGTGCAGCTACCATCTGTCACCAAACAATTCTATTATGATATCGTTGACTAGACTCCCTATGCTGTGCCTTCTATTCCAGTGACTGGTCACTGGCTTTGGAAAAACTGGTTGGTATATGGCCAGCTGAGGCAGGGTAAAATTTCAACTGGCTGTATGTATTCCCTAACTGGAAGCCTGTATCTCCTACTCCCCTTAACATAGCCTCCAACCCCTTACCATCCAATAAGGGGTTAATATCGAAAATATATAAAGAACTCATACAACTCAACACCCAAAAAACAAATAATCTAATTAAAAATGGGAAAAGCACCTGAAGAGACATTTCTCCAAAGAAGACATATAGATGGTCAACAGACACATGAAAAGATGCTCAACATCACTAATCAGGGAAATGCAAATCAAAACTATAGTCAGATATTACCTTATGCCTGTCAGAATAGCTATTATCCAAACGACAAGAAATAACAAGTACTGGGTGCTGTGTGGATCAGTCAGCTAAGTGGCTGCCTTCAGCTCAGGTCATGATCCCAGGTCCTGGAACCGAGTCCCGCATCAGGCTGCCTGTTTCAGCAGGGATTATGCTTCTCCCTCTGCCCGCCCCCCGACTCATTCTCTTTCTCTCTTTCTCTCTCTCTCACCCCCTCTCTCTTTCAAATAAATAAATAAAATCTTTAAAAAAAGAAAACAGAAAAAGAAATAACAAGCGTTGGTGAGGATGTAGAGAAAAAGGAACCCTTGTGCACTGTTGGTAGGAAGTTAAAGTGGTACAGTCCTGCGGAAAACAATATGGAGGTTCCTCAAAAAATTAAACAGAAAAATACCATATGATCTAATAATTCCACTGCTGGGTATTTACCCAAAAATAATGAAAACATGAATTCAAAAAGGTTTCTGCACCCCTGTTTATTGCAGCAATATTTACAATAGCCAAGATATGGGAACAACCTAAGTGTCCATCAAAAAACGAATGGCTAAGAAAGATGTGGTGTATATACACACATATAAGTATGATGGACTATTATGCAGCCATAAAAAGGGGATTTTGCCATTTGGGACAACAGAAGTTGACCTAGAGAGTACTATGCTAAGTGAAATAAGTCAGACTGAGAAAGACAAATACTATATGATTCCACTTATATGTGGAATACAAAAAAATGAATAAATTAATTTATGCTATTTTAAACATTCATTTTGGCTTATCTAAGATAACTGGAATGGGGAAGGAAGGGGAAAGAAGACAACTGGAAAAACAGAGTAAGTGGAAAATGGTCAAGGCTCATTGGATTAAAGGGAGAGAACAAATATTTTGGAGTTAAATATAGGTTGGATAAGAAGGTACACAATAGGGGCGTCTGGGTGGCTCAGTCGTTGGGTGTCTGCCTTCGGCTCAGGTCATGATTCCAGGTCCTGGGATCGAGCCCCACATCGAGCTCCCTGCTCTGTGGGAAGCCTGCTTCTCCCTCTCCCTCTCCCACTCCCACTGCCTGTATTCCCTCTCTCGCTGTGTCTCTATCTGTCAAATAAATAAATAAAATCTTAAAAAAAAAGAAGGTACACAATAAAAAGAATGGAAGTCTAACATCAGATTTCAAACTTTAATGTCATGTTTGTACTTAACATTTAGTAAGATTGCTGATGTCAATCAATGATTCTGGGGATAATAAGGTTCTCTTTTGTAACTGCTGAGTTTAAGATGCATTTGAAAGTTCCAAGTGAATAAAACAAATAAGCCACTGAATATAAACATCTGAAAGTCAATGGATAGGTCTGGCTGGAGAAACACATTTGGGAAATACCAGTATAAATTTATGACATGGAAAAGAATGATATCCTTATGTCTTAAAATGGAAATATATTATTTCCATTGACACCTGAAAAGTGCTAACATTTTTTTTTAAAGATTTTATTTATTTATTTGACAGAGAGAGACACAGCGAGAGAGGGAACACAAGCAGGGGGAGTGGGAGAGGGAGAAGCAGGCTTCCCGCTGAGCAGGGAGCCCGATGCGGGGCTCGATCCCAGGACCCTGGGACCATGACCTGAGCCGAAGGCAGACGCTTAACGACTGAGCCACCCAGGTGCCCCAGAAAAGTGCTAACATTAAAAGCTTCAGTCGAGAAGGTACAACATGCAGAAGTGTATGAGGGATAGGATGGAAACCAAAGTGGGAATATTTGAGTTACCAAGGATAGGATATGAAATTAGAACATTGTCAATAAGACAAATACAAAATGATTGATACCCAGAATTTCCTCACTGATATAGCTAAATTTATGTGGCTGGGCTTGTTCCTGGGTTCTTTTACCCTGTGTTCCCTTTGAAGACTACAGTGACCAGTTTATAACCTTATTTAATTATTTGGACCCTCATTACCCCATCTCCTGACAATCTTCTTTATAGAGAAGCTCATTTTTGCTCTCTGTGGTCAGGGTCTCACTGCTAACAGACAAATATTCAGATTTCTGATATTGAAGCAGTTATTGAATTTGAAAAGTGCCAAAAGTCCAGAACCCTAGATTCCTGAACACCACATTGATGTCTTCTAAGACAACACTTACCTTTGCAAAACGGTATGGAAATTATTTTGGCCTTTCTCTTTAGAACAGACTCCTTAGAAGCCTCACTGATAATTCATTTTGATAAAGATTCTATTGGTCTTTCCCAACAGCACTACTTCTTCCATTACGCACACCAAGTTCTGGGTAGGTTAAATGAAACTCTACTCATTGCTTTGAAATTTTGCCCCACAGATACACTTGGCTAAGATCATACTTTTTCTAATATATTCTTTTAAGGAGAAGTGCTTCAACTTCTTTCTGCCATTTTTTTATGATATATTTTATCTTTTCTGATTACCTTTGAAGTCAAGCAACAGTATAACAGAAGCAAGTGAAATCTGAAATTGTATTTATTGGTTTAGTGTAACATTGGTGCATCTGAAACTTTATTTTGTAAAATGTCATTTGACTTTTCAGTGGATTAATCCTGTCAAGAAAATTAACAATAATATTTCATGCAGATATGTTTTTAATTAATGGGAAGAATGCCCCCAAAAGGGCAAATGCTATGGGCTCAGTGAAACCGAGTGAAAAGTTCCCAGATAAGGGAAATTATAAAGAATATTTAAAATGAAAACAAGCAGAATTAAAGGTCAACATTACTACAACATTGCTTACCAAATGAGAATTTCTGATTAAAGTTTTCAAATTTCAATTATTGTTGCACTTTCCAAAACGGATTAAATATGTTTTAATAACACAAAGGACAATAAACATTAGTGTTTATTGAAACAGAAAGATACTTAAGATCGTTAAGATACTTCATTTCTTATCAAAAAGTCAATATTGCCTAAACATAATATATTATTTGAATATTCCTCATGTTATTGAATGCTTCATATATAACAGAACCAAGGATCTGGAAAAGGTATTGATAGGTCATAATAATATATTTGTTAGTGAAAAGACTGATTTCAATTACATATATCTTTCAGCAGAAATTGTATAACCACAGTTAAAAATAATGTAGTTGCTTAATACAATTTTACTGCCTGATATGTGGGTGGTATTCATATGCTTTATAATACAGGAGAATCATTAAAATCAAACCAAAATTAAATCATAAACCATAAAAAGGATCAATGTATATCTCAGATTTTGAAACGGAACTGGGACATGGATGGGAAAGGGCTCAGGAGAGAACAGGTTATCACTAATATGTATTGAATTTCAACTACGTGCCATGCGCTATGATATTTGCAGCACACGTGTTACTTCTTCCATAATTTAATAAAGAAAAGCGATTCATGAGATTCAAGGAAAGACTAGTGAGAAAACTGAAGAGACGGGCATAGACACTTGTGCTGGACAAAAGGGACAACAGTCTTTAGGGCCTAAAACAATCTGGTGACGTGGAGAAAGTCTCTTCAACTCAAGTTGCTCTATTCTGCAATTACCCACTAGCTTCCCTAGGCCAAGCTCCTTGCTGGATGCACTGATAAATAAGAGAGACACGGTTCCTTTTTTCATAAACCATGTGGGAGGCAAACACAAGATAAGCACATAAAACACTTTATAAATTGGGAAACTAGTTGGAATAAACTTATATTTCCTGCAGTATGGCAGCTTATATACTCTGATGGTTTTCCAAATGAAACAACTAAAATGACAGAAATAAACAAACCCAGATATGTTTGTAAACACTGCTCAAGTGCACTGAAAGAAACCCACTAGTGAAGTGAAAACAAGAATCCTGTTTAAGAAAAAAAAAAAAAAGTGAGAGGTGAAGGTGGCTTTTACCCTGGAGTTGTTTGCTGTACTCTGGGACCAAAGCTTCTGAATTGACATTTGAACACAGGGAAGCAGAGACCAGGTGGAAAACCTAAAGAAACTTGTAGAACTTAGCATTCAAAAGGGTACACCTTCAGGGTTAAGATTCAACATGAAATAAGCTATACTAAGGCAGACACAGAAGGGAAGCTCAACTACCTGAACTTTGACAGAATAAACAAAAATCCCTTTTGAAAATTCAAAATCTTAAAATGGCTCTAGCACTGACTTCATCCCAACAGGCTACCTGTGTTCTCTGAAAAACATCAAATATCAAAGGCGAAATTAAAATTTAAAGTGGTCCTGGTTGTTAGTGGCCCCAGGCAGGAGACAATAACAAATGCAAATCCTGTCTGGAGAAACTCAAGTCAAGGAATGCCTAAAAATGGTCACAGATTAAGCTGCATAAAGAAACAAGCAACTCACGGACAAAAATCACATAAGTAAACAAGTCACTAGTAAGTAAGTTTTAAAATCATTCATAAAGTGTATTAATTGTGCTTAATAAGTTCAAAAGAAAAAAGAAAAACTTGAATACCTTTGCAGGAAACAGAAGAAAAATGATTAGGAAGATTCCCAAAATAATTATATAAATATTCTAGAAATAGTAACTGATATAGTAACTGAATGATATAGAAATTAAAATTAAAAATTTGATGGGTATGGTGCCTGGGTGGCTCCGTCGGTTAATCATCTGACTTCAGCTCAGGTCATGATCTCGGGATTCTGGGATCAAGTCCCACATTGGGCTCCCCCGTTCAGCGGAGGGCCTGTTTTCCTTCTCCCTCTGCCTGCTGTTGCTTGCCCCTGCTTGTGTTCGCACACTCTCTCTGTCAAATAAATAAAATATTAAAAAAAAAAATTCGATGGGTAGCTTTAAAGATTTAAAAGATTAAAAGAAATTTTCCAGAGTGCAGCCTAGTAAGGTAGGAGATAGTAGATCTGCAAGATAGGGTAAAGACATGTAGGATACTACAGTAGGATTCTACAGTCTCTTCAGGGTTGCCGTAGAAGAGAAAAAGAATGGCCCTGAGGAAAAGATAATTGTGATAATTCTGTAAACGAACAAGACAAACAGCTAAAGTTTCAAGAAAAGCAATAAATCCCAATCAGATTAAGTAAAACAGAAATCAACAGATACCTGTATCATGGAGAATGTGGGATTTCAACAGAAGCCTAAACTGAAAGAGAGATTACCTTCCAAGATGAAGACTTTAGATTTATTAAAAAAAAAAAGCTCTCAGTCACAATAAGTAATGTAAAATTACAGTTGAAATGACACTGTCAATAGGAAGAAAGAATATATCTGTCACTCTATGTTAGCCATCATAGACTAGGTCATGGTGTAATTTAAATAAACAAGTTATCGCATTCCTATACCCCCACTTACCTGTCATATAAAATGGCTTAAGAGGGAAAATAATTACGCCCATTAAGAAAGGGGAAGAATGGAAGACATGCAAAGGCACAGATACATACCTATTCTAGAATACCCTTGGGCAGTGATGATCCCCTAACATGAATTGTCCTTTTCCTACTATTTAGGAAGTACCTCTATACATATTTGTCCCATGGTACCCGGCTCAATCTCTAGAGCAGAAGTTAGCAAACTGCAGCCTTAGGGTTAAATCTATCCCTTGGCCAAACTTATTTTTAAATATAGTTGTATTGGAAAACAACCACAAACATTGATTTAAATATTGTTTATGCCTACTTATGCAGAATAGAGACCATAAAGTCTACAAAGGCTAAAATATTTGCTAGGTTCTTTACAAAAGAAGTTTGCTGGCCCCTGCTTTAAGAGAGTCCCACTCTCTTTTGCTTTAGCTTAAGTGGTTGTTGGGTAATATTATTTCTTCCTTGGAAGCTACCTGGCTTTCTCAGCCCACTTTCCGATCATAGGAGTGTGGGAGCCAAGGGCTATTTGAAGACTTAAATGATCACTAATTTTATAAGATTTTTTAAAAATTTATTTATTTTGAGAGAGAGAAGATATATAAGTGGACAAACACTCCAATCAAAAGGCACAAATAATCCAGTGGTGTACAAAAGCAAGAATCTATTATACACTATCCATTAAAGAGCATACTTAATTACAAAGACATAAAGGGGATGACAGTAAAAGGATGGAAAAGGATACAATATGCAACAGTAAATATAAGAAAGCTGGAGTGTCTATGTTAATATCAGGAAAAAATAGTCCCCAAAACAATCATAAAAAGGGGCAATACAGGATGCCTGGGTGGCTCAGTCATTAAGCGGCTGCCTTCTGCTCAGGTCATGATCCCAGGGTCCTGGGATCGAGCCCCACATCGGGCTCCCTGCTCTGCGGGAAGCCTGCTTCTCCCTCTCCCACTCCCCCTGCTTGTGTTCCCTCTCTGGCTGTGTCTCTCTCTGTCAAAAAGTAAATAAAATCTTTAAAAAAACGGGGGGGACAATACATCAAAGGGATATAACAGTAAGAATGAATAAATAAATAAATACACACACACACATATAATGTGTGTGTGTGTGTGTGTGTGTGTGTGTGTGTGTGTAAAATAATAGAGCTTCCAAACATATGAATACTGATAGAACTAAAGGGAGAAATTGAGAGGTCTACAATCATGGTTGGAGACTTTAAAGCACTTCTCTCCATAATGTAATAGAAGATCTGAACTATATTATCAATTTCCTTAACATAAGTGATTTATATTCAGTCAGTACTTCCCAAAACTGCAGAATTAATATGCCATTCACATTTCTACGGAATACAAAGATAAACCTATGCTAGGCAACAAAATAAGTCTTGAAACATTTAAAAAGGAAATCTTACTGCATAGGTTCCCTGAATGAAAATAGACTATGATTATAAATCAGCAACAAATAGAGCAGCTAGAAAAGCTCTAGATACCTGGAAATAAAGCTACACACTTACAAAAATGTATTAGTCAAGGAAGAAACTAAAACAGAAATGCAAAAATATTCTTTACTAAATCATTATAAAAACAAAATATCAAAATGTATTAAATACAGCCATGGCAGTGCTTTGAAGGGAATTCTTTAAAAATTTATGTTGGAAAAGAGAAATTATCTAAATTTTGTTCTATAAACTTTTACCATTAAGAGCTAGAAAGAGAAGACTCACTTAAATCTAACATAATAATAAGAAATTTAATAGGCAGCAACTTCAAAAAAGAATGGTCAATATACATGTAAAATGAAAAAACATTTTTAGTTATTAATAGACATTATTAGTCATTAGGGAAATATAAATTAAAGCAACAGGAAGATACTGTAAAAACCCTGCCAATGGATAAAATTAAAAGAAAGTGACCACGAGTGTTGGTAAGGACAGGAAGCAACTTCAATCATCATACATCATGAGTGATAATGATCCATGGATAGAAAGATGCCAGATCTTCCCAACTTGATCTATAGATTCAATGCAATCCCAATCAAAATCCCAGTAAGGATGGTTTTTCCTTGTTTGTCTGTTTGTTTTGTGGATATTGACAAACTGATTCTACAGTTTATGAGAGGCAAAAGACTCAGCACAGTTAACATAAAGGTAAAAGGAGAAAAACAAAGTTAGAGGACCAATACTACTTGATTTCAAGACATATAAAGTTACAGTAATCAAAAATAGTGTATATTAGCAAAATAATAGATAAATAAACCAATGGAAAAGAATGTAGAACCCAGAAATAGAACCATGTAATATAGTCAAGTGATCCTTAACAAAGTCAGTTATCTCTTCTGCATGGTCCCATTGCATCCTGTATTTTATTGTTTGTTTGCCTCTCTGTACGTCTCCTTGACTGTCAGCTCCATGAGGACCATAGCCATTCCTGCCTTGTTTTACTTATTTTTCACTGTATCCTCATAGCCAACAGAGTGCCTGTAGCATGTTAGATATTAAGTATTGTAGAATAAATAAACAAATAAATGATTCCACAAGGACAGGAGAATAGACAAGGAGAAAAGGAAGACATTAGACTCCTAAAGTATAAAGAAGATAAATACATTATATGGGAGGTCAAGAAAAGACAACAAACTCTACAGGTAAAGAGTATAATTTTGCTTAAGATCGAATCCCTTTATCTTCATTTGGTCAGAAGTATTTTTTCCACCATTGCAAAAAGAGACATGTCTGCTTTATACGATTTGTGTAAGTGCCTTTAATTGTTGTTGCTGTTTAATATGATTGACATCATTTACAGCAATTCTTACCAGAGAGGTTTCTATGACAGAAGTCACTCCATCCCCAGGACTCCTTCAAGTAGGTCAATGAGATACAATTTGACTGAATATTCTTTTTATTTACTTTCACAATGGAATTGCTACCATATCCATAGACAATAATTTTAAATATCTAAAAAACCTAATTTTCTTGAAATTCCATTTAAAATATAATCTAAATCCCTTATGCTACAATTTTTGTTCAGGTCTTCCAGGCATGTTCAGAAGAATTAGAGAATACCATATAGCATTCTCTGTATAATTGCCTGTAATATTCATAACAGATAATTCTAACTTATCTCTTGGCTTCCTAGTCTTTGGGCTAAATAATTACAGTCCCTTTAACCTTCTTTTGGAGGTCATATATTTAATCCTTTAATCATTTATGGATCTCTCTTTTAATTCTCTGTAAGTTCCCTTTTAAGTTGCAGAGCCAAAACTTAATGTAGTACCCATGAAAGGTTTTAACCATGCTGGAATGCTGAGTATAATGGGGATTTATCTCATGGTATCAACACATTCTTCTTTTCACCATGAATCCCAGTATTGTCTGTTTTTATAACTAAGAAATGACATTGTGCACTCACGTTCATCTTGTTAGTTCATCTTGTTACCCACGGCTAATGAATAGCTCCCATTGGGATTATGAACCAGAGAACCAAAGATGTCACTTCATAGGATCAAATGTGAATTAAACATTCACAATAAAAGAATAATCATGCAAATCCAGTGACCTTCCCCAATATGAAATGACTACCAATTATAGCTTACCCTGGATATATTATCTACCAGTGTGGAGAGTTTGAGATTCATTTTATCTTCTATCCCTATAATGAAAGGTCTGGGCAGCCCATTGTGGAGAAGAAAAAGATGGGTGGATTAATTTTAAATTAAGCGGTATGTTTCTAACATATGCCTGACAGTGATTCTGTGCTACTCAAGCTAAAAAGCACACTTCTTTAATAAGAGTTTTATAAAATTTTTACCACCAAAGGATGTTTATGCAACTTTCTCATGAATTCCCCCAACAGCTTCCTATGAAGCAGTCCCAAACGCCAGCCAAGGCAGGGTCAAGAGGCTGCATAAAAGTTACCTGAGAAGATTTTATTTTGGATTTTGTTTTTAAACTTTATTTTTAAAAGTAATTATAGAATTCCAAGAAGTTTCAAAGAAATATACAGGGGAGTCTGATGAACACTTCTTCACCCAGCCCTTCCCAATATTAGCATCTTGCATCAGTACAGTAAATCAAAACCAGGAAACTGACATAACTACAATTCAGAGTTTAATCTGATTTCACCAGTTATAGATGCCTGTGTGTGTGTGTGTGTGTGTGTGTACATATGTGCACGTACATTTTATGCAATTTTATCAGATGTTCGGCTTCATGTAAACTTTGCCACAATCAACATACTTAATTGCACCATGATAAAATTCACTCACGCTACCATTTTATAACCACATTCTCTTCCTCCACTGTCTTCCTCTAAACCTTAGCAATTACTAATCTGTCCTCCACATCTTTAATTATGTTATTTCATTAATGTTGTGCAAATGAAGTCATGCAATATGCATAATTTTAAAAACTAAAGAGCTTTTTAAAAATAATATTCCAGAGCCTCAGGACCAAGAGATTTTGATTCAGTAGATCTGAAATGACAGCATGGATTTCACATTTTAAAAGTTGTTGAAGTCCTTTGGCAACTCACCTAGTATAGTTAACACCATGATAACTGACAAATGACAGAATCAAGAGTCTGATAAGACACATTCATAATAAATTGGGGTTGCTTTATAATATCAGGAATCCACAGAATCTATTGCAGATATCATTTGATACAGTGCTGGGAAAATTCCTAAATATCGGGGTTTTACATGCAATATAACAAAAGAATAATTCATAATTCACTCTACTATATTTTATATATATGAATGAGATAATTAGAAAATTTTACATAATTCATTCAAAATTATTTATCGAGGACGACTAATGTGCAATACTAAAGTTCAGTCCTTACACATTTTTAAAATTAATGGAGAAGATTAATGATACAACTCTCACATCTAATACAAAGAGATATATAACTATAAACATATAGGTTAAATATTTGCAAATAATATGATTGTTTATGTTAGAAAATTCCAAAGGACTTACAAATAACTCCTAGAACTAATAATAAGTGAGGTCATCAAAGTGTAGGATATAATATTCAACATACAAAATCAATTATATTTATGTACTCTGCAGTTACATATTCTGCATAGAAGCAAAAATTAAATATATAAAACTATTTACATAATTCAAAAATAAGGAAATACTTAAACATGAAGCTAACAACACATGCACATGCTGAAAATTACAAAATATTTTTGAAGGAGATAAAAGATGACTTAGATAAATGGAAGGACATATTGTATTTGTCAATTTAAAGTCTCTACACACTGAAGATGTCAATTTCCTCATCAAAATGCCAGCAATACTATGTAAACATTGATGAGATTTTTCTCAAATTAATATGGAAAATCAAAGGAATGAGAATCATTAAAACAATTTAAGAAAAGCAAAATGAAGTGGGAAGACTCACTCTAACTACTTTTAGATTTATTAAATAGCTACAATAATCAAGAGGCTGTGATACTGATGAACGAACAGACACACGGATCAATGGAACAAAAGAACCCAGAAATAGACAGACACAAGTATAGCCAACTGATTTTATATGATGGTGCAAAAGCAATTCAAAGGAAGGACTGTCTTTTTAACAAATAAGTGCTAGAGAAATAGGGTATCTTTATAGGATAGGATAGGAGAGGAGAGGAGAGGAAAAAAAAGAAGAATGAGAAGGGTGTGAGAGAAAGGGAGGGAGAGGTGGGGAAGAAAGGAGAGAAAGGGAAGAAGGGAGGGGAGGGGAGAAGAGAAAAGAAAAATAAAACTTTGGGGCGCCTGTGTGGCTCAAACATTAAGCGTCTGCCTTCAGCTCAGGTCATGATCTCGGGGTCCTGGGATCGAGTCCCGCATTGAACCCTGCAAGGGGGTCTTGGCTCAGCAGTGAGTCGGCTTCCCCTGTCCCTCTGTGGTCCCTCTCCCTCTGAAATTTCTCTCCGACTCTGTGATCCCTCTCTTCTGTGATTCATTTTTGCTCTCTCTCAAATAAATAAATAAAATATTAAAAAAAAAGAAAACAAAAACTTCAATCTAAATCTTACATCTTTGCAAAAATCAACTCAAAATAAATTGTAAATTTAAATATAAAACATAAAAATATGAAACTTTAATGGAAAATATAAGAGAAAACCTTGATGACCAGGGTTTGGTGACAAGTTCTTAAACATGACACCAAAAATAAAATCCATAAAGCAAAAACACGATAAATAGGATTTCATTAAAAATATTTTTTTCTCCATGAAAGATTCTGCTAAGAGGATGAAAATGAAAAGTACAAATTGGAAGAAAGTATTTTCAAACTACATATATGATAAAAGACTTAAAGTATAAATGTACAGAAAATTCTCTAAACTCAAGTTTTTTTTAAATCGAAATACATTATATCAGCAGAAATATCCTTCTCACAATTAAAAATTATCAGAAATTATTTGTAATCTTACATTTGCCAAAAGCAACCAATATTTTCATTTAATTAACTGAAAATAAAGTTGTAAATTATATATTTGGATAATCTAATAAACTAATTTGTAGAGAGGAAAGCCAGAAATATTAATTTATATTAACTATTAATATTATATTAAGATATTATAATTTATTATATTTAAAATATGACACAATTTTTAATAATTTTTATGTTTATGTTGTTTCCCATGTATCACTATTACTTCACTATATTTTATAAATAACAATTTTTTTAAATGTACAGATAAAATATGGAAATTAAAAAGAGAAAGAGTATACTCTTCTGCCTAAAGTATCAGGGAAGGATTGATGAAGCAGGAAGAATTGTGAATGTGCTATAAAGGATAGATGTTTGATAGAAAAATGGGAGCAAATGCATGAGCATAAGCAAACATATGGGCAAGATCATAAGGCTCATGAAAATAAGTAGTAAAAAGTAAAAGCAGAAAGGCGATTTGGAATCAGACTGTGGAGTGCCTGAAAAACAACTTAATGTCTTTTAGTCTTTATTCTGTAGACAATGGGAATTCAGCAGAGGTGTTCTACATTATACTGCTTATCCGATAAATATTTCAGAAAGATTCATTTAGTAACTGTGCATAATGCATTGGAAGACATACAGATTAAGGATAGCCCAACAGTTAGACAGCAGTGTTGACCATTCAGCTGTAAGGAATGAAGATTTAAACTAGGATGTTGGAGGTAATGATAAATTGAAGATAAATGAAACAAGGAAATAACAGCTACGGCAGAAGAAAGAACGACAAATGACTGCAAATGGTTTTTAAGGACTAGAGAGTAGAAAAATTCTCTGGTATTTTAAATCTCTGTCCCATTAAAAGCAGTTAAAAATAGAGGATTGAAAAGTGAAGCATTATTACAGAAGATTAAAAGATGAGTATATAGTGATGAAACTGAAACAGATTACATAGACTGATCTTTGAAGAAGTTTAATGATTAAAAGAATGAATGGTTGCAGAACTGGCTAAAAGATTTTATCAGGATAAGAGAGACTTACATAAGTTAGAAAATCAAGTGAAAAAATTCAGTGGAGATGGAGAAAATAAAATGCCAAGAAGGGAGTGATATAAAAAGCGAAACTCTCAAGAAAGGTGACAGTCCCCAAGACACAGAGGAGTGATTTGCCTTGGAGAGAAGAAATGACAAATATTCTACTGAGATCATGGAAAAGGAAGAAAAGGAAATAAAGATGCCATAAAATCTGTAAGAAAGAAAATGGAAACTGAGTTCCTACCACATTGTCAATGTTCCCCCCAAAAATGGTAATTAGTTTGTCTGACAAAATTACAGTTATGAGGGGCGCCTGGGTGGCTCAGATGGTTGAGCGTCTGCCTTCAGCTCAGGTCATGATCCCAGGGTCCTGGGATCGAGTCCCACATCGGGCTCCCTGATCCTTGGGAGCCTGCTTCTCCCTCTGCTTCTCTCTCTCTCTCTGTCTCTCATGAATAAATAAATAAAATCTTTAAAAAAAATTACAGTTGTGAGGTGGAGAGCTCAGTAAAGGTAGAAAAGGTTTAAAATAAGTTCTCTAACAAAAACTGTAGATTAGCTCTCCTTTAAAGTTTATTTTTTTATATATTTTTTTATTTTTTTTTTTTTGGTTCCAGAATTAAGTACTCTCTGTCAAGGACAGATACCATATATTTCCATTTGTTACATAACTCCCAACCTATAACATGGAATTATATGTCAGTTTTCCCAACTCTTAAATACAATGCAAATGCAAAAGTCCCACTGAAAAATCTAGTTAGGACATTAAATTTTGCACTATATTTGAAACTCACTTATGCTACATGATGAATCTGCCACTTAAAGATCCCATGGGAAGGTGCTCTCCTTACATAATTTCTGAGGAATCAGCAATATCCTGTGAAATTCCTCTACATCATGATGTTCCAAGAAGTCCCAGAGAACTCCTTGGTGACACTGGAAGCAAATGATTTCTAAGAGCTTTCCCACATATACTGAATTTGATTCCATACCAATCTCCCTACAGATATTTTGTAATTGAATATAAATGGATTTGCTCTGGCTAAATTATAGGTTCCAAATGAGTGTGCTACAGGAAAATGCATTTGTATATTATTTCATTTTGGTTTACCCTCTTAAGTAAATCTTATTCTTACTTAGCAGTCTCTGCACCTCCAAATTAGAGAACCATCCATAAAAGTATGCCATGTTAGTTGTATTGCATCATAGTTTTTCATTTTCTCAGATACTCCTGACATTTTCAGTTCAGTATGCTTTTATTTGGGAAAAGGTAAAAATGCCATAGAAAAGAAAGATATACTTAAGTAAAAGAACAAATAGAACAAACAGATAAGTTGAGAAAACTAACCATATGACACATTTCTCCATTCTTTATACATGGAGTTTTGTTCATTTGTCTCGGCATTATAAGGATGTCATCTGTCAGATACATACATGTATTTTATTAAGCAAAGACATTTTGTCAAGACTGAGAAAAATGAAATTAATTAACACAGCCTACAAAAAGGTGACTGCGATGTCTATGTCTAGATATCTTAATCTTTCCGATATTCTTTCCAAAGAGAACTAGACTGTTAGATATATTCCAGGATGAACTTCCATAATATATGTAAGAAAAGCATTTTTCAGGTGCCTGGGTGGCTCAGTCGTTAAGCGTCTGCCTTCAGCTCAGGTCATGATCCCGGGGTCCTGGGATGGAGCCCCACATCCGGCTCCCTGCTCTGTGGGAAGCCTGCTTCTCCCTCTCCCACTCCCCCTGCTTGTGTTCCTGCTCTTGCTATGTCTCTCTCTGTCAAATAAATAAATAAAATCTTAAAAAAAAGAAAAGTATTTTTCTTTCAATCATGAACTGAATAAAACATATTTGATAATACCTACTTATTTTTATAGCAGCTACATTAGATTCAGTGTACAAATACCTATTTATTTTTACATAGTCATTAAATGTTCCTGTAAATTTCCTTTCTTGTAATTCTTGTTAAGTTTCAATATTAATATTATACCAGCCTCATAAGATACAATGAAAAATATTCCTTCACTGTCCATTCTCTCAAAGAATTTTTATTATCATTGGCATTATTTCATAATTGTTTGTTATAGTTCAGGGGTGGACCATCTAGGCCTTAAGTTTTCTTTGTGAGTTTTTATATATAGATTTGACTTCTTAAATAATTACAAGTTTGAACTTCTATAACAATTTCATCTGTATCAAATTTAGCTATATATTTTGTAATATTATTTTGGTGGTAAATGTAAAATTAGCCTCTGTTATTTAACCTCTGGTGTTGTTATTCTCATTATCTTTTTAATTTTATTAATGTGATGTTTCACTTAGCTTTTTTTATTTATTAAATTCTATACCTTATAATATGAAAAACTGTAGAGCTTATGCCATATGCTTACAGATAATGTTATATTCCTCAGATAAAATTTACTTCTGTAATTGGCTAGGCTAAAGGTCCTAGAAATACCAAATCTACTTATTCCATTCAGGGATTCAAAGAATTCATGTTTGGGCCACAATTCCATGGGAGTTTATCTACTTCATATTTACCCTCCCTCCTAAAATGTAGGCCTTTGGCATCCCAACACAAAGCCTAAGTGGATACAGGAATCTGTTTCTGGCAGATTGTGATCTTTAATATTTGACCCGTTAGCTCCCTAAAGAGGTTGAAAGCACTGTTCAACTTGTTAAAAGCAAACTTCAGCTTCTGTAAGAAATTAAATGTTTGGTCCTGAATGGAAAACCTACAGATTTGTAAGTAAAAAGAGTATTTTTCACATATGCAATCAAATGAAAGGTACATTCAAAGGCTAACTTCAGAAGTGATAGTAAACTGTGAGATGTATCTTTGAGACCGCTGTAAAATTAATGAACAAGTATAATATAATAATAATACACTAGTACAAATATATAATATACATAATTACATATTTTACATATACCTATATACCATATAGGTAAAATAATCACAATTTTAATTGTAAATATAATAACATACAAGTCATTAGCAGCAATCACCAGACCCTTATAGCTTTTTGCTCTCTGCAGAAAGGGTAAAATTTTACTTCTGAGCCATCTGAAAAAATTAGGCATTACTATAAGACTTACCTTTGTTACTGAAATGTGTGTCAGTTCCATGCTAAAATTTTAAAAGGTAGATCATAATTTGCTACACTGTATCTTTCTCCCCCCAAGCTCCTAAATGAGAATGAAATAGAATAGAGTTCCCAACTAACACTACAGGGATTTGTTGCAGTAGTAAGAATTATAATTTTAATGCACTAAGCTACTGAAATTTCACTTCTGTGCTTTCAAATTTTACTTTTGGCCTATTCTGACAGATACAGAAAAGGGTGATGTTTTCAGGAAAGGATTAACTCAGCAGACCTGGGTTGCTCAAACATGCACATTTTCTAAAGAAAGGCCTATTTTGAGGACCGGCCATTGGTCAGCTCCTGAAAACAAAGCTCCTTGAATGTTAGCTACCTGAAGCCTGGACCTACAGTGTGTCAGTTTTTCCATATGGTATATACTAACAATGTAACTTATCATGATTATCTACTTTCTCTCCAGGGGTCTGGAGCTAGAATAACTGAAGTCAGTCACTCAGGCCCTGTATTCCTAAACCACTGACTCCCAGAAAAAATCTGAACAGACAAACTCAAATGCGTTTCCTTGGTTGGCAACACTTTGGAAGTTGATGTTACATATCACTGCAGGGGAGCTAAGAATGTACTATGTGATTTCACTGGGAGGAATCCCTAGAAGCTTTTGCCCGTCTTCCTTTGAATTTTGCTCCATGCATCTTTTCTCTGTTTTTGTCTGTATCTTTTAGCTGTAATAACTATAACCATGAGGATAACAGTGAGTCTGGGGATGTGAATAATTCCAGCAAAGCACTGGTTCCGGGGATGGTTTGGGGGTACCCCAACACAGGTATTATTAGTGGAGTGAGGCAGTAAACACACTTATATCAGAGGCTGGAAGGATGACAATATATGTTATGTTGTGTGGGCATATTTGGTAAATTTTCCTATAATAATAATATTGTGACAAATAACTTCCCTAATGTATTTATAGCTCTTAGGGAAGAGTCTTAAGATAGAATTATAATAGTACACTTTGTTATTTGCCTTTTATTTTTATTTTTTTTAAGATTTTATTTATTTATTTGAGAGAGAGAGAGAGAATGAGAGAGAGAGAGCACGAGAGGGAAGAGGGTCAGAGGGAGAAGCAGACTCCCCGCTGAGCAGGGAGCCCGATGTGGGACTCGATCCCGGGACTCCAGGATCATGACCTGAGCCGAAGGCAGTCGCTTAACCAACTGAGCCACCCAGGCGCCCTGTTATTTGCCTTTTAGAAGGATTATAAAAAATAAATTCAGAATCGCCCAGTATGCAAAAAAAGATACAAATTCTCAGAAATAATCCAGAAATTAAGGAATTAATAAATTTGGAAGAAGCAACTGGTGCTTTAACAAGCACCATGGTGCTTGTTAAGCAAATGGTGAAAATTGAAGTTTGGAAACAGTTACATAAATTAAATCTAACCAAAACTCAGCTCTGCAGAAAGGATCAAATAGAAAGTATTATAAATTTAACAACTGGTGAATTGAAGTGGTGAACATGACACCAATATATCTGATTATTTTAACATTAACAGCTCACTAAACATGAGACTCTCTCACCAAAGCCTGTGAGGTCCAATTTAGTTGAGGATAAAAAGAGGCATGTAGACAAGAACACACACACAAATATGTCCTATTGCAAATCACAGAATTATATGCAGAAAATAACTGTTAGAAAATTAAAACATTAAAAAGAAAAAGGAAACTACCAAGTTGGTAAGAGATCTGCATTATTAAAGACCATGGGCCTGGACTCAAAATAGAGTTATTATTCAGGAGTTAAAATGACCTTAGGGCTTCTCCAAACTCCTACCACCAGAAGCAAAGTAGAAATGGAAATGGAATTAATTTCTCCAATGATCATTTTGGATGAGGCCAGACAGCTTAGAGCTTAAAGGAGTGACTACCCAAATATGTTCCCTTTCCTGAACATGAATGTTTTTATAATTATCTTATCCCTCTTCCATCATTATGTATTGGTTTCATTTATGTCAGATAGAAAAGTTGCATCTTCAATAAATAATATGGCTCTTGATCAAAAGGATCCATATCAGCCTCTTGGGACAAAGGGGAAAGTTTAGAGAAAGTCACACACAGTCCATCTAGGGGTTAAAACAGAAGGTATCCATCACAGAGGTAACATAAAGGGACTCTCATTGGCCAAAATTTAGTAATGATGCTCCAGGCACTATAACAAACCACCTGCAAGCTAAACCATATAATATGGGTTCCTAGGTTGGATCTTGGACCCAATAAAGGACAGTAGTAAAAACTTGAGGAAGTTGGCTGAATGGTATACTTTGTACTATATTTTCAAATTTTTGTAAGTCTAAAATTGCTTCTAAATAAAGAAGTTAATCAACAATAATAACAAAAATTTATTATTACCTTTCACAGGTCTAAAAGTAGACTGTGCCTAACTAAGTAGTTCTTGCTTGAGGATGTTGGCTGGGGCTGGAGTTATCTGGAAGCTAGGTTATTTCCTTCTCTGAAAACACAAAAAGGCTGAGGAAATGTCTCTCCATCTCTATTTGGTCATTCCATATACTATCTCCAGTATGGCAGCTTCTGAGTAGCTAGAGCTCATATACTGGGGCTCCCAAGGTGCATACCCTGAGAGAAAGAAAGTCAGGAGAAAGCCATATTGCTTATCGTGATCTAGATTCAGAAGTCATATAGCATCACTTCTGCTGTAATCTGTTGGTTGATGTTATTAGAAAACTCTGTCTGGGTTCAAAGAGAATAATTTAATCTCCACCAACTCAATAGAGGGATACCAGTATCACATAGAAAATAAAACAAATATGATGGTGTAAGCTGTATGCTGGAGTTGAGTCATATGGGATGATGGTTAGCATTACTTGCCAACTCTACCTTCAGTGGCATCACATTGATAGTTTGAGATCAGGCATGGTAGTAGTATTTACACCATGAAAACTGACAAACACAACAAATGCTATAGTCTTCTCCCATCCACGTATTGTCAATTTTTCTTAAAATTTAATTTTATTATGTTATGGTAGTCACCATACAATACATCACTAGTTTTTGATGTAGTGATCCACTATTCATTGTTTTCGTAGCTCCATGCAGTACGTACCCTCCTTAATACCCATCACCGGGCTAGCCCATCCCCCCAACCCCCTTCCCTCTAAAACCCTGTTTGTTTCTCAGAGTCCATAGTCTCTCATGATTCATCTCTCCCTCTGATTCCTCCCCTTCACTTTTCCCTTCCTTCTCCTAATGTCCTCCATGCTATTCTTTATGTTCCACAAATAAGTGAAACCATATGATAATTATCTTTCTCTGCTTGACTTATTTCACTTAGCATAATCTCCTCCAGTCCCATCCATGTTGATGTAAAAGTTGGGTATTCATCCTTTCTGATGGCTGAGTAATATTCCATTGTATATATGGACCACATCTTCTTTATCCATTCGTCTGTTGATGGGCATCTCGGCTCTTTCCACAGTTTGGCTATTGCAGACATTGCTGCTATGAACATTGGGGTGCATATGGCCCTTCTTTTCACTACATCTGTGTCATTGGGCTAAATACCCAGTAGTGCAATTGCTGGGTCATAGGGTAGTTCTATTTTTAATTTTTTGAGGCACCTCCACCTTGTTTTCCAAAGTGGCTGTACCAACTACATTCCCACAAACAGTGTAAGAGGGTTCTCCTTTCTCCACAACCTCTCCAACATTTGTTGTTTCTTGCCTTGTCAATTTTTGCCATTCTAACTGGTGTAAGGTGGTATCTCAATGTGGTTTTGATTTGAATTTCCCTGATGGCTAATGATGATGAACATTTTTTCATATGTCTGTTAGCCATTTGTATGTCTTCTTTGGAGAAGTGTCTGTTCATGTGTTCTGCTCATTTTCTGACTTGATTATTTGTTTTTTGGGTGCTGAGTTTAAGAAGTTCTTTATAGATCTTAGATACCAGCCCTTTGCCCACTGGGTCATGTTGACTAATCCTTTTAATGTACTATTGGATCCTATTGGCTAGTATCTTGGTGAGAATTTTTGCATCCATGTTCATCAGGGATATTTGTTTGTATTTCTCCTTTTTGATGGGGTCTTTGGTTTTTGGATCAAGGTAATGCAAGCCTCATAGAAAGAGTTTGGAAGTTTTCCTTCCATTTCTAGTTTTTGGAACACTTTCAGAAGAATAGGTATTAATTCTTTAAATGTTTGGTAGAATTCCCCTGGGAAGGCATCTGGCCCTGGGCTTTTGTTTATTGGGAGATTTTAGACTACTGGTTCAATTTCCTTAGTGGTTTCAGGTCTGTTCAGGTTTTCTATTTCTTCCTGGTTCAGTTTTGGTGTTGATACATCTCTAGGAATGCATCCATTTCTTCAAGATTATCAAATTCGCTGGCATATAATTGCTCATAATATGTTCTTATAACTGTTTGTATTTCTTTGGTGTTGGTTGTGATCTCTCCTCTTTCATCCGTGATTTTATTTATTTGGGTTATTTCTCTTTTCTTTTTGATAAGTCTGGCCAGGGGTTTATCAATCATATTAATACTTTCAAAGAACCAGCTCCTACTTTCATTAATCTGTTCTACTGTTCTTGTCATTTCTATTTCATTGATTTCTGCTCTGATCTTTATTATTTCTCTTCTCCTGCTGGGTTTAGGCTTTATTTGCTGTTCTTTCTCCAGCTCCTTTAGGTGTAGGTTTAGGTTGTGTATTTGAGACCTTTCTTGTTTCTTGAGAAAGGCTTGTATTGTTATATACTTTCCTTTTAGGACTGCCTTTGCTGCATCCCAAAGATTTTGAACAGTGTGTTTTCATTTTCACTTGTTTCCATGTTTTTTTTTTTTAATTCTTTTAATTTCCTGGTTGACTCATTCCTTCTTTAGTAGGATGTTCTTTAGCCTCCTTGTATTTGAGTTCCTTCCAACTTTCCTCTTGTGACTGAGTTCTAGTTTCAAAGCATTGTGGTCTGAAAATATGCAGGGAATGAACACAATCTTTTGGTACTGGTTGAGACCTGATTTGTGACCTAGGATGTGGTCAATTCTGGAGAATGTTCCATGGGCACTAGAGAAGAATGTGTATTCCGTTGCTTTGGGATGGAATGTTCTGAATATGTCTGTGAAGTCCATTTGGTCCAGTGTGTTATTTAAAGACTTTATTTCCTGTTGATCTTTTGCTTAGATGATCTGTCCATTTCAGTCAGGGGGGTGTTAAAGTCCCCCACTATTATTGTATTTTTATCAATGTATTTCTTTGCTTTTGTTATTAATTGGCTTATATAATTGGCTGCTCCCATGTTCGGGGCATAGATATTTACAATTGTTAGATCTTCTTGTTGGATAGACCCTTTATGTATACTACAGTGTCCTTCCTCATCTCTTCTTATAGTCTTTTGTTTAAAATCTAATTTGTCTGATATGAGGATTGCCACCCCAGCTTTCTTTTCATGTCCATTAGCATGATAAATGGTACCCACCCCCTCACTTTCAATCTGGGGATGTCTTTGGGTCTAAAATGAGTCTCTTGCAGACAGCATATCGATGGGTCTTGTTTTTTTATCCAATCTGATACCCTGTCTCTTTTGATTGGGGCATTTAGCCCATTTACATTCAGGGTTACTGTTGAAAGATATGAATTTAGTGTCATTGTATTGCTTGTAAGGTTACTGTTACTGTGTATTGTCTGTGTTCCTTTCTGCTCTATGTTACTTTTAGGTTCTCTCTTTGCTTAGAGGACCCCTTTCAATATTTCTTGTAGGGCTAGTTACATGTTTGCGAATTCCTTTAGTTTTTGTTTGTCCTGGAAACTTTTTACCTCTCCTACTATTTTCAATGACAGCCTAGCTGGATATGGTATTCTTGGCTGCATATTTTTTTCCTCATTTAGTGCTCTGAATATATCACGCCAGTCCTTTCTGGCCTGCCAGGTCTCTGTGGATAGGTCTGTTGCCAAGCTAATGTTTACACCATTGTAGTTTACAGATCTCTTATCCCAAGCTGCTTTCAGGATTTTCTCTTTGTCTCTGAGACTGGTACGTTTTACTATTAGATGTTGGGGTGTTGACCTATTTTTACTGATTTTGAGCAGGGTTCTCTGTGCCTGCTGGATTTTGATGCCTGTTTTCTTCTCCAAATTAGGGAAGTTCTCTGCTATAATTTGCTCCAATATGCCTTCTGCCACCCTCTCTCATTCTTTTTCTTCCTGGATCCCAATCATTCTAATATTGTTTCATCTTATGGTATCACTTATCTCTCGAATTCTGCCCTCGTGATCCAGTAGTTGTTTATTTCTCTTTTTCTCAGCTTATTTGACATCATTTAGTCTTCTATGTCACTAATTCTCTCTTCTGTCTCATTTATCCTAGCGGTTAAAGCCTCCATTTTTTATTGCACTTCATTAATAGCCTTTTTGTTTTTGACTTGGTTAGATTTTAGTTCTTTTCGTTCTCCAGAAAGGGTTTCTCTAATATCTTCCATGCTTTTTTCAAGCCCAGCTAGTATCTTTATAATCATCATTCTGAACTTAGTTCTGACATCTTACTGATGTCCGTATTGATTAGGTCCCTGGCATTCGGTACTGTGTCTTGTTCTTTTTTTTGAGGTGATTTTTTCCATCTTGTTATTTTGTCCAGAGGAGAACAGATGAATGAGAGAACAAAATTCTAACAGGGTAACAACGACCTCAGAAAAATATACACTAAACAAATCAGAAGAGACCTGAAACTGGGGGAACAGAAAGGTGAAGAAAAAAAAAAAAAAAAAAAAAAAAAAGAAAAGAAAAAGATTAAAAAAAAAAGAATATGATCAAATATGATCACGCTGGTTGGTGCATAGATCATTGCCACTCTAAATTTTGGGTGTATTTTGGTCTGTTAGAAGAAAGTGCCTCCCAAATTTTAAAGAAAGAAAAGCTTATATATGTACAAAAATAAGGGTAAATACGATGAAGGAATGGATTATGGCTGTAAAAAGGAAAATTATAAAGGATTTTATAAAAGGAATTGATAGAATAAAAAGTTGGTTGAATAAAGAAGAGGATTAAAAAAAAAAGGAGAGAATGTGATCAGGCAGGAGACTAGAACAGATCTATACACTACAGATTTAGTGTATATTTTGGTCTGTTAGAAGAAACTGTATCCCAAAATTTTAAAGAAAGTACAACTTATATGTATATACCAAAAATAAGATTAACTACTATGAAGGGATAGAGTATGAAAAAAGATTTTCTTTTTAAAAGTGGTTGATAAGATGTTGGTTGAAAAAAGGAAAAAGAAAAATTCAAAAAAAAGAAAAAGAAAAAAAGAAAATTAAAATATTAACTTTGAAAGACTAAAGAATCATGGGGAAAAAAAGCCATGAATTCTATATGCAGTATTCCCCTAGCGCTGGAGTTCTGCCGTTCTCATTGATTGGTAAACTTGGTCTTGGCTGGCTGTTCGTGCTGATCTTCTGGGGGAGGGGCCTGTTGCCATGGTTCCCAAATGTCTTTGCGGGAGGCGGAATTGCCCCGCCCTTGCCGGGTCTAGGCTAAATAATCTGCTTGGGTTTGCTCTTGGGAGCTTTTGTTCCCTGCAAGGATTCCCTACAGCTTTGGAGGATGAGAGTGAAAATGACGGCCTTCCAATCTCTGCACCGAAGGAGCCAAGAACTCGGGGCCCCCTCCTCAGTGAGCCCCCAGAGAAAAGCAGTCAATCACTCCCGTCTCCCCGGTCTCCAGCCACACTCCGTGTTCACCCAGCCTGTGAGCGAGTGTTACCATCTCTGGCACCAAACCTTTTGTGGACTCTCCAAACGCAGCAGATCCCTGTGGTGTGCTCCCACGCCACTCCTCCCAGGGGAGGAAGAGGAGTCTCCCCAGATCTGCCGCTTGTTGGGTCCCTACTGGATGAGCAGTGGCCTGAGTGTGCCGCAGATCACAGTTTACGGCAACCCCGAGCTGAGAGCCTACTCCTAGGCTCTGTCTCTGCAGCTGGCTTCCCCACTCCGATACCTGGGAGGTCTGCCACACTCAGGCACCCCCAGTCTTTCTGTGTCCCCAGGGTCCTGAGATCACACTGTCCCAGCGAGCATTCCACCCTCTGCTCAGCCACTGGAACGACGTCCCTCAACAGAGCCGACTTCTAAAAGTTCCAATTTTGTGCTCTGCTGCTCTGTCACTTGCCAGTAGCAGCTGACAGAGGCCCCCTCCCCCGCCGTCTATCCTCCCGAATATTGCCTCTGATTCACTTTTCCCCACGTCCTACCTTCCAGTAAGTGGTAGTTTTTCTGTTCAGAGAGTCGCTGAAGTTTTCTTCAATCTCCTGTTGAGTTCATAGGTGTTCAGAATGGTTTAATCCCTATCTAGCTGAATTCCTGGGACCAGACAAAATGTAGGTCTCCTACTCCTTTTGCCATCTTGCTCCTCCCCTCCCCTGTGGTTATATTTCTAAACAGATCTTTGCCTTTCAGTGATATATAAGAAATATTTACATATGAAAGTCAAATATATTTGTTGTTCCTACTCTCTTATTAATAGTAGCTTGGTTTCTTCTGTGTTTGGTCATTTTTACTGAGTTAACATCTGGCTGATTTTTTTTTTTTTTACATAATAAGAGACTTGCATTTAGATATAACTTTTTCATGTAATATTTATATATTTGCTTCTAGTAAAAAGGGCATACCAAATCTGATATTTCATTCTTTTAATGGCTTGGCTTAGCCTTTTTGTTGTTGTTAATATGAAGCACATAATTACTACAGTAGAGTACTGTTGCATGGATATAGATTCTCATAGAATATAATTAATATTATTTTTTTCTCTGAAACTGAAAGAGCCAGTCATTCTCTTTGCAACCTGCTAGACTTTTTAAAGCCCATCTTACAGTTATTCTCTGTGCCCCAGTATTATTTGTGTTCTGGAATTTATCTCTAAAATTTCTGTAAGTCCAACATCTGGTTTTTCACTCCCTCAGAAATAGAAAATATAATCCAAAATTCTGTGTGAACAAAGATTGGGGGAGGCATTGAGCATTACTGAAGAAAATCATGTAAAGTGCTGACACTTCAAATCCATGGCCTTCTCCCTCAGTGAGGATCTGCGCTGATTCACAGTGCTTTTCCTTATCCTTATCTAACCTTTTTACTCATCTCTCTCAAGAATTAGCCATAAACATTAAAACTCTTCCCTTGGCAACTGCCACCACCTTTAATTTCAGCAAACATTATCATTCCTTATCTCCTTCACACCATTAAGAAATTAACACATGAATACCCTCAACCCAAACTCTATTAATTCCTATAAATTTATTTCTATCTTATATTCTTATTTCTTCCAATCTTAAACTCAAGGTCAAGGTCAATTTTATCTCTCTGTCTTGATTCAATCCACTAGTTGTTTCTATTTCCTTCAGAACAGCATAAAATGTGAGCATGAACTCTATCTACCTTGGTATGCTACCTCCCCATAAATTTATGCCCACATTGTCAGTCACTTCCTACTTCCATTTAATATAGTTGTGATTCTGAGTCAATCTACTCTTGTGCTGTGGAACCTTATTCTATCAATTCTGTCTCTGCTAAGCTCTCACCTTGACTTTCCCTTTTTTATGGACATTTGACCCTTTGAATATGCCCCACTACACACACCAATACCAAAAAACAAAACAAAACAAAACAAAAATACCACCACTGATTCCACTCCTAGCTTGAAACTTTTGATGTCTCTTTTACTTCACTAATAAGCTTTGCCAAAGGTAGTATGCACTTAACTGGTGTCTCTTCACTAAATATCTACTCCAACTCCTAGTGCAATTTAGCATACCTCCCCACAATGCTAAAATTGGTTCTAAACAGTCACTAATGATTTTTTTTTAAATACTGAATCAAATGAACAAATATCTAGTATCTAAACTTATCCGAATATATTTGACACTGTTATATGTATTTTTTTTTCCAGTAGTACTACCCTTCCCTTATTCTCCTTTTTAAACTTTGTCATTTTGGAATGTTTGCTTTGGGGACTTTTTTCACCTCTGTGGAGAGGTAGAAGACAATTTTCCATGAGTTTCTCATGTTTCTTCATGTCTTTTGGGCAAAAGCACTGACAGATTTTGTTCATGGTCATCTTTGTATAGTAGGCAAAAAATGGTCCCCCTAAAGAGTTCCACACTTTAATCCCTAGAACCTATGAATATATTGTTACATGGTAAACTAGACTTTCCAGAGGTAATTATGATTAAAAATCTTAAAATAAGGAGCTCATTCTGGTCAGCACAATGTAATCATGAGTCCTTAAAAGCAGAGAACTTTTAGGGCTGGAAGCAAAAGAAGAAGTCAGAGATATTCCAAGTGTGATAAATATTGTATGTGATGTCTCTGGCTCTGAGATACAAGGACCCATGGGTAGACCAATGAGCAGCTTCTATTTGCTAGGGAACTATTTCCAGCTGACACAGCAGGAAAATGGGAACCCAAACCCCACAATCACAAGGAACTTGATTCTTCAACAACCTGAATGAGCTTAGAAGTGAATTCTTCTGAGAGCCTCCAGATAACAGACCAGCTGACCAACACCTTTATCTCAGACATGTGAAACCTAGAGCAGAGAAACCAACAGTTAAGCCAACTCAGATGTTTGACTTACATAACGGTGAAGTAGTAGCTTTGTGTTATTTTAAGCCTCTAAGTTTGTGATTTGTTATGGCAATAACAGAACATAAATATAGTTTTCAAGGACTTTCGTATATCAAGCAGCCTTGAAAGATAAAGATGATGTCTCCCTCCAGAGCAGAGGACAGGTTTGTTTGCTGTCCAGTATAATATAGACGATATTTTCATTCAGGGCAAAAATCAGGCAGGTTTGCTTGCAACCATTATAAAAAATTGGGTTTTTCTATACCCAAGGTCTTCATTTGGGACACAAACTCCTCTACATGAATAACACCCATCTATGCTCAAATACATTAACCCCTGTGGAACTTGTGGGGCAGAGGGAACTGAGGCAAACAGGGAGTTCATGTAATGTCATTCTTTATCTCTGACCCAGAAATCTTGTGTGTTATACCAGCATCAGTGGAAGTGTGGAAAGCTCTCAAGAATCTCAGACCCTGCACAGTTCTTGGTTCTCAGTTCTTAAAAACTGGTATGCAAGCACCTCTATCTAAATATATTATCCTTATATGCCATGCTGTCTCTGAACAAACACATCAACTATTGTGGTTACAACTACTCCTTATATGCTCAAGATGCCCAAAACTACATGTTTACCCCATTCACTCTCCTTATATTCACACAAAAGCAAGTAAATGGTTTGGGGATATTTATGTGATAGCTCATCCCCAAGATATTTATAATCAATTATTTTTTTCAGGTACTCATACCTCATTTCCCCATAAGAGGTAGAGTCTCTTTTTCCCCTCACCTGGTACCTAGGCTCTTCTAGTGATTTGCCTGACAAATAAGGTGTAGAGGAAGTGACATTCTAGGTCTTGTTCCCTTGCAACTTCTGCCTGAATCTTCTGGCATGCTCATTCTGTAGAAAACAAGCTACTAAGTAAAATGTCCAACTACCATGAGATGAACCACCTTGCTATGAGAAAAAACCCAGCTAGCAACATAAAGAAAGAGGTGCCATACAACCATCCCATACTAGGTTCCAAACCTGAGAGAAAAAAGCCATCTTCAGTGTTCAGCCCATTCAAGCTTTCAGCCACCATCTGAACTGGTAATTGAGAGACTGATAAGAAGAATTGCCCTGTTGGGCCCAATCAACATACGCTACTCTGACAGATAATAAATTATAGTTTCAGTTCTTAATTATCTAGGTAGTTTGTTACACATCAATAAATAACTGAAATCATCATTATTTGAGTGACCTATTTTAAAATCAATGAGATATAAAGTATCTTCCACCACTGAACTATTCATTCTCTATCCAATATCAACCACCCCACACTAATTTACATATCTAAAAAAATCTCTGGATTACCCTACATTCCTTCTACTTTTCTAACTACACATCTATTAAATCTTAAAGTTCAATTTATCTTCTTAATGCATGTGTCTTCAAATCCATTTCTATGAAAAATACTGTTAAGTCATGTTTTGATTCATTGTAATGTTCCTTCATAGTTAGCCCCTTCAGATCCATTACCAGATGATTTGTTTCCATAGAATTTTATCAAATCTGGTAAGGGTTATCCTCTAGTTAATATACTCCCATGCCTAACCAACTTTAAGCAGATTAATGAGAAACTTTATGTGGAAGTATGCAAAGCACTCTTGCCTTCTTCCTGAATTCATGTTGGAACCTAGTGGTTGACATCTTTCTCTATTTTAGAATTCCAAAACGTGTAGTCATCAATGAATGCCATTTTACAGAAATGAATATAATTTCTGTTAATGCATAATTGATAGAATTAGCAAAAAAAAAGGTACCTGACTATCTCACTTAATAGGAAGGGCAAAGAAACAAAGATAATAAGGTCTTATCATGATATATTTGTGGTTTGCACGAGTACATTTTTTCTATTCTTTTTCAGATTTATCTGAGGTATAATTGATAAATAGAATTGTAATAGTGTACAATGTGATGATTTGATATATGTATAGAAGGGATTGCCACTTTCAAATTAATTAAAACAGAGGCAATTATCATATGGTTTCACTTATTTGTGGAACATAAGGAATAGCATGGAGGACATTAGGAGAAGGAAGGGAAAAATGAAGGGAGGGAATCGGAGGGAGAGATGAACCATGAGAGACTATGGACTCTGAGAAACAAACTGAGGGTTCTAGAGGGGAGGGGGGTGGGGGGATGGTCAGCCTGGTGATGGGTATTAAAAGGGCACGTTCTGTGTGGAGCACTGGGTGTTATGCACAAACAATGAATCACAGAACACTACATCAAAAACTAATGATGTACTGTGTGGGTACTAACATAACATAATAAAATTAAATTAAATTAAAAAAAATCCATCACCCCACATATTTACGCTTTTTGTGTGTGTGTGAGAATACTTAAATTCTGTTGTCAGCAAATTTCAAGTATACAAATAATATTATCTATTATAGTCACCAAGATTATGTTTTAGATCCTCAGACCTTATTCACCTTATAATTGAAAGTTTGTATACTTTTACCAACCTCTCCTACCACCCAGCCCCTGGCAACCACTAACTACTCTGTTTCTATGAGTACAACTGTTTTTTAGATTCCACATGTAAATGATACCATGCAGTATTTGTCTTTCTCTGTCTGGCTTTTTTCACTTAGCATAATGCCCTCCCAGTTCATCCATGTTGTCTCAAAAGGCAGGATTTCCTTATTTTTGAAGGCTGATTAATATTTCATTGTTATTGACTAACAACCTTCTCAGGAGCTTCCTAAGAGAAATCTGAAGCCCGTCCCCGTATGTGGAGGGCAGGGAGAGACCAAAGAAAGAGGCAGGCCACTCCAGATTGATAGGTGGCAAGTCTAATAAGCAAGGGAACTTACATATGAGGCTTATATTAAGCAGCCATAAAGATGAGTAGATTTCCACATCCACTCGCTAAATAGTAAAGGTTTAGGTAGATGATTTAACTGGGTTCATTCATACATACCAAACAGAAGGTCTCAATACTACATCGCTATCTTTTTTTTTTAAGATTTTATTTATTTATTTTAATTTTTTTTAAGATTTTACTTATTTATTCATGAGAGACAGAGAGAGAGAGAGGCAGAGGCAGAGGGAGAAGCAGACTCTCCACTGAGCAGGGAGCCTGATGTGGGACTCAATCCCAGGACCCTCGGATCATGACCTGAGCCAAAAGCAGACACAACCGACTGAGCCATCCAGGTGCCCACTACATCACTATCCTAAGGCAGATTCTGGGAGTAGGAAAGGCAAGCAGAATGCGCATTCCAAAGACAATGGAGGAGGTGAAGAGACTGGTGGTCACATCCTCTCAATGACCTCTGCCAACAATTGGATAGACAGATTAGATAGATGATAGATAGATAGATAGATAATAGATAAAAATAGATATAGATACTATATATTCATACATATATAGATATAGATACATGCACACTCATCCATTAATGGACATTTAGGTTGTTTCCATATTTTGGCTATTGTGAATAATGCTGCAATGACCATAAAAGCACAGATATTTCTTCAAGATAGTGGTTTATTTCTTTTGGAAATATACCCAGAAGTGGGATTGCTGGATCATATGATAGTTCTATATTTAATTTTTTTGGGGGGAGAACTCTGTATTTTTTTCCTAGTGGCCGTAACAGCTTATATCCCCAGCAACAGTATACAAGGGTTCCTTTTTTTCCACATCCTCATCAACCCTTGTTACCCTTTTTTAAAAATAATTTTATTGAAGTATAATTGACATCTAACATATTCATTCCAGATATACAACATAATGATTCAATATTCATATATATTTTGAAATAATTGCTACAATAAGTCTAGTTACAATCCATCATCATACATACTTACAAAATTATTTTTTCTCTTGTGATAAGGACTTTTAAAATAAACGTTTAGCAACTTTCAAATGTGCAATACAGTGTTAGTTTTTTTTTATTTTAAAGATTTTATTTATTTATTTGACACACAGAGAGAGCGAGAGAGAGAGAGAGAGAGAGAGAGAGGGAGAGAGCACAAGCAAGGGGAGTGGCAGGCAGAGGGAGAAGCAGGCTTCCTGCATGAGCAGGGAGCCCGATGCAGGGCTCGATCCCAGGACCCTGGGATCATGGCCTGAGCTGAAGGCAGCGGTTTAACCAACTGAGCCACCCAGGCGCCCCCTACAGTGTTATTAATTAGAGTCACCATGCTATACTTTACATTCAATTACTTTCTTATTTTATTTTTTTAGGTTTCAAGTTTTTTGTTTTGTTTTGTTTTTTAAAGATTTTATTTATTTATTTGAGAGAGAGAGAGAATGAGAGATAGAAAGCACGAGAGGGAAGAGGGTCAGAGGGAGAAGCAGACTCCCCGCTGAGCAGGGAGCCCGATGTGGGACTCGATCCCGGGACTCCAGGATCATGACCTGAGCCGAAGGCAGTCGCTTAACCAACTGAGCCACCCAGGCGCCCAAGAGTTCTCTTTTTCTAATTCCTTGCCAACACTTATTATTCCTTTTTTATTACAGTCATCATAAGGGGTGTTAGGTGATCTCATTACAGTTTTGATTTGCACTTTCCTGATGATTACTGGGGTTGAACATCTTTTCCTGTACCTATTGGTCATCTGTGTGTCTTCTTTGGAAAAAGGTCTATTCAGATCTTCTGCCCATTCTTTTTTTTTTTTTTTTTTTTTTTTTTAAGAGAGGGGAGTGCGGTGGGGGGTGAGGAGCAGAGGGAGTAAAAAAGACTATCTTAAGCAGGCTCCACACCCAGCGTGGAGCCCAGTGAAGGGCTCGATCTCATGACCCTGAGATCATGACCTGAGCTGAAATCAAGAGTCAGACACTTAACTGACTGAGCCTCCCAGGTGCCCCTTCTGCCCATTTTTAATCATATTATGTTACTACTGAGTTGTATGAGTTCTTTATATATTTTGGATATAAACTCTTTAACAAATACATGATTTATAAATACTTTCTCCCATTCAGGAGGTTACCTGAAATGAGTTTTCTTTTTTGTTAAATGTTCTTCTCTGTTATGCAAAAGGCTTTTAGTTTATGAAACTATAAATACACTCCCACTTGTTTAATTTTGCTTTTGTTTCCTTTGCTTTTGGAATCAGATCTAAAAAATCATCAAGACCTGTATCAAGGAGCTTATTGCCTAAGTTTTCTCCTAGGAGTTTTATGGTTTAAGGTCTTACATTTAAGTCTTCAATCCATCTTGAGTTAATTTTTGTGTATGGTATGAGGGAGTAGTCCAGTTTTATTCTTTTGCATGTGGCTATCTAGTTGTCCCAACACCACTTATTTATGAGACAGTCATTTCCCCTTAGTGTGCTCTTGGAGTTTCTGTCATAAATTAATTTACAATATAGGCATGGGTTTATCTCTGGGGTCTCTATTCTGTTCTATGGATCTATTCTGTTTCTATGCCAACAGCATACTGTTTTGATTATTAGACCTTTGTAATAAGTTTGACCTCAGGGAGAATGATGCCTCCACACAAGATTTCTTTGGCTACTCAGATTCTTTTGTGGTTCCATTCAAATTTGGGAATTGTTTTGATTTTATGAAAAATGCATTGGAATTCTGTTAGGGATTACACTGAATTTATAGACTGCTTTAGAAAATATAAACCATTTAAGAATATTAATTCTTCCAATCCATGAATATGGAATGTCTTGCCATTTGTGTCTTCTTCAATTTCATCAATATTTTACAGTTTTCAGTGTAAAGATCTTTTATCTCCTTGGTTAAATTTATTCCTGAGTATGTTATTTTTTGATCCTATTATAAATACAACTGTTTTATTAATTTTTCAGGTAGTTTGTTGTTAGCATGTAGATATGCAACCGATTTTTGTATATGGATTTTGTATCTTGAAACTTTACTCAATTTATTAGCTCTAACAGTTTTTTATTAGTGGACTCTAGGGTTTCCTATATTTAATACCATGTGATGAGCAAACAGAGACAATCTTACTTCTTTTCTGATTTAATTACTTTTATTTCTTTTTCTTGCCTAATTGTTCTGGCTAGGATTTCCAGTACTATGTTGAATAAAATGCCAAAAGTAGGTATCCTGGTCTTTTTCCTGATCTTAGAGGAAAAGCTTAACTTGAACAGATGTTACTTGTGGGCTTCTCATACATGGCTTTTTTATGTTGAGATACATTTCCTCTTTACTCACATTGTTTAGAGTATTTACCATGAAAAAATGCTGAATTTTGTCAAACATTTTTTTTCATCTATTGAGATGATCATATATTTTTACCCTTCATTTTGTTAATATGGTGTATTACAATCAGTGATTTGCCGATGTTGAACTATCCTTACATCACCTGAATAAATCCCACATGAATCACAGTATATGATTCCTTCAGTGTGCTCTTAAATTCAGTTTGTTAATATTTTATTGAGAATTTTTGAATCTATGCTTGTCAGGGATACTGATCTGAAATTATCTTTTCTTGTAGTATCCTTGTCTAGCTTTGGTACGTGTGTAACGCTGGTTTCATAAAATGAGTGTTCTCTCTCTCTCCGACTTTTTAGAACTGTTTAAGAAGGATTGGTATTTCTTTTTTGAATGTTTGGTAGAATTCACCAGTGAAGCCATATGGCCCTGAACTTTGTTAATGATCAAGGTCCTTACTAGTAAGTAACTGGTGTGTTCAGATTTTTTTAATTAATTAATTTATTTGAGAGGGGAGAGGGAGAGAAGCAGAATCCCCACTGAGTGCAGAGCCTAATGCAGGGATGGATTGCAGGACCCTGAAATCATGACCTGAGCCAAAATCAAGAGTCAGAGGCTCAACCAACTGAGCCACCCAGGTGCCCTTAGATTTTTTTTTTTTTAATGACTCAGTCTAGGTGGACTTTTTCTTACTATAGGCAATTCATTGCTATATTTATCACTATAACATTAGAATTACTTGTAAGTTTTGTTTGGTATATTGTGTTTCCCTTTTCACTTGTTATAACTTTTTATTTCTTTTTTGACCCATTTTGATCACCCTTTTGATTTCTTTGAACCATTGGTTGTTCAAGAGCATGTTGTTTAATCTCTATGTATTTGTGAATTTTCCAGTTTCCTTTTTGTAACTAGTATCTAGTTTCATACCGTGTGTTTGGAAAAGATGTTTGATATGACTTTAATCTTCTTAAATTTATTAAGACTTGTTTGTAAAATATTTAGTCAGACCCCTTCCAGGGAAGGACTAGGTGAAGAACGTGATTGCTCTCTCTGCACAGAGCCCTGGGGGCACAGCCTTAACAAATGCTCACATGTGCACCTATAAAAATTACTTCTTTGCTGCAGTCCTGTAGGATTCATGAATGCAAGCTCCAATGGGTATCAAAGCCCAGTGATCTGGGGGTCCATCTCTCAAATGACATCTATAAAAGTTGGAGTGCTAGACATGTGAAAAAGTTCCTTTCAGAGAGATGCTGGTGACTTGATTTTATTAAGAAGCAAACTGGTGGGAGAAGGTGGGGAAGGGCCCACCAGGTCCCCTGGTCTCTGGAGAAGATAACAGCCAGCACCTAGATGCATGTTAACTGGAAGCCAGAACCTCAGGCAGCAGCTGGTAAAGTACAGAGCCAAAGCCCTTACAGAGGAAGACTGGGTTATGAATATTTCTGTCTGTTCCCTTTGCGTTGGGCCCTGGGCAGATAGCTAAGGACAGTGCTCACACACCCATTAACAACTGTCCCTTTGTTTCTGATAGTCCTGTGGGATTTATGAATGCAAATATCATTAGCTTTCAGAGTTATGTGATTTGGAGGCCTATCCCTCAATGGGACCCTCAGAGGTTAGGGCACTAGATGACAGTCCAAACCATTTGCTCCTCACAAGGAAGCTGGGAGCTGGGTTCCCTCCCCATTGCGTGGCACAGTACCAGCACTGGCTTTTATAGCAAGGCTGTGTCTCACCCTTTCCTGCCCATTTTGATGTAGTTATTTTCTTACTTGCCCAATGTGTAGAAGTCACTCAGCTAGTTTCCAGATTTCTCTTAGAGGGAATAGTTGTGTATAGTACATTCAGTGTCTCCGTGGGAAGAGAGAAATTCAGGAGCCCCCTAAGTCACCATCTTGGTCAGGAGCCTGATGTCTACTCTTCTTTTATCACTTCAAAGAGATTTTTTTCCCTTGCATCTTTAAGTTTATCTGACTTACTGCAACCTTACACTCATACATACACACACCTACGTACACATACACACACGGACACCACACACTCACACATCTGAGAAGATCTTTTCATTACAAGAAATACGTTCCATTAAAATTCAAGAAACTCAGTATATGCACAAGTAGTATGAGTCAGCAAAATAAAAGGGTAACTCAATACATGAGCATCCTAGTATTTCAAGATTTTTGACAGACTTCAAAAATGTTGTTAAATTATTATCGAGGGCTTTAAACTGCAAGGTTTTTAGCTTTGAGAAGGCTTTAATGGGAAGAATCAACCATCATTCACTGAAATAGATAAAACTATGAAGCTAAAGTGAAAAAGTAAAACTGATTTTTAAAGAGCATGAAGAAAAATACTCTATCCAAGTAAGAATTTTCAGACTGAGAAAAATGCTTCAGAAATTACTAAATGCTTAAAGAGACTCAAGCATTTCAGAGCAAGGACAAAGAAATGATGAAAGCTCTAGAACTGAATGCCCCAAGGAAACATTAAACTTACAATTCTATGCAAATACATTTTAGCTGTTTCTCTTTTAGCAGACACTGAAAAGGAATTATTTCCAGAAATTTTTTATGTAGAACATAAAGCTTGATTTTGTCCAGATTTCTCAATAGTGAAAAACCTAATAATAAGTTATGAAATAATAAATAAATACTTCCTGTAAAGGATTTTATGTACATATATCTTTAAGAACATCAGCAATAAAATATGCCAGACTGATAATAATCACTCAATCAAAATATGTTGAGGACATATGATATACTTGGTATTATTCTAGTTGCTGGGAATACATGAATATAAAAAACACAAGATCCTATAATTTGAGGAGCTACATTTTACTGGAAAATGACAAAAACAATACCCAAATGATTGATGCAACATTATAGATGATGATCAGTATATAAAGTAACATAAAGCAATATAAGGCTATAGAGAGTGGCAAGAAGTTAGTTGGTTACAATAGGTTAAAGAAACTAGGTATCTTATCAATTGGTCAGTTGGTCAAAGGAAAGGAAATAGTGCTTTCTCAAATCTCCAGATACATAGTACCCTGGTGTCTATTCCTATGAAATAATAAATGTGTTGTTTCAAGTCACTGTTTTCTGTTAAATTGTCGCCATTCAAAAGAAGTTGTAACAAATACTGAAAGTGTTAAAAATGACAAAGAAGACCTTATTAATGACTGGTGCAATGGGAGAGATTTAATGCAATTAGAAAAAAAGACTGAATTTAACTCTTCCTGAAATAAAAGACAAGAAGATATTTAAACTCTGGTGCCAGCTGATGGAAATGTATGGTATAAAATTAGGGGGATGATTGGCAAGGTGATAAGGTCATCTGCCACCTAAATTTGCTGATTGACTCTTAAGCAAATTAAGCTCCTTCCCTCAACAGATTAGGAAATAGAGACACTATCTTAATGATTACATTCCAAAGGGTTCTCCAGAGGTCTTTGAGAAAGACACTCCTGGGTTGTAGAAGATTTACATTGAAAGGACAAAGAATTTACAATTGCAACTTTTCTAAAGCAATTGCTCTAAGAAAAAGGAAGTCAAAGGCCTCTAGTCAGGAAGAAACCTGTCTAAAGTTTGGTAGAGTTGAAAGGCACATTGAGGCCACCATGGTCATTATATAGCAATAGATCACTGATATATTAGCTTCTAGATATCATTATGTAACATAGCCTATCTACTTGTTAAGGAACTGTTGTCCCCTTATCTGTCCCAGATGAGTCATAACACGAAAGAACAAAAAGAACAAAAAACCATAGAATGTATGGTCTCCAGACCATTAGAAATGATTAAATCACCAGTCAAGTGGGACCCTATCACAACTTAAGCCGTAAGCTTACAATAAATAAATTTCCCATAAATGTACCTCTCTAATTTGGCCTTCTAGAAATCCTCACCACTGATCTTAAAAGTAGTCCAGATTCCAAAATGATTAAAGTACCCAGTAGTCCTTCTTGGATGAGAGGTTATCTCTCAGCATTGTTACGTTAGAGCAATTATTTTGTTAGTCCAATAACGGCTTTATTTTCCTCTAAACTTGAATTCCTCCAAAATTTCTTGGAAGAGAATTCTTGCTAGAAGCTTTATTTGGATCACCAATTCTTCTTCATGATTACAAAGAACCTCCAGGAATATTATTTTATATTGACTCAGATCCCTACACTAGCTCCTAAAATCCTCTCAAGACATATAGCATAGCACTGGCATAGCAGAGCCAGGGCTGATCAAGTCATCATACATGTTTTTGTTATCGAATATTACTGGATTTGTGTACCCAAAAATATTTTTTTGTGTCCTATGAGCCTGTTATATATTTTGCCATCGATTTCAACTCCCTCCCACAAAGTTTCTATAAACTTGCATTGACATAAGGGTGATTTTGGTAAAATATGGCAACCAAATAAGATCCAAATTCTTATCTCTTAAAGCTATCCTAATTTAATTTCCACTTTCCTTAAATACTTTCTATCTACATTTATATTTGGTATAATCAAAGGAGATGAGGAGTTAAACCAAGCTTTGACATTAGTCACATGGCAGCAAACTTTTTTCCCATTATACCAAGGTATCATTGTGGATTGTGGCGCCAAAGAGTGCAGAAGTTCTGCTGGTCAGAACTCTCTGCCCTATATTCTTCATTGGTAGTATGTCATTCGACTTATTTAAAAATTAATCACAATGGTAATATAGCCTATAAAGCACAACCTAATGGTTAACTGTTTTCAGCTACCAAGAAGTTGAGTCATTAGGACACACAGTATCATTTTATTGCTCCGGATTACCCAAGTGTAGTATTTAGGCAGACCTCATATACATTAGTAGAAATCAAATTTTCCTTCTGTGGAAATCACAGGTCTCCACAGAGGTTTTCTCTTAGCATTAGCCACTAGATAGTACCCAAACAGAAAAAAAAAAAAAGAAAAGAAAAAAATATGGACAATTATTCTCTAATCTGAGGAACTCCCATGGAAATGGCATGACCAACTTCCTTCCTGGTACTCTTTCTGACTTATGAGCATTCCTTCTGTTTGCAGGATCTCCTCTGTTTACACCTACCATCTTTGACCCATACCCATATCTCTTTGCTCAGAATTTCTCCTCCGGGCTCAGCTATACTTCTTATCAATAGGGGAGACAAAACTGACTGACTAATATTTTTTATCAGAATCACTTGAGATGGATGCCAATGGATTTGACTGGTAAAACACAAAAACAAAAAACCCACAGAATTGTCTCTGTTGATGGTGATGGAGTTAATTAAGGTCAGAGTTAACTGCAATCTGGCAAGCTATATGGGATGAACTGATGATGCATTCCACAGCACATCTGAATAGGTGCTGTCAAATAAAATGGCATAGGTACTGTATCTTGTGTATTTACCAACTTCTCTGGATATACACAGATTCACACCTAGACCTGGGACGACAGGATCAGAAGAAATCAAAGAATTTTTGAGGTGAGAAAGACAGAAAGTTCTGCACTTGCTTCCTCCTCCATTTCTCATTCTCAGGTTTGATCTTTGAAAAATTTCCAATCAAGTCCCTAGCTTACTTCATTTCATATGCAACAGGAGGGTACAATCATTTAAAAAAAATAATCCATACTTTGAATTAAACATTCCCATCACATTTTTTGAGTAACAGGTGTTTCAATTACTCATTTTAATTTTAAATGAGATCAACGTTCTGAGGGTATGGTAAGAATATGTACGTCCTTGTACTATGTTTCCTTGGCTTTTCTTTTTCTTTGTTTCCTTCTTTCTTTGGTTTGTTCTTTCTCTTTTTACATTGGTAGCAGTGAAATGTATGTATGATGATAGAGAATTTGCTCTCTAAAGCTTTTAATTGTATTAACCAAAGCTGCTTCTGTTACAAGATAAGTAAAGCATAAAGTATCAATCTTACTTAGCAGCAATTTGTAGCAACCTGGAGTTACTGGTTTAGATCTACTTGCTAGATATGGTGGGACTCTTGACTGTGCCAAAAATTTTCCCCAAATCATTTTCAAGTGAATTCTCTCCTATTGAAAATGGGTACAGTTTCTGTCCCTTATATCAGTTTCATAGGATGCCAGGGCAATACATGTTTTCTCCATCTGGTGAGTGCCTGCATGTCAGTATGTTTCATATATACCTAGGGAGGAAGACCTGGAGGTCTGACAGAGGCATCTGCTTTAGCATCCCAATCCCTTTCCGAGCTGGCAAATGATTTTTGGATTTGATTGTGTTTGTCTGTTGTGTGGTTGTGTGTGGTGTGTGCATATTACACACACATACACACACAGCCGTCTACATGAACCACTTAATTCTTTCTGTAAATTCCCACAGAAACTTCCATTACGGAGAACTCCACAGAATGGTGTTTTTATTGTCTAGACATCTAAGATTCTGTTTGCCTATCCACATTACAAGGCCACTAGCTACTGCCCAACAGTCTGTAAATATTCAAACGGTGCTCTAAGCACCCAAGCCTAATTTCTCTTCTACCGCAAAATAAACAACTCTCAGCTCTGACCTTCTGTCACTAAGATTTTACCATCTGCAGGCTGTACTGCATATGATTTCCAATCTACAAGGAAAACCACAATTGGGATCCAGGAAATCTGTTTTGCCTCAATTGGGGAGAATCATATTGTTCAGCTTATGGAGCAATGGAAGCAGGAAAGTCCTTGGAATGCTCTATAGTCAGTCCTATCAGCAGGGAGTTAATCCGCTCATGAACAGGTGAATTCCTTTGAATTTTCCCTCAGTATGCCCAGGAATATACTATTTCCATCTTATGAGTAATCTTTGCTGAGCATCATCTTCTGTATTTTAATCTCTCTTATATCACCCCAGCCGTGATCAGTATTTCTGGTTCCTGAACTACCTGATGCCCTTTTATAGTTGGGCAGTTTACACCAACAACCTGTAACAAGGCAGTGTATGTCTACTTAATGAAGAGCAGATGCACAGACAGCCTTTGAGTACAGAACTCCCAGGAATTTCACAGACCGGACTGACATTTGTATTTCAGTTGGATTGATCAGTTAGTCTCGATTTGTAGTACTAGTGACCACAGTCCTTAACTCTTCCTATGCTTCTTCATCAGAGGAGGCAAATCATGATATAATCAACGTAGTGTATTAACACACTTTAAATGTTACCAAGTCCGAGTCCTATATCACTCGAGTATGGCAATTCAAATATCCTGTAGCAAAACAGTAACTGTATACTAAATTCCAATCTAGAAGAATGCCACATAGGGTTGCCAGATAAAATACATTATTTGTCCCATGTAATATCTAAGACATAGTAAAAGAAAGTATTTTTTTTTAAATCTGAAATTCAAATTTAACTGGGCTTCTGTGTTTTATTTCAAAATCTGGCAATCTTACCTTTGTGCCTGGATGAAATCCACATTTGTGTGGAAATGAAGGCACTGGCCTTGTGACCCTGTCCCCTCTAGCTTCTAGCACTTCCAATGAAGCCTATTCCATTTCAAGTACAGGTGAATCAATCTAAGGAATCGCCTTGTTTAATTCTGTTAGTCTACTGTCAAACTCCTGGAACCATCTATTTTGCATACTGGCTATAGAGGACTGATAAAAAATGACTTTAGGGGGAATTAAAAATCACCCTTCAACCATTCCCTTAATCATAGCAGTAATCTCTCACTGTCCTCCTGGAATACTGTATTGCCTAATGTTTGCTATAGAGGAGAGATGGGACAAGTTCGGCAGTTAGCTTGACCAGTTAACTGGTTGAAGAACAGATTTAGTCTATGGAAAAGGTAAAAGAAACATGTCCCATTCACACACAATATCCACCGAAACTAATCACTCAAGTGAAGTCTATGTGACCACAGACTAATCTTTCCAGTTTGACTTGACAATTTGTTATTCCAGCTTCACTTTAATTTCCTCTACCACACATCTCCACATGCTCCCAGTATAGCCTTCACTCCTATCGGGGTGTCATCTGTATCCATCAGGGGGCTTATATTGAGCTCCTGCATCTAGAAATTTAAAATGTATTGCATACCATACCCTGCACAAATAACCCAATTCTCTGCATGTCTTTAGATCTCCATCCAGGGGTTGGATATGCAAATCTAGGCCTTTTACTTTATTGTTAGTGTAAATTTACAACCTTCTTCCCCTACTCCCTGCCCATTCAATATATTTCACTCTAAATCATGATCCTCATAATTGGATTGAAATTTCTTTAGGCTAAAATAGAGAATTTTAGATATGGCAACATAAGAGGTGAGAGGAGCAATTCTCTCACCTCTGCACCGCACCCTAAATTGATGATAAGCTGTTAACCCCTTAATGGGAATCCTATCAAGTTTCTTTGTTGTTATTCCATTCTTTGAAGACCATCTAAACAAACACCCAGTTATGCCAGGTATCCCTTAACATTTTCTTGTCTACCTTTTCTATTTTCCACCATTTTGCAGCTTCTTTTGGATAGCTGGTATCTTTTTCATGCAATTCCTTGCACGGAGAATTAAGTTAGCTACTGCCTCCTAAATATTCACCAGTCTTCAAGAACAAGATTACATAAGGTCAGAAGATTGGGGAATCCTTTGTCATATTATAATATTATCATAGTCCTTGTCAATAACATTAAATTAAATGTGTCATCATAAAACCAGTTTAGCACTGCCTTCATTTATAAAATTTCTATTTATTCAAAGGAAGCACGGGCAGTTAACCTCTATCAAAGCCGATCTGCCAAAAACCTTCATTTACCAGCCATAGCAAGTTAATAGTCACTATTTAGAAATGTCTGCTCATAAACATTTACTTGGGGATATGTGACAACCTAAAGAATTTCTTTCATTCAGGATTTTCTGGAAATACCCAATCTTTACCCCACCCCACGGTTAATTCTAAGAATTTATGTATCTATGTCAATAATGATTTGCCAGGCTTCTACTACAAAGAACCCTAATTCTTTAGCAGAAAACCCTTGGGATTGCATGGTCACCTGACCATGGCCATCATTCTTTTATACTTTTTAATCAGTGGTCTTAATGGAGTTAATTTACTTACAAACATGCCAGCTATTTGTTATGGCAGCACAAGTAGGCTTTTCCTGGGACAAAGAATTTCTGGTTTTATTTTATTTTTGTTAAGAAAACTACTTCTAAACATCTAGTTTTCACCTTAACTGCTAACAACAGAGAGTTGAAATTTTTGCTAATTTCCTTTCCACCCAATAGCATATTCCATATCCACCCATTTGGCTAGTTCCCTTGAGTTTAAGTCTATTTTTTCTAAATTCCTCTGGTCAGACTAGCCCCTAAAACCTGCCTCAAGTCATTCCTACTTTACATCAAAGATGAGTAGACCTTATTGTGGCATCAAATTTTCGTATTGTTCTTCCATCTCATCCTGGTTCCTGATCAAAGGTGATCTGGACATTTTTAAACTGTGGATCTGAAAAACAATCATTTCCACAGTGCCACCCTGCGTTAACAAAGGGACAGCTTGCCAAATTTAACTAAGAAGAATCAAATATCTTCTCCAGAATCAAACTTAACTAAAATTTGAAAGGATTGATTTAATCAGTAGACACTGGCAAGTGAGAAGTTTGAGTCCTCAAAAACAGCTCCCTTCATTCTTTTTTTGCTGTTTAGATGCACTCAGGCATTTGAGGCCTCCAGTAAATGAGTGTAGGGCATCACTTACCCAAAGGGAGATTTTTAGTCATGAAATATCTCCATTTTATACTCCAAAAATTTCAAACTAGTGATATTGTCCAATATGCCCTGCCCTCTAAAATTCATAAATTCTGTTCATTGTAACAACTTAAAGCAACTAAATTCTGCCAGAAGTATTATATTAAGACTCCATTACCTTTTTGTTTAAAAATGTCATTAAGAGGTTTGATAGATGTGTGAACAATGAGATTTGACTGGGTCATTTCCCCTGACTTTTTTTTTTTTCCTTTTTTACTTCTCTCCTGGGATCTCAAATGTAGGAAGGATGAGTTACAAAATAGTTGCTAATCCTCAGTTCTATAATCATGCTGAGAACCAGAGGCATAAAAAATGGAAATAAACCTTTATACATATTTAGTTATGTAGCAAACATTTTTATATCACTTATAAGTCAGGAAACTGCTCTAAGCACTTATACAAATAATGTCTTGGTTAATTAAATACCAATAGACAATTCTGAGGTAGTTATTATTTTATTATTATTTCTACTTACAGATGAAGAAACTAGGAGATTAGCAGCTTGTCCAAGATAAGTAGAAGAAAAAGAGTTGAAACCCAGTATCTGGCTTCAAGGTTCACTCTTAATCACTATGCTAAACTACTTCTCCTCTAAATTACAGTATATAAAGTTACTAATACAGATGTGAGTTTCTTGGCATCATTTGAGAAAGAGCATCATGCAACATTCAATGGACTAACAGTCAAGAATTTGGGTTTATGGGGCACGTGGTTGGCTCAGTTGGTAGAGCGTGAGACTCTTGATCTCAGGGTCTACGTTGGAGGCCCACATTGGATGTAGAAATTACTTAAAAATAAAATCTTTAAAAAAATAATTTGGGGTTTTATCCTGGTGCTGACATTGTCTGAGTGACCTCTGCTGTGCATTTATTACCCTCTATTTCCTTTTTCTCAAACTGACAATATGGGAGATTCTCATGAATGTGTAAGTTTTGATGAATCTTAAATGCAGAAAGGTAAGCTCCAGGATAAAAGGAGATGCAAAAATGCCCTTTAAGTGGTGATAAATATAACTTCTGACTTCCCAAAAATGTAAAATGTGCCAGGGTCAGACATCAAGGGGAGATGAACAATGGAGACACAAGTCCTGGTGTAGGAGGAAGTATTCTGTTCTGCACTATGTTATAAACACACAAACAAACAACACACACACATGTACAACTATAGCCTAATTCATCCACTCTTTTACCTACTTATTCATTCAAAAAGTACTTATTGAGCATCTATTATGTTATTGATGGGGTCCAGGACATGTGACCCCAAAATAATGGCAATTTGTTATATTAAATATCTTTAGCTAAAGGAACTTTTTAAAACAACAGAAGCAGTCTAAGTCTTCCCCACCCCTGCCCGTCTTCCCTGAAAGAAGTCATGAAACTCCCATGTGAAAGGTACTGTCCCCATACCAGGAGGAGGGAGGACATTCTTATCATTAGATATGGGGAAATGGGGGCCAAGAAATCTATACAAACAAACCTTGTTAAATTAATCCTCATCTTCCCAGTTATTTCTTTACCATTTACTACCCCTACCTAAACCCCTCTGTCTTGTCAAATCACCAACTTATTGTTTCTTTGTTACTTTTTGGGTCTTGGTTTCTTGTGAAAGTTTCCCTGTATATGTAAAAATTTAATAAAATGTGTATGCTTTTATCCTGTTAATCTGTCTTTGTCAGTTTAATTTCCAGACCCAGAAAGGGACCCTAAAAAGTTTGAGAAAAACTTTTTTCCTCCCCTACACTATTATGTGCCAGTACTGTCCCAGGCATTCAGCATATAAGGGATTTTAAATATAGTTAAATAGAGACACATACCTATAACAAACCTGAATGTAGAATTGATTTATATATTTTCTACATATTTACGATCACATATATGCTAAGATCTACAGGGAAACCAGCTTTTTAGCAAGTTTATAAATGAGCATTTTCTTGTGTTTTTATTTTAAAAAGTAAGTTTTAAGATACAGTTTCTCTATGTAAGGTTCAATGTATGAAAATGTTGAACAGTTGTATTAACTATTTTAATTCAATAAGCAGTTATTAAGTGTCTACCACCACTCAGATCTCTTACTAGATCTTGAGAGTACGAAATTTAAAAAAACAAAAACAAAAACAAAAACAAACTATAGTTTCAAGTCTAAAAGATAAATTATTCCCAGAATTTGTGGCTGGGAAACTACTTTTCATGATGCAAATGACTAACAGGTATTAACTATCCACTAATTAATCATTTCCTTTCTTCATTTAATTTCACATATTGTTGAGAAACTAATTATTTGGGCAGAAGAGGCCTTTTGAGAAGATAGGAGAACATCTTAAAGAGTTATTTAGAAGAGTAGAAGAGAGAGTAACTAAAGAAATGTAGTGTGCATGCCAGATAGTATCAATGGCCCACTTGAGATTTATGGTCAAATATTTCAGATGAAATCAGTCAGTAAGTTTTGAACCATTTCATCCACGACAAGCAACATACATGTATATACATCCAATTCTTATATCTCTAATTATGTTTCCAGACTATAACCAGAGTCTTATTAGAAACATCCAACTGGTAATTATCTTCTCTCCATAGTTAATGGTTTTCTGTTTTTAGGATGATGGAAAATCTTTCCACATTAGAAATAGGCCATACATAATCTGGTTTTTACCTAATTCTCCAACCTTGTTTATACCTCTCCCTAGTTGTCTCCGTTCTGTTCCTTTCTACTTATACTTACAGAATCTTCTCTGCTAACTTATTTTTCAGCTGGTGACCTTGCTTCTTATTTCATTTTCAAACAGAAGACAATTTGCTCAAACTCCCACTAGCATATGTCCCTGTCCCCCAGCACAGGTACCCATATTATCCACCTTCTCTCTTTATATCAAAGATGAACAGTGTATGCTGTAGTCCAAAGACAACTACTCCACTTGTGCACCAGTTTCCATTTGAGGGGCCTATATTGCCTATTCAAGGACTTGAGTTGAATAGAATCTTTTCTCTGTCCTTCAACATCAACTTTTCAACTCTACTAGACCAGTCAGTTCACAAGCAAAATGTTGTGAACCTGTCAGTTCACAAGCAAAATGTTACCTCTCTCACATTATAAAAATTCTCTTGAGGTTTCACTGCTTTTTTAAAAAAATATATGGGGTAATTCCTTCAAAAAGTCATTGATACTTGCTTTCTCTGATTCCTTTCTTCCCATTCATTCTTTCTTTTAATACTGAATAAATTATCTGGGCTTTTTATTTTTTTGACCTTTAATTGTAGAAATTATCAGATATATTAAAAGTTAAAGAGAATTATGTAATAAACCTATACATATACATCACCCAGTTTCACTGATTATTAACTTATAGACAGTATTATTTTGTCTATACCCCCACTCTCTTTCCTCGTTTTAAATTCTTTTGAAGCAATTTCTAGATACGGCTATCTACTCATGAACACCCCAGAATGTCTCTCTAAAAGATAGATTTAAAAAAAAATCCACAATACCATTTCAAAACAACAAAAAAGTTATTTCTTTAATAATAAAAGGCTCATCAGTACTCAAAATTCCCCAAATTTTTCACAAATGTGTTTCTTTCCAACCTAGTTGACCAAAACAATATCAAGAAATTAGTAAACACTTTGTAATTGATTATAAATTTATTGTCTACTTTGATCTATTGTTCTGCTTTCATCATAGTTTTTTTCTTTCCATTTATTTATTTTCAAAATTGAGTTATTTTTCCTATAGTCTGGTTTTTGCATGTAGCAACCCTATGGTGCTACTTAACACATTATGGATTCAGGTTTAATTTTTTTTTGGAGGCCTACTTTACAGATGGTGTTGTGAACTTCTATTATGAGGTCTATAATCTGTGACTGGATCTTTTTGTGAAATCAGCAAAGTGATCACTGCCTGGTTTTATTAATTCATTAGTCATTCTTTCTTTCTTTAATTTCACACCAATTACGTTTTTTGACCCTGCTACTACATAGAAAATACTCTTGTTAAGGTTATCAAAGACCTCTATTATTAAGTACAAAGGTAAATTTTCTGTCCACAACTTACTTTGACACGTTAGCAACATTTGACACTGTTGTTCAGTACTCATCCTTGATATGCTTTCATCACTGGCCTTCCAGCAAACCACATACTCCCCTGGCTCTTCTCCCACCATATAAGCTACTCATTCTGCTTTCTCTGCTGGATTCTCTTTTTCCCAAAACTATTGCTGGTGTGTCTTAGTCCGTGGATCTGCTCTCCTTTTTATTAATCATCAGCTTATGACTGATATCTCATCCGGTCTCATAGCTTTGAATATATTATACACTGACAACTGTAAAATGTGGATTTCCAACATGGGTCTTTTCTGTAAACTTCTTCATTTGACTCTTTTTTTTCTCTGCTCATTTGTTTAGTTTCTTAAATTCCCCATATGAGTGAAATCATATGGCATTTATCTTTCTCTGACTTATTTCACCTCCATTATACCTTCTAGATCCATCCGTGTTGTTGCAAATGGCTAGATTTCATTCTTTTTTATGGCTGAGTAATATTCCATTATATACATATACCATTATCTTCATTATTTATCTATGGTTAGACCATTGGATTACTTCCATATCTTGGCCATTGTAAATAATACTGGACTAAACATCATTAATCATTAGGGAAATGCAAATCAAAACAACACTGAGGTAGCACCTCACCCCTGTCAGAATGGTTAAAATCAAAAACATAAGAAATAATAAGTATTGGCTAAGATGTGGAGAAAAAGGAATGCTCATATATTGTTGGTGGAAATGCAAACTGGTGCAGTACTGTGGAAAACAGTATGGAGGTTCCTCAAAAAATTAAAAATAGAATTACCATATGATCCAGTAATCCCACTATATAGCCAATAAGCATAGGAAAAGATGTTCAGCCTCACTAGTCACCATGAAATAAATATTCACAATGAAATTCTACTACTACTGCTTTCCCCATGAGGGGAAAGATAGGTAATAACAAGTGTGAGCAAGAATTCTGGGCAACTGAAACTCTTATACATTCCTGGTTGGAATGCAAAATGCTATAATCACTTTGGAGAACAATTTTTTCAAAAAGTAAAATATATATCTAATATGTGATCTGACCATTCCATTCCTAGGTATTTATGCAAGGGAATGAAAATACATATCAGTATTCACTTCCTTATTCATAATAACTCCAAATCAGAAATAAGCCAAATTTGTATCAAGTAGCGAGTGGATAAACAAATTACAGTATATATAAATAAGGTATCACTTAACAATACAAAGAAATAAACTGTTGATAAGAGCAACATTGACAGATCCCAAAATGTTATGCTGAACAAAAGAAAGGAAACCCCAAAATCACATACTGTGTGATCCCATTAATATGAAATTCATTAATGTGAATTATAGAACAGATAAAACCTATGACAGAAAGCAAATTAGTGCCTGCTGAGGCTTGCATTGGTGGGGTGGATTGACAGCAAAAGTGAGTAACAAATTTGAGGCATGAAAACGTTCTATATCTGGATTTTGAAAGCTCACTGAATAGCAAACTTAGAATGATTTTGTTTTATGTAAATTATGCCTCAATAAAATTGATCAGGTTGTGTGCATGCACATACACTCACACACATTTACAATCAAAGTCTGAATACTTCACTGACATCTTCACCATTACCTCTGTGGTCCAAGCAACCATTTTCTCTCATCCAGATTATTATTTTAGCCTCCAAACTACTCTGCCTCCCCCAAATTTGTACCCCTAAAGTATATTCTCAACACAACTCCAGTGATCCTTTCTTTTTTTTAAAGATATTTATTTATTTATTTATTTATTTATTTATTTATTTATCAGAGAGAGAGAGAGAGAGAGAGAAAAGAGAGCAGAAACAGGGGGAGGGGCAGGCAGAGGGAGAAGCAAGGCCCCTTTACAGGACTCAATCCCAGGACCCTGGAATCATGACTTGAGCCAAAGGCAGACGCTTAACCAACTAAGTCACCCAGGCATCCCTTCAGTGGTCCTTTCAAAAGGCAAATCAGATTGGGTCACTTTCTGCTCAAAATCTTCTACTGGCACCCCATTTTATTTAGAATACAAACCATCTACTTACCTTTATTTTTCTACCTTTATTTCCTATTATTTTCTTTTTTTCTTACTTGTTCCAGACACGTTGGTTTCTTTGCTTTCTTCAGAATGCCAGGCATATTTTGCCTCAGCATATTTTCACCTATGATTTTCTCTCACCCCAGAGCTCTTCCCTCAGATGTTCACAAGGCTACTCCTGGAGCCTCATCCAAGTTCTTGCTCCAATTGCTCCTTTTTAGAGATGCATACCCAAAAACCCCATCTAAAATGCCAAACCACGGGCGCCTGGGTGGCTCAGTTGGTTAAGCGACTGCCTTCGGCTCAGGTCATGATCCCGGAGTCCCGAGATCGAGTCCCACATCGGGCTCCCGGCTCAGCGGGGAGCCTGCTTCTCCCTCTGACCCTTTCCCCTCTCGTGCTGTTTCTATCTCTCTCTCTCTCAAATAAATAAATAAAATCTTTAAAAAAAAATTAAAAAAAATAAAATGCCAAACCACTACTCTGTCATCAACATTCTATATATCTTGTACTTTTTAAAATTTTATTTTCTCCATTGAACATATCAACTTCTAACATTCTTATAATTTATGTATTATGTTTGTTTTCTGTCTCCTTCCTTCATAATGCAAGCTTCTTGAGGGCATGGCATTTCCTTTATTCTTTTCACTGCTATAACTTCATAACTTAGAACAGTATCTAAAAGATAAAAGCCAATCATAAATTATTTTGAATGTATTAAAGAAAGGCTACTTCAAATTATATACAGAAGAATACTTTCAGATTAATAAATAGTAATAGCAAAATACAAAAATGTATTGAATGGTGTTAACCTTTAAATAAGGATTTGGAGTATTAATGTTTTTATAAAGTGACTGGTAATATATATAGAAATGATATATTCTCTTCAAAAAAACAGAACAAGTAATTAAAAATGTAAAATTATAGCCAAACATCATCCAAAACCCCAACATCCACATTTTTTTCTAAAATGGCACTGATGGAGAGAAATTTTACCTAATCTTTCCACTGTGGGTGACTTACTTTTTCAAATAGGTTTCCGAAGAATTCTTCATGTTTGAAGTTCAATAATTAAAACAAGTTATGTTTTGATGGTAATTATTTTAATTTTTTCCATTATGTATGTTGTGCCCTAGTAGACTGCAGATCTTATTCTTCCTCTGATTTCTAGAACTTATACCTTTTGTATTCTAATTTTCAACACTTTTCTACCCTCTTTCTTCAGTTATTCTACTTCAACAATGACAATTATCCTTGTGTTAAACTGTCATTCAGAACTACTGTCTCCTCTTTAAATGTTTTATTCTTTGCCTTTTTTGTTTATATTCAATATGATTATTTTAATTTATTCCTCCATGCCACAACTCTATTTTTCAGCTCCCTATTTATGTCTTTGGGCATTATTTATTGATTTATTACACTAGCATTGCTTATTTTTCTGAATTGCTTTCAACTATATACTTGTCATCCAATTGTAATTTGTTTTATCTGGATTTTGAGTTCTTGTTCTATTGTCTCTGTATTTTTACTAAGTTTGTACATACAGTTATCTGTGTGATATATTATACTGTGATATGTACTTATTACCTTGGGTTATGTTTTCTTACAGACTGAGTTCTTCATGTTCATGCTGCTTTATTTTTTTCACTGCTTTATAGGAAGAAATCCATAATTACCAATATTTTTTCTTATCTTCCTTATGCTTAAGTTACGTTGATAGCTCTGTCCAGAACTTCCCCGTTTACTCTCAAGTAGCATGGTTGAATTCCTCACAGTCTTCTCATTTGGTTAAGATCAGTTTATTTTCCAATGTCAAGCTAGAGTTTGAAGGCTAAGTCTTATTTTCTGTCCATATCTTTGAAACATGAAAGCATGAGGGAATGGGGAAAAATGAAACTGAGTGTCACTTGGGGTATGAATTCCTGGGCTATGTGCTCTCCTTGGTCCTTATAAATGCCTTCAGGAATTCACTCCATGTAGCAAAGGCATATTTGATTTTTGAGGCTTTAAACTGTCCCACTAACATCTATTTACCTCATTTGTATTTATATTTCCAAATTGAAACCTGTAATTGAAGATATTCAACACTCTGCTAACTCATCTTCTCTGCATCAGGAAACTGGGGCGCTATAAGGAGTCTCACCCCACTCATGCTTAACCTCACAGTTAGCTTTTGCAAAGTGCATATTGTATGTTTACATTCATTTTATTGTTGCCAGTAAGCTTTAGATCTTTTTTTTTTTTTCTCACTTTCTGGGGCCCACTTGTTAAATTGTAAAAGTATTTTCTCTGATTTTTAAAAGTTATCTCTGTATTAATACCTGATTTACCCTTAGTTTTCTACATTGTAAAATTGAGCTATTAGCAATACTTATCTCACAGTCCTGTTTTGGATGCTACCTAAGTAATGAAATGTGTAGTGTTTGACAGATAGCCTTGCACAAAGTTGGTGACACAGTTAAACTATTGTTATTATTCATTTCTAAATAAAGTACTGAAATTGACATATATACAAATAGAACTAAATTAGAGAAAGAGATGGTATTTCCAAATGTGTTTATCATAAAAGTTTCCTTTGGATAGTTTCTTGAAACAAGACATTAAGTATATTTTTAGGCTACATTAAAAAAACCCACACATATTTTAGAATGGGTGTGGAGAAAAACCTTGCCTTCTAAGGTAAAAGTATCATTTTTAATTTTGGAAATTGTATTCTAACGAAGCAGATGGAAAAGCTGTAGGTAAACTTCAACTGCCATTAATTATGTGTATCTGTTGGGTTTCAACAGCTGGTATCATTATAAACATTATTAGCCTTATTAGGTATGTATATGGCATTTTATTTGCAAGATGCTTTATAGTCTTTAATTAACGCATAACAGTCTTAAGAAATGGGTGAAGTGGTTATATTAAATTCCTAGTAGTGGAAACCAAACTTACAATGATTATCTCTACAACTAATGCTGTTGGTATTTTAGGTACAAAATTAATTCAAATTCCTAAGTAAGTGATTATAATCATACTCCATGTTCTTGAAATCCAGCTTTTAACTGAATATTGTAATGCTATTTTATTACTCTGTCACTTTCATGTTCTGACATGAGTTTTCCTTCATTCCCTGCTTTTTGAAAAAAGTCTTTTTGGGGGGAGGTATTTTTTTTCCCGTCCCATGGAAAAAAGTTCATGTAGGAAATCTACAGCAATATAGTAAACATAACTTACTGCATTAATTTTATTTTTAAAATGGGGCAAAGGCATAAGTTTATGTATCATAAAATACTAAGGTATAGCTTACAAACACCTTTTTTATTGAAAACCATCAAAGTTCTATCCACAACTTTGATCACAATTACGTGTATTAAAAAGAATCTAGGGGCACCTGGGTAGCTCAGTCATTAAGCGTCTGCCTTCCAATCAGGTCATGGTTCCAGGGTCCTGGGATCTAGCCCCACATCGGGCTCCCTGCTCAGCGGGAAGCCTGCTTCTCCCTCTCCCCACACTTGTATTCTCTCACATCTGTGTCTTTCTCTGTCAAATAAATAAATAAAATCTTTAAAAAAAATCTAAAACTGAGGACTTGCAAATGTGTTTATGGTAAAAGCTAAGAACTCCTGATGTCTACAGTAATGTCCAGTCAGTTTGGGCTGATTGACTAATTAATACCGGTCAAAACTGAATGACATTGCTCTAGGACTGAGGAGTTCTGGTCTCAAAACTCTAAACGTCTAACAGTGAGGACTGGATTGTGGAGATAACTTTTGTTCTCCTTAAAACAGTAAAGACTCAAGGATTTATAATTCTCTTTATAAAGTTTTAAGCATACTTAAACACTTTTAAAAATATTTTAAAACTATATCGATGATTATATGGCAATCAGAATGTGTATAGTTAGTAGAATGACTTTTATCAAATCAAAGATGATAAAATAACTTCTATATACTTGACACTACAAGTTGATACAAGGTATTACTTAACTAGTTTAAATTAGTATACTTAGACCTTTACCTAAGATGTTAATTAGCTAGTTATAATTGATTTAATATATTCTCTACTTTCCTACATTTAATTATCTTTTCCTTTATTAACCTTCTCATGACCACAGTCTCTAGTAAATTCATACTCCACACAAGGACAAGTTTGAGTTAAAAGGTATGGTGAAGGAAAATTATAAAAAGAGTTACTGATGCATAGTTCTTACTAAAACAAAAACAAAGAGATACACCATTTCTATATTTATTGGAAGAATCATCAGGGTGAATTGTAAATTATCATATGGGATTATTAACTTCAGATAGTTCAATTGAAATAAAAGCTATATTATTGCACATAATACTTTCTTATATTGCCTCAGGGAAAGTACTGTACAGTAATCACCACCACTGGTACTTATTAAATAGCCATTTATAAACTGGTACTATCCAAAATGCCATAAAATAGGTTTCAGGAGTGATACCTATGCCCTAAGGGCATAATAATTGAGACAAATATAACTCTATTAAAAAATGCCTAGTAAAGATTAAAATATTCACTTTTCAGTGAGACAAAAACTTAAGCGTACTGTGTAGGGTAATGAATAATATGTGACCTTTCCAGAAACTTGCTATTTCAATTCTGGAAATAACTACTAACTCCAGCATAAGCCAACACTTAAATAATCAAAATAAATAGGGTTGTGTTTTTAATTTCAAAAAAGGACTTATATTTTTAAATTGGATTAAAGACAAAGGTGTTTATAATACAATTAATTTAAAAAACTGTAAAATTAAAGACACAAACATGTTAATAATGTAGTAATTAAAATAGATTTTCAATTACAAATGTATTCACAATCCCTTTAAAGAGAAAACCTCATAAATAAGTCTATTATCTAAATTATAAGCCTTTGAATTATGCACTTTTCAACAACATATTATTTTTCAAAATGTATTTTTTAAAAGGAGAGCCTGAAAAAAGTTCATTCTTTTTAACAGAAATAAAAAATATCAATGTAATTGACTTTGGTTGGGTGGGTCGCAGGTGCCAATAAGTTACCTATTGGTGATTGATAATGCATCTTAGAACAATGGTTCTCAAACTTTGCTGCTTATTAGAATCACCTGGGAGAACACTTAGGAAAGAAATTAAGGAAGACACAAAGAAATGGAAAAACATTCCATGCTCATGGATTGGAAGAACAAATACTGTTAAAATCTCTAAGCTACCTAAAGCAATCTATACATTCAATGCAACCCCTAGCAAAATAACATCAGCATTTTTCACAAAGCTGGAACAAACAATTCTAAAACTTGAAGTGAACCAGAAAACACCCCATATATGATGAAAGGAATGTTGAAAAAGAAAACCAAAGTTGGAGGCATCATGGTCTGGACTTCAAGCTGTATTACAAAGCTGTAATCGTCAAGACATTGTTTTGTTTTGGCACAAAAACAGACACAGAGATCAATGGAATAGAATAGAGAAACCAGAAATGGATTCTCAACGCCATGGTCAACTAATCTTCGATAAAGCAGGAAAGAATATACAATGAAAAAAAGTCTCTTCAACATATGGTGTTGGGAAAATTGGACAGCCACATGCAGAAGAATGAGACTGGACCACTATCTTATGCCATACACAAACTCAAAATGGATGAAAGACCTAAATTTGAGACAGGAATCCATCAAAATCCCAGAGTAGAACATAGACAGCAATCACTTTGACCTTGGCCTCAGCAACTTCTTGCTAGACACATCTCCAAAGGCAAGGGAAGCAAAAGCAAAAATGAACTATCAGGGTTTCATCAAGATAAAAAGCTTTTGCACAGCAAAGAAAACAGTCAATGAAGCTAAAAGGCAACCTATGGAATGGGAGAGCATATTTGCAAATGACTCCTCAGATAAAGGGCTAGTATACAAAACCTATCAAGAACTTATCAAACTCAACACCCAAAAAACAAAAAAAAAAATCCAGTCAAGAAATGCGCAGAGGACATGAAGAGATATTTGTCCAAAGAAGACATATAAATGACCAACAGACACACGAAAAAATGCTCAACATCACTCGGCATCAGGAAATACAAATCAAAACCACAATGAGATACCACCTCACACGTGTCAGAATGGCTAAAATTAACAACTTAGGAAACAACAGATGTTGGCGAAGATGCAGAGAAAAGGGAACATTCTTGCACTGTTGGTGCGAATGCAAACTAGTGCAGTCACTCTGGGAAACAGTATGGAGGTTCCTCAAAAAGTTGAAAATAGAATTACCTGATGATCCAGCAAATTGCACTACTAGGTATTTATCCAAAGGATACAAACCTAGTAATTCGAAGGGGCCCATGCACCCCAATGTTTATAGCTGCAATGTCCACAACAGCCAAAATATGGAAAAAGCCCAGAAAAGGTGGTATATATATATATATATATATATATATATATATATATACACACACACACACACAATGGAATATTGCTCAACCATCAAAAAGAATGAAATCTTGTCATTTGAAACGACATGGATGGAACTAGAGGGTATTATGCTAAGTGAAATAAGTCAGTCAGAGAAAGACATATACCATATGATTTCACTCACATGTGGAATTTAAGAAACAAAACAGATAAACATAGGGGAAGGGAAGAAGAAATAAAATAAGATGAAAACAGAGAGGGAGGCAAACTGTAAGAGACTCTTAACTCTAGGAAACAAGGTGAGGGTTGCTGGAGGGGAGTTGGGTGGGGGAATGGGGTAACTGGGTGATGGATATTAAGGAGGGCACTGATGTAATGAGCACTGGGTGTTATATGCAACTGATGAATCACTAAATTCTACCCAGGAAACTAATAACAGTATATGTTAACTAAATTGAATTTAAATAAATTAAAAAAAATAATCCATGTCTAAGTTGCACTGCATGCCTATTAAATCAGAATTTCTGGAGTTGAAAATTTTCAGTACTTAAAAAAAAAAATCTGTGTTTCCAATGGTTAGCCAAATTAAAGAATCAGTTTGTTCGAATAGTATTTGACAAACTTAAAATGCAATTTGTAATCTAAGAGGTTTGAGGCAGGGCCGAAGAGTCTGGGTGTCAAATAAGCTCCCAAGTGAAGCTGTTGCTACAGATCCTTGGACATCACCTTGAGAAGCCACATGGATAAAGCACCTTTATCAATACATCACTTAAACACTATGTCAAAGTCTAACACAATATGTATTTTTCTGATAAAAAAGTGTTATGTAGAATTTTTGGTCATTTAGTATAGCACTATTGATGTTAGCTTTATTAAAATTTAAAAATTTGTTGATAAGCTTAAATTATTTTTCATATAGATATTTAGAAATACTTCCTAATGTGAAGACATACTGTCATCTTGGTAGATGGTTTTGTATATTAAGCTTATTCTAATTACCTAGAAGATGTAAGTTTTCTATAGTATTTTTCAAAGATTTAGGACTTGAGTAAGATTAGAATTCCTTTAGTCTAACAAAGTTTGAAATAACTTTATCAACATTTTTAGAAAGTTTGTCCACTGAGTCTGATTTTTCAATGTATTATTTTATTTGAGTCAACTAAAAGATAGCAGGGTCCAAAATATCTTCTTTCATAATAATTATGATAATAATATATTATGAATAGGGGTGCCTGGGTGGCTTAGTCAGTTAGGCATCCGACTCTTGGTTTTGGCTCCTGGGATCTAGACCAGCATCTGGCTCTGTGCTCAGCAGGGAGTTTGCTTCAGATTCTCTCTTTCCTTCAACCCCCATGCCCCCACCACACACACACCCCCTGTCCGTACTCTCTCTTTCTCTCTCTAAATAAACAAATACATAAATACATAAAATCTTTAAAAAAATAATGTATCATGAAGTCCATTCATCTGAAAATTTCAAAAGCCAAATCTTATAGCCAACTTCTTGTTAATCTAAAGATGGCTTAATAAATTCTACTATATTTTGACTTGGTTATTGAAGGAATAATTTAAAAGGAATACAACCAATATGTATCCTGTGCCTGTAATTCTGCAAATTCTGTTCTTTTACTATATGCTGAGGAGATACTAACAGCATTAATTTGCTTCTTTAAATTTACTTTGCTCCTGTTACTAATATTCAGTAGAAAAATCTCATTTACCTTCACTTAATTACATTATATTAATCAAAGCAATACATCTATGCAGCCATTTCTTTCCTAGTTATCTTCATATCTGATTAATATAAGTGGCTTTTTAAAATGCTCCTGTAAGTATATTAAACATTAGGTGAAATGGTAATTGAACCTATTTTGATTTTGAATATTGACATCCTGGGTTAGAAGAGGAATACATTACAATTCTCTAAAAGTGTTTCTTAATCAGGCCACTTTGTAAAGTTGAGTAGAATGTACGTTATCCCTAATTAAGTACTCTATATTTTTTGATTGTTCAGAACTACTACCACCACTACCATCACAACACCAATAAGAAAAGTGTAAGTCATCTTTCATTTGGTAAGGAAGAGACTGAGAAAGAACAAGTTTTGTTGAATTTTTAATTAGGACAGAACAGCCTGACAGTCTTTTTTAAAATATATGAGCCAGGGGGAAATGGGAAATATATCAAATTAATGTGTATTAATATCACCTATTGAAAGGAAACCTCAGGTAACATTCCCTTGAATTGTAAAACTTAGGTATTCATCAATGCATTAAACTAACTCACACTTCCATGCAGAGGCTGAGGTGATTTAATTACTGTCTTATTGAAATAACACATGCTATTCTGGATACATAATGACTTCTTGGGAAAAAGATGCCAGTTAGAAAGTTACTCCTATGGCCTCTCCTGCAGCATGCATTGCTAACAAGGTCCACAAGTCATATCACCAAGGCTTAAGCTTCCTTTTCTTTCCCATATTTGAAAAGAACTGGAAAAAGTCATCTAACACAATAATCCCATCTCCCCTAATCGATAGTGTTGTGTTTTCTCAGATCTTAATATTCTTTCAAAAAGATTTTCATAAGCCGAATTTTAGTTTTGAGTAAAATTTATCTTTGAACTTTGAGAACTTCAGAACTTTATATATCTAAAAATATAATAATTGTAACTGAAAAATTATACATGAACAATTCTGGGTACTGTATATTTAGATATAAACTATGGTGGCACTAAGAGCAAGAAAGTATCACAATGTAAATAAGGTTGAAATTTTAAGTAAATTCCAGAGCTAAAAACTAGACTTAAATTTAAAATTCTTACGTCCTAGGGGCACCTGGGTGGCTCAGTCGTTAAATGTCTGCCTTCTGCTCAGGTCATGATCCCAGGGTCCTGGGATCGAGGCCCCCGCATCGGGCTCCCTGCTCCGCGGGAGGCCTGCTTCTCCCTCTCCCGCTCCCCCTGCTTGTGTTCCCTCTCTCACTGTGTCTCTATCAAATAAATAAAATCTGAAAAAAAAAATTAAAATTCTCATGCCCTTTCTTTTTTTTTGAAATAATTTTGTATGTATAGAAAAGATGCAAAATACAAATATTTCCTCTACACCCTTGACCCAGCTTCCCCTAATTATTAACACCTTGAAAAATCATGGTATGATTATTAAAACTAAGAAACTAATATTAGCACCATGGTAATAACTAAACTACGTATTTTATTTAGATTTCATCAGTTTTTCCACTAATATTCTTTCTCCGCAACAGGCTAATCCAGGATTCAAAACTGCATTTAGCCAACGTGTCTTCTTGTTTCCTCCAATCTGTGACAATCCCTCAGTCTTTCCTTGTCTTTCATCACCTGGACACTTTTGAAGAATACTGGTCAGATATTGTTTAGACTGCCCGTCAGCTGGGGTTTGACTGAAATTGTCTCATGATTAGATTGAGAATATGCATTTCTTTTCCAAGAATAACATACAGTATGCCCTTCTCAGTGAATCTTATCAGGGGTACATAGTATGTCTGGTTACTGAAGGCACTAATCTTGATCATTTGATTAAAATTGTGTTTTGAAGTTTTTCTATGGTAAAGTTATTATTTTTCCTTTTATAATTCAGAAATATCTTGAGATTCTTTGAGACTATATAAGTATCTATTTCTCTAAACTTTTTTTTTTCTTTAAGAGAGGGAGAAAGAGGAAGGGGGGCCGAAGGAAGGGGAGAGGGTGAGAGAGAGAGAAAGAATCCCAAGCAGGCTCCACACCCAGCTCGGAACCTGACTTGGGGCTCAGTTTCAGAACTCTGAGATCATGACCCAAGCTGACATCAAAGGTCAGGTGCTTAACCAACTGAGCCACCCAGGTACCCCTTTCTTTTCAAACTTCTGACCACAAATTTTAGTACTTATAGTGAACCCTGCCTTCTTCAATTATTACTGTGGTGTCTAATGTTGATTTTCTATTTTTGTCATTCCTTCTATATTATCCACTGGGAATTTTCTCTAAGAGGGAACTGTGCCATGTTCCCAGTAATTTACGTATTCCATTTATGTATTTATCTTTAAATATATGTACTCACAGTTATTTGATTCTATGGCTTACAACTTGATATTATTATTATTTTTTGTTCTAATTGTACCAGTTTATCCACTGAGAACTCTTTCAGAATGCCTTATCTGCCCTTTTGCATGCACATATACCTAAGCTTATGTCTAACTCTATGTCTACATCTACTTCTGCATTTACATCTATGTCTTTATATATATCTATATCTGCATCAGCATTTCTCTACTTTCTAGCACTATAAGTTTCTCTAGATTCAATTTGATTTTTCCTGCCCCAGCCCTAGAATCAATGATTTCTTCAAGGAGTTTTTGCCTCTTTACTTGGAGAATGGCATTTAGAGATCAAAATCAGTGCTCCCTGCTAAATGTGTTCATTGTTATAAGCGTGTCATTATTTCTGGGGTCTCTCAATACAAACGACCTAGGAAATATAACTCTATAATATATATACATAGTATAATGTATGGGTAGATAAATCAATAGAGAAATGAGTTCTTACATATAATACTAAATAACTTATTTCTTCAACAATTAAAAATTGTGTTCTAATTACCTACAATGTACTTACTTATTTGTTAAAACTAGTAGACAAATAAAAGTTTTAGAATTGTAATCTATACACCTGTGAAAAAATTACTAAATATTATTTATAGACTACAGTATCTGTGTACAGGTTTTTTTGTCTCTAGCCTTACAGTAAAAGACTAAATACCCAGCCAAAATACTGTTTTCCAAAGTCACATAGATTAGTTCTTTTCAGGGCACCTGGGTGGCTCAGTCGTTAAGCGTCTGCCTTCGGCTCAGGTCATGACCCCAGGGTCCTGGGATGGAGCCCTAGATTAGGATACCGGCTCAGGAGGGAGTCTGCTTCTCCCTCTGCCCTTTCCCCACACTCTCTCAAATAAATAAAAAAAATATTTTTTAAAAAAGATTAGTTCTTTTCTTCAATATAGTTGATAATTTGAAATATAATTTGTAACTGTATTCTACTTTCAGTTCTTCTCTCTGTCTGGATTGCATTATCTCTAGGTTGAATTCATAGGGTAAGGCCTAATCCCCAACGCATCTGTCTTTAAATAGGGTCTTTAAGGAGGTAATTAAGGTTAAATAAGATCTAAGATTGGGACCCTAATCAATAGGAGCAGTGCCCTTATAAGAAGAGGAAGAGATGGTGGCAGTGTGCTTGCCCAGAGAATAAGGCCATGTAGAGACACAGCAAACTGGTGGCTGTCTGCAAGCCAAGAAGAGAGGCCTCAGGAGAAACCACACTCAAAGTAAATTTGAAGATTATAAACCCCTGGAGAACAAAACAAATAACAGAAATACTTGGGTTTACCATTATATTGTGATTGAGTTTATATTCAACTAGCTGGAAGGGAAGACTCCAGACTCCAAAATAATTCATATCAACCCTACTAGATGGAAGGAAGGAAGGAAGGAAAGAAGGAAGGAAGGAGGGAGGGAAGGAAGGGAAAACCAGAAATTTTAAGTATGGTCTTTGCTGTTATATGCAGAAAACAAAAATGACTGGATTCCATCCTGCTTTCCTAGAACTCAATGGAGAATACATAAAATAGAGATAGATTGTGTAAGAATTTGGCATCTAGAAAAAGCAAGCTAAAACCTAAAAGGGATAAATAAGAAAAAGAAAGCACAAGAGAAAAACAGAGGGGTCAGGAAGCTCAAGACATCCTAATCGGGATCACCTTCCCCTAGAAGGCGAACCTCCCGTTTCAGGAAGATAGGTCAGTCATTCTCCATTTCATCGTTACAGAACCAAGAGCTGGAGGGCAGAGGGTGGGAAATCATTCCCTAGTTGCTGAAATGACAAGACTCCAGAGCTCTCAAAACCTTGGATGAAAGTAAAAGAACCTTCAGTGCAAGAGGTCACCCCTACTAAGTAACATCCTAAGAGTTTCTAAACCTGAACGTGTATCAGTCTAGAGAACCTTCTTTGGGGGGGGGGGAAATAAATATATATATATATATATATATATATATCTCCAAAACGAAAAGGACACGCAGACTTACTTGACCATGTTCCAAATCGAGGTCCCAGCCGCATTCTAGGTCTCCTTCTCATTCTCAATAGAGCCAGCACCATAGATCCTGGTAAAGATCACAGCCCAGGAGGTGGTCTAGCTCAGGAACATGGCCATTTCTCAAAGAATTCCACCAGACAAGCCTCTCCTCCACCAAGACCTAACAGGAGTACATCTCCAATGAGACGAAAAGATGCTCATCTACACCCTTGTCTGGAAGCAGCATGACGTCCTCGTTTTACGTCACCACCAAAGAAACCTCTAAGGAGAACATCCAGTCTAACGAGTAAAACTAGCAGGTTATCTTGTGCAAGTCGTCCAAGAAGGTGCCTGCTGTAACCTCCAGCAACTCCCCTGCCAAAAACGTGTCCCTCAACACTGTACCATCCAACCGCACAAGAAAAAGACAGCTCTCCAGAGAGAAGTAAAATGATAAAACTTAAAAGGCGCTGAGAAAAGACAGGCTCACCAGCACCCAAACCTAGAAAAGTAGTTATCGAAACCAAAGAAAAGATAAAGCGGCAGGCTATGAGCAGCAGATTCGGTACAAGACGAAAATAATGGCCAACAAAACCAGCAGTCTTTATATGACTGTGGCTCTTTCTCTCAGCAAATTGCGACTCAAGAGGTCCTATGTGAATTATAGAGAGGTAGGCAGGCTGCAGACACATTCCCCTTCCAGGGTGCCTATCCTCGAAAGTGCCAGAAAGAGACTTCCCTTGTTACAGAGAAAGAAGAAGTTGCGACCACTGCCCATCAGAGGGCGACCTATTTTATTATTTTATTTTATTTTAAAGATTTTATTTATTTATTTGTCAGAGAGAGAGCACAAGCAGGGAGAACGGCAGGTAGAGGGAGAAGCAAGCTCCCCGCTGAGCAAGGAGCCCTATGAGGACTCAATCCCAGTACTCTGGGATCATTTACCTGGCCCAAGGCAGAGGCTTAATGGACTGAGCGACCTCTTTTAACACCTCCTCTACTTCTTCCCCTTTCCCGCCTTTCTCCTTCTTCTTCCCCTTCTTCTCCCTGTCCCTGTTCTCCTTTCCCACATCTGCGCTCACAATCCCCCAAAAGACACTCATTCTAGAACGCAGAGGAGATAGTCTCCTTCTCCACCTCCAAAGAGGAAAAACTGCCCCCACCCAGCCTCCTAAATGTAAACATCACCATCCAAACCTCAGCAATGCAGAGGCACCCATTCTTCACAAAGAAGCTTCCCAGTCACCGAAAAACATTTGCCTTCATTATCAGAAAAGCATAAGAAAGGGTCTCCCCTGAGTCCATTTAACCCAGAAGCACCATCACTACAACCAACCAAACAACATTTGCCCTCACCACCACCTGGAGCTCCTCAGGTCCACCATAAGTCCCCCTTCACCCCTTCTTCCTCACTCACCACCACCTTAAGAGTAGCAGCAACAACATACCACAAAGAAAGCAGTCCACATCTTCAAGTCTCAGGGCCAAGACTCCAGAAATCCAAAAGGTGAACAAAACAAAACTAGGTAGCATCAACATGCCCCCAGTTTATAAGAAGGGTATCAAGCTCCAGATCTCTCTCAGGATCTCATGATCTGCAGCAACCTCTGTCCCTGATGTCACCCAGTAACACAATGGGGAAAAGACTGTGGCTTATTCTCTGCAATCTTAGCACTGGGAATTCAAGAGGCAGAACCAGAGCCAGAAGGAACATTGAAAGCGAAGCAGAGGGCAACCTTGATGTAAAAAATGCACTGAGATCATTGGGGAGAAATGACAGATTCCCCACATATGGAAAATACTTGGTATGATATAAATTTTATTTCATTTGTACAGCATGGATTTACAATGCAAAAGGTGTTCATAGCATATTACTGGCATTTATTGATAGCTGAAAAATTCATTTAGAGTGAAATATTTTAAGCCCAAAATTTCTTTTCATTAAAAGGGGTTTATATATGGTTGGCATTTTGTTTCCTTTAGCCCATGGCTATTCCCAGAGGATTTTTTCTATTTATTTACTTTACCTCATTTGAGTCCTAATGCCCTTTTAAGTTATGATGATTCTGACCCTTTCAGCTTGTAATCTTTACCAGAAATTTGACTGCTATTGAACAAAGAACAACGTGAACAAAATGAGCACAACAATCGACAATATTGCAAATGAATATTTTAATGCCTCAGTCTTTACTGTTTATTTACATAAGTAGTCAAAATATAACACCTATGCTATACAAACTTCTCCAGAAAATAGAAGATGAAGAAATACTTCCCAACTGATTTTAAGAGACCAGCATTATTTTAATACCAAAATATTTCTGGTAATATCTTTCTGAAATTGAAATTATAGACCCGTAGCCCTTATAAACACTACATCTGGGTGTGATGTTTTCTTTAATGGAAGGTTTTTAACTATGAATGAAATTTGTTTGATATAGAACTATTAATTATTAGTTTCCTCTTGAGTGATTGGCATTGATGTAAATATATATTTTAAAGTTTAATAAGTGATTACCACATTGTTTTTCAATAAGGCCATTATAATTCACTTTTTCAAAAGCAATGTATAAGAATATTGTTTTCCCTGCAATGCTAAAAAAAGTCATAGTAATCACAATTTTTAATATTTACTAAACTGATATTGTAAAGCACCATCTCACTGTTATTTTACTTTACATGACTAGCTATAGTACTTGTGACTACTTACATTTATTGCTATTTTGAATTTACTGTTTTACAATTTGGTTAATCATCTTTGCAAAATTTTCTGTTATGCATATTTATGTTGCCAATGACATAAATCACAGGCTTTATTTCCTATGTACATACATTTAATTATAGTTATCTCCTATATATATTTGTTTGTGTAGATCTGAGAAAATTGTAGATTGTGATATATAAATCTTATTGAGCAGGAATCAGCATATTGACCAAATCTGGCCTATCTTTTATTTTTATGCATAAAGTTTACTGAGCTGCATCACATTCATTTCTTTATGTATTATCTATAGCTGATTTTGCACTACAACAACAGAATTGAGTGGAGCTGAATATTCACAACAGGAACTGTATGGACCAAAACACCTAAAATAATTACTCTGTGGTCCTATACTGACTCCTGTCATAGACCATAGGTAACGGGATTTAGAACTAAAAGGAAATAAAATATATATTTCATTTTTTATTTGCAAATAAGGAGACAGAATTAAAGCATAAAATAATTGACCTAATTGACTGTATTTAGTTACTCTAACCCAAGATGAGAACTCTAGCCTCTTGATTTTCATTTTCATCATTTCTGTACCTGTATCTATTTTTCAAAATCTGTAATTATAGACAATTACTATGTAAACATTAAACAAAATCAATTTTTGGCAAAAGAAATACTCAGCAGACTGCAAAGATTTTACCATAACAGTATCTTGCCTGAATCACAAGTGGTGAGTTTAAAAGATTGATTATTAAGTTCTTTAAAAATACATGATGAATATGAATACCTTATATAGAAACTATTAATTTAAGAATAGAATCAATATCTAAAACAATACTAATTGTTGGTGAAGGTTTAAAGGACTTTCCACTATAGTGCTTGACATTACTTACAATTATTTTTTAAATATAACTCATGTAGCATAAAGAATTAGAGATAATATGATATTAATAACATAGATAATGTAACAAAGAATAGTATAGTTAAAGAATGTCAGGAAATGACATCACACCTTTGTCCTTATCATTCTTCAAGGATTCTACTACTAATTCTTTTGTTTCCATGGTGAACTTTGTATAATAAGCAGTTTTTAGTTACCTTCTTTTACTTAAGTATAATTGAATATATATGTATTAGTTTACTAGGACTGTCATAACAAATACCATAGACTGGGTGACTTAAATAACAAAAATTTGTTTTCTCATAGTTTTGGAAGCTAGGTCCAAGATCAAGGTGTCATCAGGATTGATTCATTAGGAGGGCATTCTCCTAGACTTGTAGATAGCCATCTCCTTTTGTATTCACAGTCTTTTCTCCATGTGTCCGCATGTCTGTATCCAACTACTCTCTTCCCATATGGATATCAATTATAATGAATTAAGGCCCTCCCTTAATACCATAGGGCCCATTCATTTTACCTTAGTTATAGCTTTAAAAACCCTGTATCCAAATACAGTCACATTCTCTGGTACTGGGGGTTAGGACTTCGACATACGAATTTCAAGGTGACACAATTCTGCCCAAAACAATATATGACCCCTAGTGTCCCACATTATTCAATGCCATACTGGGACTATTTAAACTGTGTATTCATGAGAGGGATTGCAAAATCTACATGCAAAAATCTGAAGAACAAAGAACTATTTACCAATAAAGTCTGTACCAGAGCAACAATATTTTCAGTTCTTAGAGATTAGTTTTTCTCCCTAGGCTATGAAACAAGTATCTATGCCCTTACATGGCAAAGCTTTCCCAAGGAAGAAGTGATATTAAATTGTGGACCTAGTGGTAAATTCTCAGCAGGAATAATTCAGATGATGGTTTCCTGCAAGTTGTTGATTTAACTTGTGCTAGATTCAAACATAAAGGTCATTTAGATACATTAAATATTTACATGATATGGCATGAAGCTAAGAAAATATATAACTAAAAGGATGTTTCACAGAGGTAAACTTTAGGATATGAAGAAAAAAATGGCACTGTAAAAAAATTAAAAAGAAGCTAAGGTGAGCAAGCTAAGATCTACATGTGTAATTAAGTTGTGCATTCTGAGTTCTGTTTATAGTAAAGTGATCTATTGGACAAAATATTGTTGATTTTTTTTTTTTGGTCTGGTAAGTAATCCTTAAAATGATTGTTGGATTTGGGGCTGCTAGTTCTAAAGTGATCAGTTCTTTCTGCATGATTTTTTACTCTTTTCTTATTCCAAATTTTGTCTTAGTATTTTTTCCATGAATTTAAAGCTACCATGACATAATCTGTCACTAAAATCCACACAGAAAAGAAAAAATAAAGATAATCATATTTATTCAAATGCAAAAGGAAACTCTTAATTTCATAGGCCTAAGATTACCTGTATATATGTAATTTCAGATCTACTGTGATTTACAATGTTTGTGTTCTAATGTTCTTATCAGTATCTCTTCAGTTGCTCAGTTTATTTCCATCAGTCATTGATTTTGCTGACTTTGTTATGATATACCCTCATAAAGAGTTCTTTCTACATAAGCAACATATTATCTAATAATTAACATTAATAATAATAAACAGCATCTAAATTTTTGTGACAGTAACTATTGTTTCTATATTTAAACCACAGAAGTTTTCCAGAAGATTTTCAAATGACACATTTGACAGTTATAATTATAATCATTCAAAAATGAAATGAGATTCACCATACAAAACCATCAATACATCTGCTGAAAGCCCAGTGTCACACACGTGAAAAGTCAACGGATCTACATTTTTGAGGATTCCTGTAGAGTTCCCTTTTAAGATCACTATTTATCATGTATAACTGTTTTTCTTTTATAAGCTGGGAAACAAAAGGGGTGAAATGATTTATTTGTATAGACATAATTCCCAGGTCACTTGACTTCTTTTATATTTGTATTGCATGATACCAAACAACCTATTAAATCGCTATTCTAAGACACATATCTTCAAATTATTATTTTGTAATTATGCTGTCATTATTTAGACAATAGAAAAGTATTCCAGTATGTACAAAATGAACAGCTAAGTTTGTTTAAAGCCAAAACTCACTTATATAGAATTTCTGAGGTTCAACAAAATTTTGTATTAAATTTGGTGAAAATAACACACACATTTTTTTTTTATTTTTAATTTCATTTAGCTAGAACAGCCCAAAACTATTCAGGTATAAAAGAATTAAATGTTTTATAAAGGTGCAGTATATAATGCAACATTGATGTGTATATATTTTTTGACTGATTGCTGTTATAAGCCTTTATTTAATAGGAAATAAATTGAAAATGAAATGTTCATGAATGACTCTCATTAATGATACTCCTTATAAAGCTTCAGAGCTTGTGGCTACTGTATTAGGTTCATTTCAAAAAAAAAAAGAAAAAGCTTAAATCCCTGCAGGTATCTGTAGCATTCAGAATCTTTGTTTTGTATGAAAAGGCATATCTGAGTACAGACAATAATCTTTTCAAGTTTTAGGTTGCTGTGAGCATTTGTTCCTACTGAAGATCAACTGCCTTGAGCTGCAAAGAAATCACAACCTTCAATCCTCCTGCTAATAAGAAAATCCAAAATGGCAGAAGAGATTTTGTAGTTTCTAAGATAACCCATGAAGACCTTAACTGCTTGAAAATTCATCCTGTATAGGGCAATATATGGAATTGCCAAAGAAAAAAACACAACCAATTAAAAAAACCAACTCCTAAACACTATTCAAAATGGAAAGTAATATAAAAGTGAAGAAAAAGCATGATAATCTTATTTTCAAATTAAATAAATATTATAATATTATCTGGTTTTTATAATATCAGATTTAAGCACATTTCTAATAAACTAAAGTTTTCATGTAATAAGTTTTTTTCATTTGGCTTTCAAAGAGAGTTTAGCACTTCACTGCACAATATATCTGGAAAGAATCATTATTTTTTTGTGAAGAATCATTATTTTATGATAATAATAAATTACATAATTTTAAAAAATTTTGTATGTATACCACACAACAATCTAACTTATATTCATACCTCAATGCATACAGAATGTCTAGATAATTATTACTAAAATGCTAATGACAATAATGTAACTTAACCTTTTGTGTTTGTATTTTTGAAAATTGATGTTTGGTTTATCATATTGATGTTTTTACAAAACAAATAAGAAAAAATCTATTATATAACAATTCCTAAATATAGACCTCCAACCCTGATATATTTCTGAACTTCAGACTCATAAACTCTTCTGTATATTGGATATTTATGTTGACAAATGTGATGGGCAATTTAAACTTAACATTATGACACAGAACTCTTGAATTTACCATCAAACTTTTTCTCTCACAATATCCTCCATCTTAGGAAGTGGCAACTTTTATTTTCTAGTCTCTTGGGACAAATATCTTGCAATCATCCTTAATTCTTCTTATAATAAACACCCCAAATTCATACCTTGACAAAATCTTGTTAACTTTAATTTTGAAAGATAGCCAAATCACTACTTTTCCCCACTTAATACTGTTGTCTTAGTCTAAGCCATCATTACCTCTTGTTTAAATGACCTTACTGGTCTCCATGTTCTTACCTTGTTCTTTCCAGTTCTATAGCCAACAATGCAGGCAGAGAGAACCTTTTATAATTTAGGTATGTTTTTGGCATCTTCTATTCAAAATCATCCAAAATGGTTTCTAATATTTAGCAGCATAAAATTCCAAATCCTTTTCCTAGTACTGCAGAGGCTACAATTTTTGCCCATTCTGCTCTTTCCTCATTAAAGAATTCTGATTTTATTTAAAGTTATACTGTAATTATCCCTAAAACTTTATTTCCCATCATGCCTTACAGAGAGGGGTAAGATAGAGACCAGAAAAATGTGAATGGACATTTTACAGTAGTTTCAGGAATGTTCCTACAATGGTGGCGGGTTCAGTTGGCATTCCTTTTTTTTTTTTTTTTTTTGTCTTTGGTCTTTCCTCATTCCAGTGTTGTAGAACGTAAGTATGTTGTTGTTTAAACTGGGCAGCTATCCTATAAGAATAGAAACCATGCTCTATGGATGGTATAGAAGATAGCTAGAATGGCTCTACATTTTTCATGAAAAACTGGATCCATCATAAAAGACCTGGACCTCTTGTAATGTAATAAAGTTTTTAAAATACATATTTAAAAATGACTTAAATTGGTATTTGAGTTTTCTATTACATGTAACTGAACTTAGTCTTTATTAGACACATATGATTTTCGAAGCCCTAGATTTATATGTCCCTAATACCCTAGATAATAACAGTATTAGTTTGCTAGGGCTACTGTAACGGAGTACCACATCTGGGTAGCTTAAAACAACAGAAACTTATTGTCTCACAGTTTCGGAGTATAGAAGACTAAAATCAAGGTGTCTACAATATCACGCTTCCTCTGAGACTGGGTAGAATCCTTCCTTGCCACTTACTGGCTTCTAGGTATAGCCAGTAATTGTTAACATTTCTTGGCTTGCAGCTTCATCAGTCTAATATCTGCTTCCTTCATCACATGGCTTTCTTCATATACTGTCTTCCTTTTGTAAATGTCTGTCTATATCCAAATTTCTTTTTTTTGTTATAAAAACACCAATCATATTGGATCAGGACATCCTAACTTCATCTTAACTTGATCATCTGCAAGTAAGATAACTTCCAAGTAAGATCACATCACAGATTGTGAGTGTGAGGAATTCAACATATCTTTTGGGGGGCGTCACAATTCAATCCTTAACACTGCCCCTAGTGATTTTATTTTTTACCTGATCTTTGTACTAATACAGTATAATGGCATTCTTTGTTGAATATTCTAAGTGTGCCCTTGCCTTGGAGCTTTGGAGTAGTGGGTAGAATTGTAACCCCCCAAAAGACAATGACTACCCTCTAATTCTTGGAACCTGTGATATGACCTTATTTGGAAAAAGAATCTTTGGAGGTGTAATGAAATTAAGGATAAGATAAATGAAGATGAGATGATCCTAGAATATCTGGATGGGCCCTAAAGCTAATGAAAGTGCTCATAAAAGTGCTCTTGGGGTGCCTGGGTGGCACAGCCAGTTGAGTGTCCAAATCTTGGTCTTGGCTTGGGTGGTGATCTCAGGGTTATGAGATCGAGTCCTGCATAGGGCTCCATGCTCAGTGTGGAGTCTGTGTGGGATTCTCTCTCCCTCTCCCTCTGCCCCTCCCGCTCATGCGCACTCTCTATCTCTCTCTCTTTCTCAAATAAATCTTAAAAATAAAAAAGGAGTGCTCTTACATGAGGAGAAAACAGAAAAGGCAAAGATCAGATGAGGGAAGAGATTAGAATTATGCCACAAGCCAAGGAATACCTGGTGCCACCAGAAGCTAGAAAGGGCAAAAGATTCTCCACTATTGCCTCCACAGGAAGTGTGACCCAACTTGATCTCTGATTTCTGGCCTCTAAAACTAGGAGATAAGACCTGAAACCATAAAAATCCTAGATGAGAACACAAGCAGTAACCTCTTTGACATCAACCATAGCAAATTCTTTCTAGATATGTCTCCTGAGGCAAGGAAAACAAAAGCAAAAATAAACTATTGGGACTTAATCAAAATAAAAAGCTTCTGCATAACAAAGAAAACAATTAACAAAACTAAAAGTCAACCTAAGGAATGGGAGAAGATATTTGCAAATCACATATCTAATAAAGGGTTAGTATCCAAAATATATAAAGAACTTATCAAATTCAGCACCCCTGAAAATGAAAAATCCAAGTAAAAAAGGGCAAGGGACTGAACAGACATTTCTCCAAAGACATCCAGATGGCCAATAGATACATGAAAAGATCAATATCACTGATCATTAGGGAAATACAATTCAAAACTACAATAAGTTATCACCTCACACCTGTCAGAATGGCAAAAATCAACAACGTAAGAAACAACAGGTTTTGACGAGGATGTGATAAAGGGGAACCCTCTTGCACTCTTGGAGGCAATGCAAACTGATGCAGCCACTCTGGAAAACAGCATGGAGTTTCCTCTAAAAGTTAAAAATAGACCCTATAAGCCAGCAATTGCACTACTAGGTATATACCCAAAGAATACAAAAATACTAATTCAAAGAGATACATATACCACAATGTTTATAATTATCTATATTTAGAATCTATAATTATCTATGATAGTCAAACTATGGAAACAGCCCAAGTGTCTATCACCTGATGAATAGGTAAAGAAGATAAGATATATATATATGTATATACAGTGGAATACACACACACACACACACACACACACACACACACACACACACAGTGGAATATTCCTGAGCCATAGAAAAGAATGAAATCTTGTCATTTACAAATGACATGGATGGAACTAGAGAGTATTATGCTAAGGGAAATAAGTCAGTCAGAGAAAGAGAAATGCCATATGATTTCACTCATATGTGGTATTTAAGAAACAAAACAAATGAACAAAAGGGAAAAAGGGAGGGTGGCAAATGAAGAAACAGACTCTTAACTATAGAGAACAAACTGATGGTTACCGAGGGGAGGTGGTGGGGGGATGAGTTAAATGGGTGATGGGGATTAAGGAGAGCATTTGTGAAGATCACCTGGTGTTTTATGGAAGTGGTGAATCACTATATTGTACATCTGAAACTAATTTTACACTGTATACTAACTAACTGGAACTTAAACAAAAACTTAAAGAAAAAACAAAAGTATGAGATAATAAATTTCTGTTGTTTGAAGTCATCCAGTTTGTATGAATTCATTACGGCAGCCTCAGGAAACTAATACAGAATCTTTGCATAAGCTCATCCTTCTTCCTCGAATAATATTTCTTATGTATTTGCTACAAATTTTCTTACATATTTGCTACATATTTTGTTACAAATTTTGCTTTCAGGTCTCAGAGGTGTTTTCTTTTTAACCATAGTTTTCATCATCTCATATCTCTTACATATCTCTTTGCTATTTTGTGACTGCTTCTCTCACTAAAATAGAGGAGTCCTGAGAACTGAGACTCCATTATCATCAGCTCTTAGGAGTTGTCTACGTCAGAGTAGACACACAACAAATACTTGATTGATCTAATGTAACTAGTTAGGAACTAGTAAGTATTGATTAAACTAGTGAACAAAACTGAAAACAATAAAATGACTTCTACATTTTGTGCTTTTATTTAATCTCATTTAATCAATAGGAAAAGCAAGTCATGAGTTTCATAGTTACATCTTGGTTTATCCTTTATGATGTTAGGGAATGGTATCAACAATATGGAATGGATAGGAAGATAAGATCACTACAATTTACTTATATATTTTCTTACATATTTTCAAGTAAATTTACAATTTACTTATATATTTTCACTTTCCAAGCAGCAGTCTCTTCAATTCACTGTTTAGAAGAAAGAAATACTGAATTCAGGAAAACATATTCTTTTGAAAATATAGAGCATATAAATTTTATATACAAAATAAACTATTAAGCTTGTGAAACATCAGATATTTATTTTTACATTAAATAGCTACACAAAAATAGTTATTTATTTATTTTTACACTAAATAGCTACACAAAAATAAAGTTATTCATGTCAATGCCATGTTGCTCACAATTTATATATATATATAGTGAGCAATATATATATATATATCATTTGTAGTCTCATTGATTTGCCAGCTGAGTCCTGATACTAGGAAGGGCCTTGAGACAGGACTTGGCAAAGTATGGATATGCAGAGAAAGAGTACAGAGAAAAGAGAATTGTTGGCCAAGAAGCTTTTGGAATCGTGAAAATAGCATCAGTGGAAGAATCTTTTGAAAAAATAACAAACATTGAGTGGTCACATGCATCTTTGGCAAGTGTATAATACAATAAAAAGGCTAAGATTCCTGGGGCCCCTAGGTGGCTCAGTTGGTTAAGCATCTGCCTTTGGCCTAGGTCATGATCTTGTGGTCCTGGGATTGAGCTCCTTGGCAGGCTCCCGGCTCGGCAGGGAGTCTGCTTCTCCCTCTCCCTCTGTCCCTCCCTACTGCTCATGCTCTCTCTCTCAAAAAAAAAATGTAATTAAAAAAAAAAGAGGCTAAGATGCCTATTAACATAGAGATGGAACTCTAAAAAGAAATAAATATCCTATAAAAACTATGGTAATAAGTGTCCTTAGAGTTTAATTAATCAATAACATTGTCTATGTCTTTTATTCTATCCTATGCATTATACCTTCTTTAATAATTACAATTTAAATCAGAAAAGTTGATATTATATTAGCTTATCAAATTTTTGTAGGACTTGAAAAAATTTAAGTGGTAAGGAGAAAGTCTATAATATTACCCTCTACTTCTAGTAATATGTGAACTGTATGTTTACTAAAATGTGCTATTTAACTTAAAAAATTGCATATAAGCAATTAAAATTAGATTTTACAGTGTCAAAATATAGTCAGCTTCCAAGAGGTTCTCAAAGCCTCTTCTTTGCTTAGGAAAAAAAAAAGGTTGTTTTTTGAAATGTTCATGTATAGATTCCACAAAAACGCTATTTTTTTTTTTTAAAGATTTTATTTTAAGTAATCTATATACCCAACGTGAGGATCAAACTTGCAACCCGGACATCAGGAGTCATGATCTATGGACTAAGCCAGCCAGATGGCCCCAAATACCCTACTTTTATTTAAAGATTTTATTTATTTATTTGACAGAGAGAGTGCATGCCCTAGAGCAAGGGGGAGTGGCAGGTAGAGGGAGAGGGAGAAGCAGGCTCCCTGCTAAGCAGGGAGCCCAATGCAGCCTGGATCCCAGGACCCCAGGATCATGACCTAAGCCGAAGTCAAACACTTAACTAACTGAGCGATCCAGGCACCCCTCCAAATAACCTTATTAAAAAATCATTTAAAAAAAAATGTTTTATAAGGTTGTGTGTATGTGTGTGTCTACATGCTATGAGAGCTTTGGGGAACAGTGACTGTTCATTTGTTAAAATATTTTAAGAGTGATTTTAATATCCAAAATTTACTCATTATTTTTTTTATTATGTTATGTTAATCACCGTACACTGCATCATTAGTTTTTGATGTAGCGTTCCATGATTCATTGTTTGCGTATAACACCCAGTGCTCCATTCAGTACATGCCCTCCTTAATACCCATCACCAGGCTAACCCATCCCCCCACCCCCTTCCCCTCTAGAACCCTCAGTTTGTTTCTCAGAGTCCATAGTCTCTCATGGTTCGTCTCCCCCTCTGATTCCCCCCCCTTCATTTTTCCCTTCCTACTATCTTCTTCTTTTTTTAACATATAATGTATTATTTGTTTCAGAGGTACAGGTCTGTGATTCAACAGTCCAGCGCTCACCATTTACTCATTATTTTAACGTATATTTTACCATATCTATACCAGTCCAAGAAGAATATTTACGGGTAAGTGTTTATCTTTCTAAAAATAAGGTTCTGTGAAGTATAAGAAATAAACAGTGATATAATAATTTATCATGCAAAAAGAAAACTTGCTATTTAAAGAAAAACATTTATAATTTTAAAAGTATATCTTAATATAGATTAATTAGAATCTTATATTAATTTTTCTTTAAAGTAAAGAACTGGTGTATACAAGCTTAAATATATCATTAGGGCTCTTTATTATGGAGATAGATAAATAGATATATTCTGTACACATTTATGTACAAAAGCATACATAAATGTACCCACACATTGGAGCCTTTTCTCCCCCCCTCATTCTCATTCATTTTAAAATAGAAACTAGAATAATTTAGAGTGAATTAGTACATACCATCAGGGACAACACTAAAGGCACGAGTGTTTTCATGTCTGCTGTATGGGAGCCAGAGCTATTCAGTTTTGCTTCAAGCTTCTTCCATAAAAATAACCCAAGAGACTGCATTCTCATACCACTTGGGGGTACCTCTGATGGTACATATTAATTTATATTGGCAGGAAGTGTTGAAAGTCAGCCATTTGCCATCATTCCAAGTACAAATTGTACTACTACAGATGTTGCAGCAGTAGGTAGGTACAGAAAAGTAGAAACTATGAAAAATAAAAGTGAATTACTATTAATTTCTTAGAGTTTGTATGTAAATAATTGGAGGCTGATAAAATTTTCAAACTGAGAGTCTAATTTCAAAGTCTGATTTGAGCAAATTCACCTATATATAAATAAAATAAATTAAGATTTACACTAGTGCAGACATATATGTTTAAAATTTGGATCTACAAACTAACTGGCAAAGAAAAATATGCCTATTCAAAAAGTAGCCTGTTGCTTCTGAAGAACCTTTACTTGTTCAAGAATTCTCAATCTATCTGCATGAAGGTATATAAAACCATTAATATATTTTCAGTATTATTGGCAAGAATCCCATAAGCTATCATTTCCATTCAATAGTTTACAGTTAAATGGTTTAAAATATGATTTTAGTGGGGGGAAAGGAGGAAAAAAATGAGAAAAATGAGAAAAAAAAGAGGGAAGAAATGACCTGGATTGCTCACACAAAGATATCATTTTAATAGAGTTTTTAAAAGCATTTTATTCAATCTTAATATCCCAAATATGAAAGATAATTAATCTATGCAACTATTCATACCTCCTCATAACCCAGTTTAAGCCAGTTCCCATAAGAAATATTAACTCTCATTATTATTGAAAAATGCGTGTCTTTAAATTAACCCATTGATTTGCTAATTACACTCTTTACTATGGAAAATTCTGTTAGCTTCACTAAAGAACAGAGGAAAATAATAGGGTGCACTTTGAAATCAGATTTTTAATGCATTGAAATAATGATTATATTTGTAAGTTATATTTGTGATTTAAATATTATCTTTGTGTCATTGAATATAAATGATAGAATATTAGATATATTGTTTATAGGAAAGAACAATGCAGAAAAGAACAATAGTCCTCAAAACAATCACCCTAAGAAGTTTTAAATCCATTGATATCCTTGTCATTTGTGGCCACTGTATTTCAGTGTATGGATTTTTTTTTTAATTAACCTAAAGGTCTGACTCTATCAATTATTCTTCCTTTGATAGCAAATATGATTTTTGAAAGTGCAGATACACTAATTGAATAAGTTTATGGTGAATAACAACATGTACACTCTTGGAGATAACAGTATTAAGGATGCAGTAAGAGTAGAGTTTAATCCTGACTATAAATAAAAATAATATGGCTTTAAAAAATTCACATAAACTTTCAGGTTTAGGTTCTTCTACAAAATGGACAATTTATATCAATTTACTTTGTTTTCAAAGCTGAATTTAAAATTATTACATTACTTATTGCATGTAAAATAGATCGTATTTATTTAAATATTATCAGATGGCAAAAAATGTTATGGCATATGAGAAAAGAAGAAAAGCAAAAGTTCCCTGAAATCTTTTTGTCTTGCAAAAATTAGTGTTAATAAATATATATCTATACATATGTATGTATAGATATAATACTAAAGAAAAAAGGAAGAGGGAGAAATTTTTAACAGAAGTAAATATTTTCATCTTTGGGCCAAGATGGAGTAACAAGAACCAGATTTACCATCCTAACTTAAGCAAATAGAAATCTAGGTAACATTTGAAAAACTGTTTTTAAACATTCGATAGCATAGAGCTGTGAATCCCTCACAGAAGTTGCCAAAAAAAAAAAAAAAAGATAAGTCCTGAGGAGGTGGAAATCCGAACTACCCTTATAATAATAGTTCATTGAAAAATAAGGCAGGAAAATCAGTAAGGACATAGAAGACTAGAAAAATTTGTCCTAATTAACATTTATAGAACATTACAATCAACAGTGGTATAATACACATTTTTTTCCCAAGTGTAGATGGAATATTTACCAAGATAAACCATATTCTGGGCCATAAGTCAAGTCTCAATGGATGTAAAAGGAAAAATATCTGATGTATACTCTCTGAACACAACAGAATTAAAAAAGAAATTAATAATGGGAAATTACCTGGAAAATCCCCACATAGTGAAAATTAATCAACAAACTTCAAAATAATCCACACTTTTAAGAGGAAATTCAAATGAAAGTTTGAGAATATTTTAAACTGAATGAGAAAACATGTTTAAATAATAAAATATGTGAGATACAGCGAAGAGAGTATCTAAGGTAAAATTTATTGCATTGATCACATTTATTAGAAAACTGGAAAGTCTAAATTCAATGACTAAGTTTTCACCTTTAGAAACGAGAAAAAAAGCAAACTGAACTCAAAGCAAGCAGAAAAAAGAAATTAATAATTACAAGAATTGAAATCAATGAAATAAAAAGCAGAGCAGAAAAATAAATCAGAAACTTCTTTTTCTTTTCTATCTTTCTTTCTTTCTTTCTTTCTTTCTTTCTTTCTTTCTTTCTTCTTTCTTCTTTCTTTGAAACATCATTAAGATTGATTAAACTGTAGCCAGACTGATCAGGAAAAAAAAGACCAATGTTAGAAAAATGGGAACAACACTGCAGAAGCTGTAGGCATTACATGGGTAATAAGGGAATATGAATTATGACATTCATATGAATTATGAAAAACTTTATGGTAATAAACTCAACAAGTTAGATATAAATATATTATCTGAAAGATAAAACTATCATATAACAATGTATAGCAAAATAACAATGTAACAAACTCTGTAGAAGAAATTGATATCTGGGTAGCCATATATCTACTTAAAAATTGAACTTATAGTAAAAAACATCCTATTTAACATTTAAGGAAAATTTGTGCAAATTCTTCCCAATCGATTGTTTTCCAGAAAATGAGAGGTGATAGCACCTCCTAATTCAGTTTTGTTTCTTTTTTTAAAAAAAAATTTATTGATTTATTGATTTTAAGAGAGAGTGCACTCACCAGTTGGAGAGGCAGAGGGAGAGAATCTTCAGGCAGACTCCCCGCTGAGCACAGAGCCCATCACAGGCTCAGTCTCACAGTTCATGAGATCATAACCTGAGCCGAAACCAAGATTCAGACACTTAACCAACTGAGCCAACCAGGCGCCCCTCGCCCCCCTTTTTTTTAGTTTCAATGAGTTACACATGACAGTACTCCCATATGCTTCTTTTTCTCTCCAGGTTTTTATTTAAATCCCAGTTATTAAGCATACAGTAAGACCTAAATGTGACACACTACACCATTAAAATCCTGAGGAGAACACAGGCAGTAACCTCTTTGACATCCGCCATAGTAACTTCTTACTAGATATGTTTCCTGAAGCAAAAAAAAAAAAAAATGGGACTTCATTAAAATAAAACTTCTGTACAGCAAAGGAAACAATCAATAAAACTAAAAGAAAAATTAAAGAATGGGAGAAGATATTTGCAGATGTCATATCTGATATATCCAAAATATATAAAGAACTTAAAGTCAACACCACAAAAAATGAATAACTCAATTAAAAAGTGAGCAGAAGACATGAGCAGACATTTCTCCAAAGAAGACATTCAAATAGCCAACAGACAAATGGAAAGATGTTCAACCTCCTAATTAATTTAATGAGGCCAACAGTGGTTTCAAAAACGGACATGACATTACAAGAAAAGAATAATATAGACAATTATCCCCTATGAATATAGACCCAAAGAACCTTAAATTTTCAACACATGGAATTCAGTGATTTATAAAAAGTATAGAATGTCTTGGCAAAACTGAGTTCATCCCAGAAATGCACAATTAGTTTAAAAATGAAAAATCAATGAATGAAATTTACAACATTAACATATCCAAAAAGAAGTACCATTCGAACATTTCTATAGATGCAGGAAAAGTATTTGAAAGAGTTTAACACCCATTCATGATGTAATTTTCAAAACTGAATGAAAATTCCTCAACCTGAAAAAGAATTTCTATAAAAACTGTGCAGCTGACATGTAAGACATTGAAAGCATGAAGGCTTTACCCAAATTTCAAAAGTAAGGCAAAAATATGTGTTTTCACTACTTTTAATTAACAATATACGTTATATCCTAGCCAGTGCAATAAGAACATAAACAAAAATCAATGGAATACTGGTTGGAAAGGAAAAAATAAAAGTGTTTATATTATTGGATGGTATAATTTATGTAGAAAAATTGAAGGAATCCACATGAAAACTCTGAGAATTAATAAGTAAGTTCAGCTAATTTGTAAAATGTACCAAAATCAAATTGTAGTTCTATATAATAACAAATAATTGGAAATTTAAGTCAAAGTATACTACTGTTTACAATTTTAAGATATTTAGGAACACATTTTTTCAAATTTATCAAAATATGTACAAGTTTCATTAACTAAAAACTACAAAAATGTTGCTCGAAGAAATTAAAGACAATGTAAAAAATAAGGAGATACACCATATTAGGAATGAGAAAACCCCAAATTATTAAAAAGATAATTCTCAAAAAGTTGATCTCTAAATTGAATGCTATCCAAATGAAAACCCAGCAGGGTAGATTTTTAGGGGAGGGAGGAGGTAAAAATTGACAATCTGGTTCTCATATGTATATGGAAAATCACAAAAAGTAGAATAGCAACAATTTTTGCCATGGAAAACAAAGGTTTTAGAACTTTAGTGTCCTGATGTTAAGACTTCCTATAATGACAATGGGCTATTGACATCAGGATATACATATAGATTATTGAGTTAAAAATAGAAGCCCCAGAATAGATTTATCTGCATAGGGTTAATTAATTTTCAGCAGAAGAGCAAAGGAAATTCAATTAGGAAAAGATGGTCTTTTCCAAAAATGTTGTTGAAACAACTGAATATTCATATAAAAAAGGAATCATAAACTACTTAACACCATATACATTTAACTTAAAATGGATCAAAGCTATAAATATAAGAACTTACAGCTGAAAAAAACATAGATGCTATTGACACAAGAACAGAAGTATCGATCTAAGGAACAGAATAGAGAAACCAAAAAAATAGATCTAGCAATATGCAATTTAGTGTAAAATTTCAGAAATTATATAGAATGCTTAAAAATCAAGAGATGGTCAAAGATAAATGGAGATTGCTGCATTATCATAACTTAAAATAATTTGACTGAGAACTGAGACCAGCTGCATTGACATAACTATTTGTTCCAAGATATTCTTACTTAGGAAGTTAAGTATCTTCAGTGTTTACTTCAGGAAATTCTTGCAAACCAGTTTATACAGGTATACATTTTGCTCACCTGGGTAAATGGCTGTCTGATCAGAGCATCGGTTTGTTCACTGATACAAGCAGTTCAGTTATCCGAGTAAGAGTTTGACCACTAAAAATTGCTTCAATTTTGCCTTCCTGGGACAGACTTTGCCCAATCCCAATTAATTTCTAACAATGATAGACTCAAACTGCTCGTCACCAAATCCAAAAATTCTCTATACCCTTCTCTAACTCTTCCCTTTTGGCACACCAGAGAGAATGTCAAAATGATTTTCTTCATTGCTGCAGTAAATTATTTGATCATCAGGCCTTATCTGTTGGTCATATAAAAGCAGACATCAAAGTAAAGCAAAGCTAACGTGATGGTATTAATATCAAGATCGAATTCTAAGTAAAAACCTTAAATAGGACAGAAAAAAAGCTGTATGTTGCTAAAACGTTTCTATCCACTGAAGAAATACTTAGTTGGAAAGTGTAGGAATATATTGAACAAAATATCATATTCATATAAGAAAATTAGGGGAAAGAGTTACATTGAAAGATTATACAACTTTTTTTTAATTGGCAAGTCAATAAAATCAAAATAATAAAACTAAAGAGTATAGGAATAATAGAACTAAGGAGCTTTATCAAATAGGCATGTTGTATATATATATCTGATAGCTACAAAACATGTTTTAAGAATCTTCATTTAACATTTTTATTAGTTGATTATGTAAACAATGAAAGAAACTCCCCTTATAAACCAAGAAAAATATACATAAGACAAGTTTACACCTCTGAAAAAAGTACATAAGAATTGAATTTGACACACACAAAAAAATGCTAAAGTGAAATCACGAAAACATTTTAAGGATTCACTAAAAATTTGGTTTTGGGGGTGCATGGGTGTCTCAGTCAATTGAGTGTTAGACTTTTGATTTGGGCTCAGGCCATGATCTCAGGGTCTTGGAATCAAGCCCTTGCATGGGGCTCTGTGCTTGGCCAGGAGTCTGCTTCTCCCTCTCTCCCTCTCCCTCTCCCTCTCTTTCTGCCTCTGTCCCTGCTCCCTCTCTCAAATAGATAAATAAATCTTTAAAAAAAAAAGGAATTTAGTTTTCATTCCTAGGGAAAATTAAATGTCACAATGGAGTCTTGGATAAATAAAAATAGAGCATTTCAAATTTTGTAGTATGTAGTCAAAACCAGAATAAAATACAATGTAATATAGTATAATGTAATACAATTCAATAAAATATAATAAAAATATAATTCCTGAAAAGACATCATTGTGTTTATAAATTTAAAATTTAGTGAACTAAATTTTCAGTAAAACGAAGTTATTAGAACTATATTCATAAACTATTAGTAATTAGTAAAGTAACTAGAAATTAACAAATACAGCATAAAAGTAATAGAATTGCTACATAAAACAAACGGTTAGTCCTTTCAAATAGCAATTTAAAAAATGCCACATCTGACTCAGGAAAAAAGAAAGAACACAGCATTAAGAAGGAAAGAGATTTAGTAACAAAGATACAGGAGAATTCTTAGAAAGACTCTAAGAGAATATATTAGAAGATATAAAAATGATTTTCTAGAAAAATTAAATTACCAACAGAAGGTATTAATGCTGGTAGGCCAAAAAGTTAAAATAAATTTACAAAACAAAGGAGCAAAGGGAAAAATTAAAAAGAGAGAGAGAGGTAAACCAAGATACAGACCCTTAACTATAGAGAATAAGCTGATGGTTACCAGAGGGGAAATGGGTGGGGGGGATGGGTGAAATAGGTGATGGGGATTAAGGAGTGCACTTGCTGATAAGCACCAGGAGTTGTATGGAAGTGTTGAATCACTATATTGTACCCCTGAAATTAACATTCACTATGTGTTAACTAATTGGAATTTAAATAAAAACTTAAAAAAAATATAACCAGTTATAAATAAATAATTAATTTAAAAAACCTGTAAGGCTTGTCAAAATTTAAGACTCTTAAGAAGGGTCATTCGTAAGGTTAGGTTATAAATTATTGAGCTGATCATGTGGAAAGGCATGAGAGAAAATTTTCTATGTAGTTCTTTAGCTTGTAAACCTGAGCTAAGGAAAAAAATCCTTCCCTGGATCTGGGCAGAATCCATGTTTTAGGCAAGATATCAGGCTCATTCATAAGGTGAGTTATATGAAAACTTCAACATAGCGACAACTTCAACAATTCCGACTTGTTTTAGAAAGTGCTTTCTAATTCATTTTATAAATGTAACTTTGATAAAAAGAATCATAATAAAACATTAATTCCTGTATTCCTCATAATGAGTTTTCATGGACTGTTGATTCCTTGGAAGGTGTGTGTATGGGGAGGGTGCAGGGGGGGAGAGAGGAAGAGAGAGGTTGATTTAAAATAAATGAATAATAAAGATTCCATGGCCAGGGGCAGCTGGGTGGCTCAGCTGGTTAAGCATCCCTTCAATTTCCCCTTTACTTTGGCCTTTTATCTCCACGTACAAAGAAATGAAGTATCATTCAGCTCTACTACCCTATGTCATCATCCTCTTTTTCATACCCGAACTCTTGCAAAGAATAATCCATGTATGCTGCTTTCATTTACTTACCAGCCATTCATTCATTAACAACAAAGTTCCTACCTGTATTAACAGATAATAAAAACAGTTCTCTGCCTTTCCTCATTCATTATGTGAATAGTATAGGCTATGGGGCATACCAATAAAAATTCAAATCACAATTCTGGGACCTTGGATATGTTTGCCTTTACAATGTTTTGGTTTTGTGTATATAAAATTTCTTTATTTCATATAATTATTTGATAAAAATATATGTAGAAATGCTTCTGTAGAAAGTATGGCTAATGTTATTTTACTTTAATTACTCTTTATAGCTTCTGAACTTGCTTTTCAATGTAAACATTCTCTGCTAACATTTCACAATTCTGTTACTCTATGGTTTTGTTTTGTTTTTGATGGTCTTAATCAGGATTATTCATTGAAAAATTAGGATTCTAGAATGTCAGGAGGTAGAACAAAGGCAGGGAGCCACTGAAACCTATAGGTGGCTATAAAAGGAACAAGAAGAATGCCTGAAGAGGGGTGGAGCTATATTGTCGGGATCAGAATCCAGTGCTATAAGGTAAGGAAGTTATACAGATAGGCATGGTGGAAACAGTATCATGAAAAATAAACTAGAGAAATGTGGTCCAAGTGTATGCAAAATGTTTGGGTAATGCTGAACAAATCACAGGATACTTAAGTAACATTTATCTCACTGGTAATTGTGACATGCAACTAAATATCCCAGTGGATATCATAAGGAAGAGCAACTATAGCTTAAGTTCAGGATGCCTTGGGAACCCAAAGAACAGACAAAATGTAAAACTTGAATATTTATGAAGAATTGCTTGAGGAAATGGAGTCCAATCTGAGATCCAAAGCCTTTTGTATTAAAGAGGAAAATGTACATTTCTTTTGGCTGGAGAGTGAAAATACTGCCTTATAAGAACTTTCTTTTGGAGACATTCAAGTGTGGTGAGAGTGGCAGTAGAAGAGACAGGGTAGGGAGGTCAGTTGGTGCTAGGTTATGATGGGCTCTGTGTACCATATTGAGGTACTCGGACTTATCCTTAAGCAAAGAGATGACAGTGAAATCTCTCAATTTTTATTTATATACAGTTCATAGAAGATCATAGGCAGAAGATTGCTTGAGAGTCTGATTTATATGCATCAAATGGGACATCAAGTCATCTCATGATCTATGTTTGGATAGCTAGAAAAACCCGTGAATAATACTTCTACTAGTTCTACATTATAATAATAAAACAAGAGTTCTGAAACAAAATAAAAGTCCCTGTCTTCATGCTTTATAATAATAATACAAAAGTCCTAAGAAGAAAGAAATGGATATTAGGAGTAGTTATTTCAGACTAAGAATCATCAACCAATCTCAAATTCTGCTGAGAGGGCTGTAAAATACAGAATAAAGGGGCTCTCCCTGTATATCTGGATTTAAGAACTATTGTTTATCTCTATTTCCAACTCTTTCCAATGAAGGTTTGACAGAGTTTCCTTGAATATTTCTGTCTCTGAAATTCTATGTTGATAATTTTTGACTAATAGAATTTATTCATTTTTTTGAGATTCAGATTTAACTTTTGAAAATAATTGGCATGATTATAAGCACCTGCATTTTCTGGAAGTGACTCAGGAATGTAAATAAGGTCACGTGGTTCTTCAGCATCTGTCTCAGACTTGAGAAGATAAAACAAGGGAGACTAAAAGCAGCTGTTACATTAACTGCCTCAGAAAGCACCAAGGAGGAGGTAGAGAGGGCAACAGCAGAGATTTATAGGAAGTGATGTTCAAAGGCTACGAAGGGACAATGAGGAGGCCTTCCTGTTTGAAAGGAAAAAAATAAAGCACCAGCATTCAAGTGGTTTCTTTTGGGAGAGGTCGAAATGGAGGTTAAGAGAACAGTTCCCAGAGTGTGGAAGAATATACTCAAAGTACTGACAGTGACTGCTGTGGGCAATAGGAATTTTTTTCCTTTTGTCTCTTTGTTATCTAATTAAAAATATTAATTTGTATTAAAAAATTTGGAAAGTAAATAAATTGTTGGGAATTTACAATAATATTATATTTAATATTATCTTGTATCTATCTGATTTTATTGACTACTTTTTTTTTTCCATCCATGTGTTGAGTCACTGCATAGGTAGCCATTCCTGAACTCTTAATTATAATCATTGTTAGATACAGAGTAATGCATCATGATGATAATTTCTTAACTTAAAATTTCCTGGCTTACTGCACCTATTTTTATTTTTAAGAACAACAACATTTTGCTCATTCTAATGCTTCTATTTAGCAAGTTTGAAAAACTGAGACTTTTGTACTGTAGTCTTCTGAGGAATTTGAACCCACCCTACTTCAATAAGAGCCAGCTGACTGGGGTCTGTCTGGAGGACCTCATTGGTATGAGTGACGCACAGTAGAAGACAGCAGCTCAATATGTATGCAAGCGTCAGTGTAAGAAGAGTGACACTCACAGTGAAAGCACAAAACAGCAAGCCAACAGTTCAGGACTAGTCATTCAAACGGACTCAAGGTTATTTCCTTTTGTCTATGTTTTTTACAGAGAGTTACTTAGAGATGGGAAATGGAAGAAATGAATTTTTCATGAAATATAGTGCCTGAGGAAAAGGAAGAAAAATGTCTATTCCACTGTGTAGACCTAGAGCAAACAAAGGCAGTTTGGCTATAAAATGTCCTGGGCAAAGCTTGACTCTTTCTTCTACCACACAGTTTGACGAATGGAGTTGGGCTGTGAGTAATAACGTATCAGTTTCCCTTAGGTATACACCTGGATGGTAAAAGAATTTAAGAAGAACGTCTTTTCATGCTGTCATCCATGCTCAGGGAATGATTCAGAATTCCCTGTATCAAGATCAGAATCTAGAATTGTTTATATTATGTAGCACCATGACATTAATTTTTTAATACTCAGGAAAATAATCACCCATATTTCTTTTTAATGTTTGGAAATTTTCTAATATTTTCATTGTATTTGTAATATAAACAATTAAATTTGAACTCATAACTATAAGGGACATTTTCAGGAAGTATATCAGTAAATATCTTCTTCTTTATTGCTAGTAGTTCTCTAAGCAATTTCTATAGGTCCCACTGTGACTCCAGTGCTCTTATACCGGGAAGAAGAAAAGAGAAATGGACTTTAAAAAAAAGAAAGAAGGAAAAGAGAGAGACAATGAGAAAGATAGAAAAATGGAATTGAAAAAAGCAAGGAAGGAAAGAAGGGAGGGAGGGAAAGGGAAAAAGACTGACTTTACAATGTAAGATATATGATTATATATTGGTAAGAAATTAGAAAATAAGTCTGTGTGAATGTTATAATGAGTAAATAGTATTTTAAGCCACTCAAGAGTCATATACACTTAAAATGTTGGAATAACCATCTGAAATGAATATATATTTCTAGGTGTTATTTAAGTAAACATAAACTTACTCCCATGAATATTTTTGATAGGTTTATCTGCATCTGCCCCGCTCATATCTACCCATTTAACATTGCTTATTCTTCTTGAATCCTAACACAAATGAACCCTATTTATGTGAAACTTGCTAGATTTTCTGTTATTAAACACTTCTTCATTTTTTCTTTTTTCTTTCTCTTCTTTCCTTCCTCCTTCTTACTTTTATTCCACTTTCTTTTTTTATTCTTTTATTTTACCTGTTTTCCTTCCTGCTTTCTTTATTCTATCTTCCTTCTTTTAATTACCTGTGATACATACCAGATGAGATTTCATGTTTTCCAATTGGAGGTCTTGTTAGGGTTATTATTAAAAGTTTGGTCATTATCGTCCCTATTAACAAAGTAACAAGAGGCAAAATATTTTAAAATGCCTAAATAATGGCGTATAAATAAATGAAATTAACTGAAAAACGATTTGAAATAAAGAGCAGGTAAATTAAACAGCACCTGTTTTTTTTACTAATTGCTATTGGTTTTAGTGCCCAAAAAGATGATCTGGTAAATTCTGTTACCTTAGGGAATACAATAGCAGTGAAGACGGAGCAGAGCTCTTTCATATGAATATAAACTTTATTTGAAGAAATTATTGTAAGGATATGAGGATAGGTTCTGCTTTAGGTAAATTTGACACATAACTTTAGTATGAAAAACCAACAAATATCCTGAGTCCAAAGTAGTGGGAATTTTATGATTTAACAAAACAAACAAACAAACAAACAAAGCCCAACAAAGACCAACTTATCTTAGTTAAAACAAGAACATGTTAGAGCACAGTGACTTTCAGTCATTGTGTACTTTATACCAACCGGGAATGCAAAGGTATAGAACTTCAGCAACTACTACACACCAGGGCCACAAATTCCCAAGAAAGTTTTCTATAAATATATTTAATTTGTTTAATTGTAAAGGATGACACCTGAAGGAAATGACTTCAGTCTTAAAACATAATTTACTTTAAATAGATAGAGGTGTTAAAATTCCCTGAATATATGATATTGAAAGTAAGAAGCTAATTTTGGCCACCATTTCCACATTTAAAAAAATCATTATTTAACTCCCCAGTTCCCATTTTGTATCATGTATATGTCTCACACATTCTAGCTTCCAGCTAATGGATCTATAGAGAGTACCTTTATAAAAACTAAAATTGCATTAGCATGCTTTTCAAATTATAATTCTTCTTCTACATGGAAAAAGTCTAAATATGGTGCATATGGCACTCCTTCTCCTCTCCTGGAGTATCTGACATAGGTCAAATCAATGACTTGGTAATTTTTCTCTAACTTTCATCTATTATTATGCAATTTTTAACAGCTAAATTCTTGATACTTATCAAGTATGTATTAAGACTCATCTAAAGAAGAGTGCCCATAAAAGGTTTATATAGGTTAGGCTTTGTAATTCCTATAATTCCTGAAAAAATATTAAATAATTTATTTTATACTTTGTACTTTTATTGAACTAAAATTGTATGATCTTTATTTTTAAGGAAATTATCGTATAACAAGTTTATCAGTTAAAGACAGCTCTGTCCCCTCCATAACTCTATTACCTTTAAGAGCAGAAGGATCCTGTCTCACACTTCTATCTCAGATCCAGTGATAGCACTGGGCACATAGTAGGGGCATCCATTTATAGACTATAGAATACCGGGGTACTATACCTATTCATTTGTTTCCTTTGTACCTTATTCCATACTGAATAAGAACACAACTGTTTAGAGCACTTAATTGTCTGAGTTCATGGAACGGAACCTCACATCCTCTTGTGTGTCTGTGTTGCTGGGAGACCTAGGTTACTGCCTACAATTTGTTTTTGTACTGAATAAATCTGCAGAAACCCAATCCAACAGTTTTTGGCAAGGAAGCTCCTTTTCATCATGCACCTCCCTCCCTTGGGACTTGGACAGTCTTCTCTCCTTGGAAGGCTTAGGCATTTGTAACTTTTTACACCTACTGTGTCTCTTGAGATATAGTATTTTCCCAAATTTCAAAAGAAAAGTTGGATTGACATTTTCTCACATTGTTTTTCACACTTCCAACTTTCAAGAAAATAAGAGCCACTTGATAGCAACATCAGTGCAACTGATGCCTCTGTTATTAACTCTTCACTATATTAAGCACTACTTAATCTACCTTAACTGACTCATCATCTTATTCCTAGTCTTCTATTAAAATATTTCTTTTGGATTCATCTGAGTTTCTTTGACAGCAATTCTCAGTACATGGCTTAATGATTCCAGATAAGTCAGCATGAACATTATCTCTTGGATCTTTATCCTTTACCTTCCAGAATTTTACAATTTTACCATGAAAGTAATAATCAGTTTCTCACTATTATCAGTAATGGTACTTTTGATTAGGAATTATTTTACACATGTGCTGCTAAAATACTGCAACCCTAACTTATTTAGAACCTGTCTTTTCTATTTTGCATGCTACAGAAACAGGGATAGAGTAAAGTTAGTATTTGTAGCATTTCCCTAGTTAATATTTAAAACATTTGGTAAATCTTTTCAAAATCACAGCATTATGTAAGTTTCACTATTAATGTACTTATCTTCTCCAAAACTTATACCAGGAATTGGCAGACATTTTCTGCAAAAGGCCAGATAGTACGTATTTTAGGCTTTCGGGACATATGATTTCTACCAAAACTACAACTCTACCTTTGGAGTATAAAAAAAGCCACAGAAAAGAAATAAACAAATAAGTGTGGCTGTCTATTTGGTTTTATTTCTGGATTACTTGTATTAGTTTGCTAGGGCTGCCATCATAAAACGCCACATATTGGGTGACTTGAACACCAGAATTGTATTTTCTCACAGTTCTTAAAGCTTCAAGTCCAAAATCAAGGTGTCAAGAGTGTTAAATAACAAAAATTCAACTGAGTAAATTCTAAAGATCTAATGGGCTTTATTAAATGATTTATAAATCAGGCAGCATCCCATCTAGTAAGTAGAGGGAAGTTCTGAGGAGTTATACAAAATGTAAAGTTCTTATAGAAGGAAGGTGGGGCAAGAAAGTTACGAGCACAAGAAAAAGATTATTTTAGGCAAGGCCTTAGAAGGAAAAGCAAAGGGTCTTATGCAGATTACCTCATCATTCTTTGGGGGATGGAGAGGACACTTGTGGCAGACTCATTGGCATCTACCGGGAAATTCCCAACTGATTGGTTAAGAATCTATTTCTTGGGGAAGGTTGAGATTGCAATTAGATTATGAATTAAGCCCCAGTTTGGGACTTAGCCTAAAGGATGCCTTTTGCACCTGTGGTTTTCTTTTTAATAACAGGTTTGGTTTCTTCTGAGGTCTCTCTCCTTGGCTTGCAGATGGACACCATCTTCCTATGCCCTCACATGGTCTTTCCTCTGTGTGCCCACATCCTTGGTGTCTCTTTGTGTATCCAAATTTCCTTTTATTTCCTATTATTATCCACCAGTCAGACTGGATTAGGGCCTACCCTCATGGCCTCATTGTAATCTAATCACCTCTTTAAGGGCTATTTCCAAATACAGTCAACATTCTGAGATACTGGGTATTGAAGCTTCAACGTGACAATTTGGGGAGCAAACAATTGAACTCATAACAACACTGAAACTTGAATTTCATATAATTTTCAAGTATCCTAAAAGATTATTCTTTTTAAAAAAAATTTTCCAAACATTTAAAACTGTAAAAAAAAAAAAACTTTGTTAGTTCTCAGGCCCTACAAAAACAGGCAGCAGGATAAATTTCACCCATAGGCCTTAGTTTGCCAAACCCTGCCCTAGAGAATCATTCCTTCCCTTAAGTGTTTCACTTGAATCTGAATGCAGTAAGTCGAATTATATATACAATTTATAGTACATTGGTGTTTTCCTATTAAGAAGACACTGTTTTCATTATAATTTAATTTTATATCTAAACAATAAAAATAACCCAATACATACTATTAGTATCATGTTCTGTTGGCTCCAATTTCATCAGACTACTCCTAGGGGGTATAACTTAGTTTGTGTTCATATTTTAACTGTTTTTACAAGGATATGCATGTAGTAATGCTTTACACTTGTGTATTAAAATTTACTGTTTAGTTTAACATGCTTTATATCATTTGATTTTCATATTTTTGCTCTTGAGTGTAGTGACAGTGCCTTGCTTAATTATCTTGTCAGTGTTAAATAACCAAGCATATTTTCTGCTCCATTGTTGATGAGCAATGCATATAAATAAGTGAAATAAGGCAGACATCATTCTCAGATTATGTATAGGTAAACCAAGGCTCAGAGAGTTTAAATGATTATCATACAATGAGTAAATTCAAAGCTTTATTAGGGACAAGAGATTTCTGGTATTTGGTATTACTTAATGTGATGTAGACATATACCAATCAATGCACTTTATTTTGTATTTGCCAATATAGTCATATAATATTCCAGAATTAAAAGGTGCATTGATTGTGAATATTTACTACCATTTTTCTATATAGAATGATAAACTAGGGCGCCTGGGTGGCTCAGTTGGTTAAGCGACTGCCTTCGGCTCAGGTCATGATCCTGGAGTCCCTGGATCGAGTCCCGCATCGGGCTCCCTGCTCAGCAGGGAGTCTGCTTCTCCCTCTGACCCTCCCCCCATCTCATGTGCTTTCTCTCTCATTCTCTCTGTCTCTCAAATAAATAAATAAAATCTTTAAAAAAAAAAAAGAATGATAAACTATTCAGGACCTTGAACATAAGATTAATACACATTATTTTAATTTATATTTTTTATTATTTATTTCCTTGTTTTTATTATTTTTAAAGATTTTATTTATTTATTTGAGAGAGAAAGCGTGAGCACAAGCAGGGAGGAGGGCAGAGAAAGAAGGAGAAGCAGATGCACCACTGAGCAGGGAGCCCCATGAGGGGCTCGATCTCAGGACACTGAGATCATGACCTGAGCTGAAAGCAGATGCTTAATTGACTGAGCCACCCAGGTGCCCCTCAATTTATATTTTAAACCTACTATGTTATAAGGATCCAAAAATAATTAAGACATGATGTCTCAGTTTTCAAAATAGGAGAAACAGTCACAAAAACATGTGGTTGTCATAAGAAAAGAACAAATATAAATCTATAAAAAATTAAATTGCATATCAAAAATATATATACTTTGGGTCATATCTGTAGAAAGTTGACAAAGGAAGTAACATTTGAGTAAAACCTTGAAATATAGAGTGTTTCAATTCATCATGACAGTCTGTGCATAGACATTCAGGTCTCTTTTCACCTCAATTCACATTCAAATTTCATGAGAAATATAAAAAAATTAAAATGTGGATGTAGCACAAAATTCAAGAGGGGTCTCATGATCATACCAAGAGATTAAACAATTTCTGAAAGATTCTATGCAAATGACTGATAATCCACAACTTCATGCCAGGGAAAACCTCTAAAATGCAAGTTACTAGCAGAATGCTGGAATTGCAATGAAATCAACAACAGTCTGGAGAATAGAATGGATCACTATAATCATCTGGGAGATTGAATAAAAATTAAGGTAACAGGTAAGTCATAACTAAGATAAATGAGATAAAGATAATTATGAAATAATATTTTTCATATGTTGAAATCCTAGTTTTCCAAAGACTATCAAGGTCTTTGTTTCTCTGAAACTTTCCTTAATTTTATGTACATAAACTAACCCATGATGAGAAGGTAACATTAAAAAATTTTGTTTAGATTTATCAGTCTATTAACCATAATTACTTCTGCTTTTTCTACTCACTGATATTATTAAGTATGTGAAAGTTTGACTTTTATACTGTTACTTCCTTGATTTTATAACTCTTACCAATCTAAAATTCTCCTCTTTGACCTCCTAAATTTAAATATTTCACTATGGAAGAGTTCCTGTTAGGAACAAGTAGCTATTAAAATTTAAATCACTCTATATAGCTTCAAAATTAAGATATTTCTAAAATTCACCAATATCCCAAATGTAAAGCATAAATAACAGATAGTGAAAATATTATATTAAGAATATATATATATATATATATATATGGAAATAAACATAAAAGACTAACAAATTTGATTCCAGATCTGAAGTTCACAACAAAAGAGAGTGCAGTTTAGAAAGGGTAGTGTGGTTGTATCAAACATCAATACCAAAAAGTAAAGTCACTCCCAGAAGGAGAGGACTCTATTTTGAGGGGAAACATCATACTAAGGATAGTTCCAAGGCCTACTGGATCAGAGCACTAGCTGCAACAAAGTTGAAAGGAAAGGACTTGGGAAGTATAAATGACCAAAATTTACAAGTCTTATGGATGAACTCTTTTTGGATTAGAGGGAAGGATTTGAAAGGGACAGGTTTCCAGTGAAGGCTTAGTGATTTAAGGAAAACAAGCACAGACTATAGTTCACTTTTGAACTATAAAGGAAGAAGAAGAGAAGAAGGAAGAGGGGGGAGAAGGAGAAGAAAGAAAACATAAAGGGCACAACTTATTAAAAAAGCTTCACTTCTTTTAAGTGAGCTTTCCAACTAAGAAACATAGTAAGCCCTCCTACAGGTTTTGTTACTATTGTCTTTCTAGGAAAAACCAGCATAAAAAAAAACAAAAAACAAACAAAAAAACTTACCATTGGTAATTTTTATCTATTATTTTTATAACAAAACCATACAAAGAGTTAAAGTAAACCAAAAATTAAACATTGAAGAAACCACTATTCCCCACAGAACAGTGTGAAGTAGAAAAAAACTAGCATATCTATATGAATTTAGTATAATTCTCCAACAGTCAGATATAAAAGAATACCACAAATCAGGATTCAGAACCCAGAATAAAGAAGGAAAGTCAACAAGAAGACCTGAAATGAAAGTTGATTGAACTTAGGATAGGAAAAGATAAAATAATATCACAAACAAGACTGAATTACAAGATACCCAAGAGTGAACAACTGGTTCAAAAAGTTTAGTTAAAGACCTAAATTTGGAAATTAAAAGACCTGGAAAATTAAACCAAAATTCTTAAAGTAGCAAAACTGTACATCTAGAAATTTATAAATATAGAGCACAGGAAATAGAGGGTCCAAAGAAATCAATGTTTGGAGTTATCAACAAAGGAAAATGTAACAGTGAAAAAGAACTAATATTTAAAGCAACAATTCCAGAGAAAGAGGGAGATAAAAGAAGCACTGAACTACTTTTTAAAGGGATCCCCAACTACCTGGATTAAAAATAGTCCAGATTATCAATTTTGAGATACAGACCATATTAGCTTTAAAGGAGAAAAAAAAAAAAAAGATGGCTGGGCTTCCAAGAAAAACAACCCAACACAAAAACAAGAAAGCAGTTAATGATATAATTTTATTAGCAACATACAAAGCAAGAGTATTTTAACACAACATTTTCAAGAAAATCAAAGATAAAATGGTTGAACTGAAGATATTTTTATTGATCTTATTTATGCTTCCACTAGCAGAACTAAAGAAAACCCTGTAATGGAACCATCCCTCTGCCTGATGTGCAGCAAAGCCAATCTCTAAGACATCAGGTTTGCAGCAAGGAAAGGGTTTATTTAAGAAGCAGCCAAAGAAGGAGATCAGAGGGTAAGCCTCAAATCTGTCTCCCCATAAGGAGGAGAGAACAAGTTTTTTTTATAATCATACAGGTTGTGATAACACATATATTGATGAAAAGAGTGGGGAAACTTATATGACTATTCATGAGGAAAGATCGAGCATGCACATTGAGCAAATATATGTAACAGAGATCCCATGTCTACTTTAAGGTGGAGACAAAATTAGCCCCTGACCTCAGGAGAGAATCTTAGAACGAGGTCAAGGGGCTAAAGGCATGCTCTGAGAGATGGTATAAATTGGATGGGGTCTTGAGCTCCTTATATTGGCTAAGGAATTCAGGGCCTTGCTTATTCACTGGCTGGAACCATTACCAATTAACCGTGAGTCCAGGCCTCTGCAAGATAGCTAATGGATTTGGTAGTGGGGTCTGAAATGAAACAATAGCTGATGAGGGAGAAACAAGTCTCTGAAAAACAGGTTTTAAATGAGTTTCAACTTCATTAACCCTGTGAGGCATGGTTTCATTCCCATTATTTTTTATATAAACACAAAGAGAATATTATACTTATGAAACTTTTCCTGGTCAATCTGCTAATGAATGACTTTATACAACTGATTATTGAAAATCTTTGAAAAACTAATGAATGGCTGAACATTACATCAAAACTAATGATATATTATATCTTGGCTAACTGAACATAATAAAGAAATTTTTTTTAAAAATAAAGTCCCAGGATATCCCCCTAAAAAAAGAAAAAAGATTGCCGATGATCACTGAATATATGTAATTAAAATCTGAAACTGAAACAAAGGTGGTTAAAATGTGGAAGAATAATATGTAAATGTTATGAAGTCTGAATAGGAAAAAATCTTTAAAAACATGGGGAAAATAGGAAAGAGATTCAGAAAAGCCAAATATGTATTGATTATCATATAGACAAGAGTTGGAAATAAAAGGATTATTATTTACAACCACAAACCAAATAGAAGAAGACTAAATAAGGAGGAAAAAAGGAGGGGTACTAAGGGCATTATATAAAGTTCTTAGCAGAATTTCACTAAATATCAAAAAAAACAAAACAAAGCAAAACCAAAGTATAGTCAAAAAGCAAAGAAATTTTAAACATAAGAAAACTGAATATTTATTAAGAAAGACACATTTTAACATAAAATAATAGAACTAACTCATTTAAAGGAAAAAGAATTTCTGACTGTTTTGGAAAGCAAAACCCAAGTTATCATAGAAATAGGAGACATGCCTTAAAAATATTTTTAAGGGGTAAAAATAAAGGGAGGGGAAAAATATTTGACACAATTCAATTGATGTTGGTGGAAAATTCATAGCCTTAGTGAAGTACAACTAAAGGAATGGCTAAAACATAAATAATATCTAACAGTAAGGGTTATTAAGGGGTAAAAATAAAGAAAGTAGAAACAAAGAAATAATAATAAAAGTAAAAAAAATTAGAATAATAAATCACAAACTTCCGTCTTTGAAAAACTCAGCAAAACAGATTAATCAATACTTAATGCATAAATTAAAAAGTAACCACAATATGCCAAATAAAAAATGACAAAGAGGACATGATTAATTAAATTTAAATTGAGGACATTTTAAAATATAATGATAGATTACTTTACACAGTTCCATCCCAATAATTTTAAGAAGCTCTATGAAGTAAATAGAAATAAATTTTCTAGGAAAATATAATTTACAAAAGTAGACCACACTTAAGATGAAAGGTTTAAACTGACCAATTTCCATGGAAAAAATTGAACAAGCCACTATATCAGACTTCAAAACACACACAAAATACCAGGTAATTGGATTTCTATCACATCTTCAAAGAACAAATAGTTCTAATGAGGCTTAAATTGATCTATAACATGGAGAATATGAACATTCAATTTTTTGTGAAGTAGTAATATAGTGTTCGGTTAAAATAATCTATAATATAGATAATTACAGAATAATCTCCATAATTTTAGATGGGAAATTGTCAATAAAATAACAATGGAATCCAATAACTATTTATTTTTTAAGATTTTTTATTTATTCATTTGAGAGAGACAGAGAGAGAGCAAGCAAGAGCATGAGCAGGGGGAAGGGGCAGAAGGAGAAGCAGCCTCCCCACTGAGCAGGGAGCCCAATGCGGGACTTGATCCCAGGACCCTAGGATCGTGACCGGAGCCGAAGGCAGATGCTTAAATGACTGAGCCACCCAGGCACCCCCAATAAGAATTTAAAATATTTTATAACCTAGTATATTTATTCCAAGAATCCTGAGATTATTCCATGTTACCCAATTCATTTTAACAGATAATAAAAAGTATTATATGATCATTTCCACACACCAGAATAAACTGAAAATGTCTCAATGTCTTCTTACTGCTTCTCATAAGTAGGGTCTGAAACAAATAAAGAATTGGAGGAAACTTCTGGAAGTAAGTGTGAGTGGAGAAGAACAGCAGGAAGGGAAAGGAAGAAAATACAATATAAAATTACATTACTATTAACTATTGGGACTTCATCAAGATAAAAAGCTTTTGCACAGCAAAGGAAACAGTCAACAAAACCAAAAGACAACCGACACAATGGGAGAAGATATTTGCAAATGACATATCAGATAAAGGGCTAGTATCCAAACTCTATAAAGAACTTATCAAACTGAACACCTAAAGAACAAATGATCCAATCAAGAAGTGGGCAGAAGACATGAACAGGCATTTTTCCAAAGAAGACATCCAAATGGCCAACAGACACATGAAAAAGTGCTCAACATTGCTCAGCATCAGGGAAATCCAAATCAAAACCTCAATGAGATACCACCTCACACCCGTCAGAATGGCTAACATTGACAAGTCAGGAAACGACAGATGTTAGTGGGGATGCGGAGAAAGGGGAACCCTCCTACACTGTTGGTGGGAATGCAAGCTGGTGCAGCCACTCTGGAACACAGTATGGAGGTTCCTCAAACAGTTGAAAATAGAGCTACCATATGACCCAGCAATTGCTCTACCGGGTATTTACCCCAAAGACACAAATGTAGGGATCCGACGGGGTATGTGCACCCCAATGTTTATAGCAGCAATGTCCACAATAGCCAAACTATGGAAAGACCCAAGATGTCCATCGACAGATGAGTGGATAAAAAAAGATGTGGTATATATATACAATGGAATATTATGCAGCCATCAAAAGGAATGAAATCTTGCCATTTGCAATGACGTGGATGGAACTGGAGGGTATTATGCTGAGTGAAATAAGTCAATCAGAGAAAGACATGTATCATATGACCTCACTGATATGAGGAATTCTTAATCTCAGGAAACAAACTGAGGGTTGCTGGAGTGGTGGGGGGTGGGAGGGATGGGGTGGCTGGGTGATAGACATTGGGGAGGGTATGTGCTATGGTGAGCGCTGCGAATTGTGTAAGACTGTTGAATCACAGACCTGTACCTCTGAAACAAATAATATATTATATGTTAAAAAAAAAAAGAAGAAGAAGATAGCAGGAAGGGAAAAATGAAGGGGGGGAAATGGGAGGGGGAGACGAACCATGAGAAACTATGGACACTGAGAAACAAACTGAGGGTTCTAGAGGGGAGGGAAGTGGGGGGATGGGTTAGTCTGGTGATGGGTATTAAAGAGGGCACGTATTGATTGAAGAACTGGGTGTTATATGCAAATAATGAATGCATATGGAACACTATGGAACACTACATCAAAAACCAAGGATGCAATGTATGGTGATTAACATAAAATAATAAATTAAATTAAATTAAATTAAATTAAAAATACACTACCAAAGGAATGGAGGTGGAGAGAGTGATGTGAGCAAGATGGCAAAATAGGTGTTTTTAGGCCTCATTACCCCATGGAAATACTGTTTTTGACCACAACCCAGGGATAAGAGTACCTTCGTGGGAGCCTAGTAGTCTAGAAGGGAAGTCCCAGCACCCCTGCTGGAGCAAAAAATCTAATAGGTGCATCGAATCTCATTCTGGCTGACTGGTGAAGGTCTGTGTCTCCAGTCAGCAAAGCCTGGGGGAGCTGATTGTTTCTTTGAATGTGAAGACAGTAACACAAGTCTTCAAGAAAAACATTGGAGTCAAGGAACCATGATACCACTAAAGGAATGCAACAATAACCCTTCAGGAACCAACCCCAACAAATGAAGACCTACAAATTGCCTGACAAAAAATTTTTAAAATTTGGGGCACCTGGGTGGCTCAGTTGGTTAAGCGACTGCCTTCGGCTCAGGTCAGGATCCTGGAGTCCCGGGATCGAGTCCCGCATCGGGCTCCCTGCTCAGCAGGGAATCTGCTTCTGCCTTCGACCCTCCCCCCTCTCATGCTCTCTTTCTCTCTCTCTCATTCTCGCTCTCAAATAAATAAAATCTTTAAAAAAAAATTTAAAATTTGTTTTAAAGAAGCTCAACATGAAATGAGAGAAATGCAGACACCTCAATGAAATAAGGATGACAATATGTTAACAAAATTCAATGTTCAACAAGGAGATAGTATCTTGTTTCATTCAAGCTGCTATAACAAAAATACTACAGACTGGCTGCCTTATAAATAACAGAAATTTATTTCTCACAGTTCTGCAGCTGGGCGGTCCAAGATCAATGTGTTAGCAGATTCTGTGTCTGGTGAGAGCCAGATTCCTGGTTCAGAGATGGTCATCTTTTTACTTTGTCCTCATATAGGCAGAAGAGGGGAAGTGGCTTCTTTTATAAGGGCACTTATCCCACTTATGAGGATTCCACCCTCATGACCTAATCACCTTCCCAAGGGCCCACCATCAAATACTATTACCTTGGGGATTAAATTTCAACATATGAATTTTGTAGGATCCAGGTATCCAGTCTATGGCATTCTGCCTTGTTTAATCTTCCTAAATTTGTTAAGACTTGTTTTGTGGCCTAACATATGATCTACCCTGGAGGATATTTTGTGTGCACTCAGGAAGAATGTAAATTCTGCAGGTACTGAATGGAACATTCTACATGTTTTTTAGGTCCTTTTATTCTAAGTGTAGTTTAAGTCCATTATTTCCTTACTGATTTTCTTACTTAATGATCTTTTCATTGTTGAAAGTGGGGTATTGATGTGCTCTACTATTATTGCACTGTTGTCTATGTCCACTCTCAGATATCTTAATAATTGTTTAATAGATGTAGGTGCTGTAATATTGGGTGCATATATATTTATATGGCTACTGGAGTCTTTGTTCTTTTTTTTTTTTTTTTTTTTTTTTAACCTGTGGGAGGAAGTTCTAGTCACTCTTGGATTACTCTTGGCACCAGCTCTGGTGCCTAGGAACTTAGAATGGCAGCAGAACCAGAGTCCTGGGATCAGGTGCTTATTGAGCAACCACAGCGTCTAGGTCCTGGGGCACAGGTCCACTTACTACAGCGGAAGTACTGGTATCTTAGGTATGGGTATGTGTAGCTCTCCCATGGAATTGGGTTTGGGTCTCTGGGGTTTACTGCAGTGACTCAGGACCTAGGGTTGGGAGGAGGAGATGCAGCAACAGCACACCCTGGGGATTTTGGTCCAAGACTTGAGACTGGTCCCAGGGTGCATAGTGCAGAGCAATAGCTGTTCAACCTGGTAATGCTGGGCCAAAGCCCTGACTCAAGATCCAGAGGGTGGGGCACAGAGAAGCAACAGTAGAGTCCTGTGATGCTGGGTACAATCCCTGAGTCAGGACCTAGGTGATAGAACACAGAATGGCAGCAGGGCAGCCTGGTGACAGCAGGTCAATATTTTGACATAGGACCTGCTGGTCAGGGCACTGTGCAGCAGCAGCTGAAGCTTGGCCCCACTAATGGAGGGTCAACTCCCTGACTGAGGACTGAGGACTCAGGAATCAGGTAATGGCATCACTCCTTGGTGATGGCTGGTCAAAGCTCTGACTTATGACCCAGGGGTGAGGGGCAGAGCAGTAGCAAACCAACTCCACTTATGGAAGGTCAAATCCTTGAGTTGGGACCCAGTGGGTGGAATGCAGAATGGCAGTAACTGAGCCCCACTACTGATGTATCAAAGCCATGACTTAAGACCGTGAGGCAGGGTGCAGAGTAATGTGGCCCCAGTTATGGTGTTATAAAGCCCTGATTTTGGACCCAGGGAGTAGGGAACAGAACTGCAAAAGCTCTGATCCTGTAGAGAGTAAGGGGTTGTGGCATCATCTTCCCAGAGAACAGGGCACAGCAGTGTCTGAGGCCTCTCAGGGCAGATCTCACTGCAGCAATAGCTGAAGCCCCAGGGAAGAGACTAAGTGGCAGGGACTTCAGTGAGTCCTGTCATCTGAGTTCAACACTGGTAAGGTCTGTGGCAGTCCTCAGTAGTAGAAGCTGCAAGCATCACTGGCAGTGACAAGGCTTGCTGGGGTTGTCCTGATTTCCTTTTTCCTGTGGGGTAAAATCCCTCTTAGGGGATTTCTCTTGGCACAGAGTTGCTCTGGACTGGGGGCTGTGGTAAAATGCTTCCTATGTTTTTCTATGTGGCCATCTTTGGTTTTGAGCTACACAGGATTTCTGTTTCTTCTTTGATGTAGCCCAGGTCTTTTCTAGAGCTATTTTTGTCAGTTTGCTCTTGTTTATTTATTGTTTTTTATTGTTTTTGTAGGGGAGATGAGTGTTGGGACCTCCTAGCCCACCATTTTGCTGACATCCAGCCTCTATCTAACTCATTCTATGAAGCTGTTCTGTCTCCAAACCAAAAGCAGGCAAAGATATCACATAACAAACTATAGACCAATATCTCTTATGCAAAACTCCTCACAAAATATTAGCAAACTAAATTCAGCAACATATAACGAGGATTACACATGATACAAGTGGGATTAATGGCATGACTGCAAGGTTAGTTTAACCACCAAAAATCAGTTAGTGTAATACAAAATACTAACAGAACAAAGATAAAAAACACATACTCATCTCAATAGTTGTGGAAAACACATTTTACAAAATCCAACTCTATTCCATGATACAGAAAAATACTGAATAAACTGTAATAGAAGGAAATTTCTCCAACCTGATAAAATACAGCCCTGAAAAACACACAGCTATCACTTTTAATGATGAAAACCTGAATACTTTTCATCTGAGGTCAGGATGTGGCTCTTACCACTCTGTTAAACAATTAAACATTGTACTGGATGTTCTATTCAGTGCAATTGGTTAAGAAGAAATAAAAATATCTAGATTGGAACAAAAGAAATAAAACTATCTCAATTTGCACATGACATGATCTTTTATATAAAAAGACATATAAGGAAGTCATTAAAACTATTCTACTTATTAAGTTAGTTCAAATTTTCAGGACATATGATCAATATACAAAAATCAGTTGTAATCTATAAGCAAGCAATGAAAAATCTGAAAATGAATGTAAGAAATCAATTCTATTTAAACTAGTATCAAAGAGAATTAAATACCAAAAATTTTAACAAAACGAGGATTTTGTGCTACAAACTAAAAAAGGATTTGTGTGCTACAAACTAAAAAAATAATTTTGAAAGAAATATAAGAAAACATAAATAATGGATCAAAATTCATGGATCAAAAGATTTAATATTGTTAAGATGGCAGTACATTCCAATCTGATCTATGGAATCAACATAATACCTATCAAAATCCTGAATTTTTTCCCAGAAAATAATAAGCTGATCCTAAAATTCATATAGAGGTGGAAAGAACCTAGAAGAGGCAAAATAATCTAGATAAAGAACAATGTTAGAGGATTCACAATTCCCAATTTCAAACTTTGCTCCAAAGCAACTATAATCAACACAGTATGGTAGTAACCTAAGGATAAATATGTAGATCAGTGGGATGAAACTGAGAGCTCAGAAATTAACTCTAATTGTCAATTGAATTTTGACAAGGGTGCTAGGTCAATTCAATGAAAAAAGAACAGTCTTTTCAACAAATGGTACATGGACAACTGAATGTATGCATGCAAAACAATAAAGTTAGACTCCTATCTCAATCATACACAAATATTAATTCCAAATCTATCTTAGTTCTAATTTTAAGAGCTGAATCTTTAATATTCTTAGAAAAATAAACAGGAGTAAATCTTTGTTACTTTGAGTTAGGGATTTTTTTTTAATAAATCCTATCAAAAACACAAATGACTACAGGAAAAACATATAACCGAACTTTACCAAGATTTAAATTCAAGGACATTATCGAGAAAGTGAAAAGATGATGCACAAAGTGAAAAAAAGTGTATTTGCAAATAGCATGTCAGATGAGGAATTTGTGTCTAGAATATAGAAAGAACTCTCATAACTCAATTATAAAAAGAACCTAATTTAAAAGGATACAAGGATTTGAGTAACCATTATAGAGGAACGTACCTTTTAACAGTTTTATTAAGATATAATTTATTATATACAATTAGCCCATTAAAAGTGCAAAATTTAATATTTTTAATTATATTCACAGATATGTGCAACCATCACCATAGTCAATTTTAGAATATTTTCATTATCTCAAAATGAAACCCAATACTCCTAGCTTTCATCCCCCAGCCACCCAGGTGTCCCTACAGAGTTATTTATAATGAATTTATTAAGCATTTAGTTATTATTTCATATTTTTGAATAATAATTTTTAAAGACTTTATTTGAGAGAAAGAGAGTGAGGGAAAGTGCAAAAGCAGGGTGAGAAGCAAAAGGAGAAGCAGACTCCCCACTGAGCAGAGACCCTGATGTGGGACTCAATTCCAGGACTCCAGGTTCATTTCCTGAGCCGAAGGTAGATGCTTAACCCACTGAGCCACCCAGGCGCCCCTGAATAATAATTTTTAATAAAGGTACTCAAAAAAATTAAATTTTTCACCAGTGGTGGTAATCATGAGGCCAATTTCTTCCTTTAAACAATTGATAATTAAAATCATAACTACTCATCTTTTTAAAGGAAGAATAGTAGTTCAAACAAAATTGCAAAGGAATGGCAGATAGATTTAGAAACAATGATAAATTAGAACATCATGTTTTCAACCTGTGAGGAAATAAATGATTCATGTAATAATCATCAAAAAACCCTAAAAACATCAATGAAAATTTAACAAAAGACAGAATATTTGTGAAGTTCCAAAGCATCCCCCAACATGGTACTTCCTAATTCAAAAAGGATTTATATTTTTGAGATCTGGTGGTTATATTCCTTAAAAAACAGTGTTCAAATTAACATTACTAAAAATGAGATAGTCTGGTATCAAGTGCCCTCTGATGTGATTCAACACAAAGTACATCACCCCCCCCATCCCATCTCTCTCCATCAACCCTCAGTTTGTTTTCTATAGTTAAGAGTCTCTTATGGTTTGCTTCCCTCTCTCTTTTTTTCCCCTTCCCCTATGTTCATCTCTTTTGTTTCTCAAATTCCACATATGAGTGAAATCATATGGTATTTGTCTTTCTCTGACTGACTTATTTCGCTTAGCATAATATCTCTAGTTCTGTCCACATCGTTGAAAATGTCAAAATTTCATTCTTTTTGTTGCTGAGTAAAAATATTCCATTGTGTAAATATACCACATCTTTTTTATCCATTCATCAGTGAATGAATATTTGGACTCTTTCCATAGTGTGGCTATTGTTGATAATACTGCTATAAACATTGGGGTGCATGGGCCCCTTTGAGTCAGTATTTTTGTGTCCTTTGGGTTAATGCCAAGTAGTGTAATTGCTGGATTGTAGCATAGTTCTATTTTTAATTTTCTGAGGAAACTTCATACTGTTTTCCAGAGTGCCTGCACCAGTTTGCATTCCCACCGGAAATATTTACCCTGTATTCATTCTGTTCTTTAGGTTAGACCAATCTGGCTTCCTGTCTACATGATATATAGGAAATGGAGAAAGATATTAGGCAATACTGTGAGAAAACAATCATACAAATAGAGAATACGAGCCATTCTACAATCAATTAAAAGAGCTTTGTCTTTTTACTTCAATGTTATTTTTTAGAAAAGTGAGGTCAATAAAGTGTAATAATCAGTGCAATAAGTGAATTTGAAAATGTGTATATCATTGATATTTCTATTACAGTGGTACATTTAGGGACATTTAAGTATGAACTACAAATTAAATAATTTTAAGAAATATTGTTTTTAAAGATTTTATTCATTTTTTGACAGAGAGAGACACAGCGAGAGAACACAAGCAGGGGGAGTGGGAGAGGGAGAAGCAGGCTTTCCGCTGAACAGGGAGCCGGATCCGGGGCTGGATCCCAGGACCCTGGGATCATGACCTGAGCTGAAGGCAGATGCTTAACGACTGAGCCACGCAGGTGCCCCTTAAGAAATAAGTAGATTCAGATTTGATAATGTGAATGGAGGATATTTTTAAAACCAGAATGCATACTTAGGGGTGAAGTATGATTTTTCAAGCAGTTTTCAAATAAATTCCAAATAAATAGTGATACTTACATATGTCATCGCTAAACCATGTATCTTTGTATATCTAAGTATATTTATATTTAGAACTATAGATGTAAATAATGCACACATGTCAAATATTAATAATTATTAATATTACATTATGTTATTATTTCCATAAATCTTTAAGTTTGAAATTTTGCCTAATAAACAGTTTTGAGAATATATTGACAATTTAGTAAGTCATAATGACAGCTCCATGGTTTTTAAAGTAGAAATGAAACAAAACATATCATTTAGTTATACTGCAATAACATTAGCATTAATTATAAATTATAATTAGCATTAATAATAAAAACAGACTTGAAATATTTTTTATTGATTAAAAAACAACTTTCAGGGGCACCTGGGTGGTGCAGTCGGTTGAGCATCCAGCTCTTGGTTTCAGCTCAGGTCATGATCTCAGGCTCATGAGATCGAGCCCTGAGTCGGACTCTGTGCTCAGCGTGGAATCTACTTGGATTCTCTCTCCCTCTCCCTATACTCCTCCATGCTCTTTCTCTCTTTCTCTAAATTAAATAATCTTTAAAAAAATACAACTTTCGTTGAAGAGATGATATCAAAGCAGAATTTGAAAGTTTTATAGTTTCCCAAAGTATGGATATTTAGTAGATCCTCCTCCAAGTGTCAACAGAAGCAGTAAAGAAAATGAGTGTCTACATGGGGAACTAGAAAGTAAGACTAATTCCATTGCATTGCCTGACCAGATGGTACTAAATAGCTTGTGCAAGATTACTGCCACTTGCCTTTTCTTGTTGTTCTAGTCTTTTATACTGCAGATTTCAATAACCTCTGAAAAATATAATATGCCACTATTATATTTTCTTTCTTTAAAGTATGAATAGACTAACTTCTGACACAAAATAGATTGAATTAAGAACTTTATCTAGGCTTCTTATTAGAAATATGTTTAAAACAATGTTATGAAAAGAAGTTTGGAAATTGTTGTGAACTGAGTGCTTGTGTGCCACCTAGCCCCCAATTCATATTTTGAAAGCCCTGACACCTCAGTGTGATGGTATTTGGAGATGGGGACCTTTAAGAGATAATGAGAATTTATTAGGAGAGCAGCCTCTCATCAGGAGCCATATCAGCTGGAACTTCAATCTTGTCTTCTCAGCCTTCAGAACCATGAGAAATACATTGTTTCTGTTGTTTAAGTCACTCAGTTGATGGTATTTTGTTATGGCAGCCAGGGCTAACTAATACAGAAATCAGGAATTGGCAAAATATAAGAAAAGATAAAATTTATGATTAACATCACAAATAGGAAAAAGAATGACATTAGATAATGGTAAAAGGTAAATATATTAATAGCCTCAATCTCTAAAACAACTAATTATGTAAAGACAAATTTATTAGAAATGTACGGAGGGGTGCCTGGGTCACTCAGTCAGTTGACGACTCTTGATTTCGGCTCAGGTCATGATCTCAGGGTCATGAGATCAAGCTCCTGCATAGGCTCTGTGTTGGGCATGAAGGCTGCTTAAAGATTCTCTCTCTCTCTCCCTTGCCACCAATCTCCCTCCCCTCTTCCCCCACTTGCTCTCTCTCCATTAAAAAAAAAAATGCAAGGAAAATTTGGCATGAATAAAATTATGGCAGGGAGTGTAATTTATCTCTTCAATAAAAAGAAATATCTAGTAGATAGAGAGGTTATAGAATAATTTCATTAAAGGATCTCAGTTTAGTTTAATATATTTAGAACTTTTCCTTAAAGAATTAAAGGATGTACCTTTCACTTTCATGTCCATGGGATAAACACAAAAGAAAGCTGTGAACTTTGCCACAAGTAAATCTTAAAATTTCCAAGAAATAGACATTGGTTTTTTGCCTTCAATTTGTAACAGATATAGTAAATCAATAAATGATATCATAAATAAATAACATAAAGACAGATAAATCTAAATTCTGGTTCTTCCAGAATGCTGAAAAAGAGAGAAAAAGTAAAGAATCAAAACACCTCTGAAGTTTGTTCAAGGGAAAAGAAGAGAGGCAAAGTATACAGTTTAGTAACTAGAGAGGACACAAAAACAAGCAATCAGTAGGGATTAAAACTATAGAAGAATGCTAAACACAATTTTATGGCGATGGTTATTTATTGTGTAACAAATTAACAAAAACTCCGTGACTTAAAACATTTGTTATCTTACATTTTCAGTTTCTTGGGAATCCGGGTGTGACTTTGCTATATTATCCTGGCTCAGGGTCTTTCATAAGCCTGCCTATGAAAGCTTCGGGTAGAGCTGCAATTATCTCAAGGCTCAACTGAGGAAGGTTTCCATCCATGCTCAATCACTTGTTAGGATACAGTTCTTCTCAGGTTGGACTGAGGGTTTTAAGTTTCTTGCTTGCTGTCCATCAGTGACCCTCCTCTGGCCCATACCACAGGGGAGTTTCTGTGGGGCAGCTCACAACATGAAAGTGTGTGTCATCAGAATGAGCAAGCAAAAACAGCCAGAAGAGAGGGGGGAACAAGACTGAAAACAGTTTTTTGAAAATCTCACTTGTATAATCACACTCTAGAGGAGATGATTATGCAAGAACATGAGTACCAGGAGGCAAGGATCATTGGGAGTGATTTTCAGAAGGTGTCTATTACATGTGACAAAAACAAAAACCCAATTTCAGAAACTTATTTCATAACAAATATAAGCTATCAAAACATACACAAAGAGGTATAGGAAACTTAGACCAATTGATACAGAAAACTTTTCAAATATGGTTAAATTAATATTACTGGACCAGTATTTCATGGTTAATTTCTTTCTAGCTTAAAAGAGGCCAATATTTTAATTAAACTATCCAGATTTCATAAAGAAATTCAAACAAAAGACTAAACTTTCCTAATTGTATCTAATAAAGCTGGAGTGGTTGATTACATAACTTGATATTGTCCCTAGTAGTCTGGATGATTATTTTTCTTAGATATTTGTTTTGTTGTTTCCTTTCTCCTCATACCAGTGTAAAGTAATATTCATGCTCTTTGGAACTTTTCCCATGTATTCACTGCTATATCCCCAATGGCTAGAATAGTGCCTAGAATATAATGTGTTTTTAATATTTGACTATATTAATTTAAAAGATTAATCTAAAAATATCAAATAACATATTATGATCTTATTTCTGTTAAAATAGCATGTGTGTCAGAAATAGGCATATTAACCAATCATCTACAGTTTGCAATAGACATCTATGGGAAGAGAAGGCAGATAGTGTGCAATAAAAGGGGAGTAATAATCATCTCTATATTAGTAAATCATTGAACTTTTTGTAAGTCTCTCTTGCTCTGGACATTTCATAAATAATAATTGGAAAAAGGGTAAAAGATAAATATCTCACTAGGGGTTATTGGAAATTTAACGTATAAGAAGTACTAAGAGGTAGAATTTTCTGTGGCAAGGAATATGAAACTGCACAGTATATTAATATTATTATTATTATCATAGCTAAATATATTCTTCTTTTCAGAAAGAGGAGCCAGGAGATATACCAGTAAACAAAATAATTCCTAATCATCCTACCCAGAAGTTTCACTGTTTCCTCCTAGTGTATTTGCAGAAAATAATTTGATTAAATATATTTTACACTTTAGTTTTTTTTGTAATTCTACAAAAATATTAATTGATATATGATAAGAAGCAAATGAAATGGAAGATATATTTTTAGTCTGTTGGAGGAGGTCATCCAGAAGATGTGATTGCCAGTTAATCTGTGAGCTGAGACCCTGGCAAACGGAGACTTCCATCCTCTCCCCTGTCCTTGGAATGTGTGTTCTGCTCACCTTACCCACTCCCAGAAGTGGTTCCAAGGCTATCTGAGCTGGGTATATGATTGAACCATTTTAAGGCCTCTATATAAACTTTTAGGATTCTGGCAGGCAGATATGGAAATCTGTTTATCTTGTGGCCACCCAAGATAAGCCTCAGAAGTAAGCTTCCTTGCTTATTAAACTTGCCACTAGTAATCTGGAGTGGCCTGCCTCTTTTTTCAGTCTCTCTTTGCCCTCCAAGTACTGGGCTGGTTTCAGATTTCACCCAGGAATCTCCAGAGGAGGTTGTGAACTAACATAGAGTCAAACAAAAATGAGACACAGGGGCACCTGGGCAGCTCAGTCAGTTAGGCAGCCAACTCTTGATTAAGTTCAGGTCATGATCTCAGGGTCCTGGGATGGAGCTCCACCTTGGGCTCCATGCTCAGGGCTCTGCAGTGAGTCTTCTTGAGGATTCTCTCTCTCTCACTATCCTTCTATGCCTCCTGCCACTTGCTCTCACTCTCTAAATAAATAAATAATAAATCTTAAAAAAAATAATGAGACACAGTATTAAAGAGCAGATATGTCCCAAGGGAATAATTGAAATAATTGTAATGAAGTCTGTATGCTCGATTACATGTATACTTGCATTAACTATTTTTGACATCTTAATAGATAATTTTAGCATTAAACCATAAATATGCAAGAACTGAGGTTATTAAAAAACATTATCCTCCCTAAGAATGTAAGTTATTTTATTACTGGCTGTTCTTACTTGCTTGTTCTAATGATGCCAGCTTTCATGTTGTGAGCTGCCCCATAAAGAGTCCTATGTGGTAAGGAACTGAGGGCCACAGATTGACAGCCAGCAAGGAATTGTAAAAGCCTTCATATGACATGATTATTCCCTATTTGTTATCACTTCTTCAATAATTCTACACGTTTGTAGTCGCATAAGTTAAAATAAAAATATAAAATGCAATTCCTGATAGATGAGTTGAATATGTTAATCTGACTAAATGTTATACATTTTTTATGAGTCACAGTACTGATCACATACAAAACCAATGTAAAATGGTATATTGGAACTTTCAAAAGAAAAATATGTTTTAAAACCAAGTACTGACAAAGTTCAGAACTTAGTCACATACAGTAATTTTACCTACTCAACAAATTCCTTCAGTAATTTTATTGTCATGAAGTCATAAAATTTTATCTAATGTACCCAATTTTATGTCATATGCCTTTATTTATTTATTTGAGAGAGAATGAGAGATAGAGAGCACGAGAGGGAAGAGGGTCAGAGGGAAAAGCAGACTCCCTGCTGAGCAGGGAGCCCAATGCGGGACTCGATCTGGGGACTCCAGGATCATGACCTGAGCCGAAGGCAGTCGCTTAACCAACTGAGCCACCCAGGCGCCCTGTCATATGCCTTTAAGTACCTGTAAATGTGACATGATACTAGAAAGACTTATGCCTACATAACTTACTAAATCTTCAAGGAGGCTAACAAACTGTCAATGAAAACAGTGTAGCAAACTAAAATGAGAACATATAAAGAAGTTTAGTTATGCCTAATCTTTACTAAGGATACCACTTTACTTGGGAGCCACTATTCTCTATAATCCTGAGATGAATTAAAAAATGACACTTTATTAGTAACTCATAAATATTGCTCCTCACAATACCACCAATCTAGAAATACAATGGGGCTGGATAATAATATAATAAGTCACTCTTCCATGGTTTTGCTCTTAACACTAATTTAGTTATTAATGCATATTGTCCCCAAGTCTTTACCCTCTTGCTTAGTGAAGATAGAGACATTCTGGAGAGTAATTAAAAACTTCTATCTTCCTAGTTTCCATCTTTTCCCTATGTGTATGGAGTTGACTAAAATTCCTCTAAATTTTCTGTGTGCATAAGGACTTCGCTGTCTTCCAGTGATCCTGGGAAGCACAGACCTACTTGCTGCTTCCTCTAAATCACGCTGGAAGTATAATTCTCAGTTCCTGTTATTGTATACCTATCTCCTGTCAGTCCTGCACTAAGCCAATAACCAACTCATTAGTGCTCCTGATTGACACTAGTAGAATCTGTAGGAATATGGGAGGTCTTGTAAAAATATGGGAGAGGATATAGAGGAAACAAAGATTATTAACATTGAAATGGTGAGGATATTGGAAAAGATAAGTGTTACATTTTACATCAGTCAAGATGTTTTCATTGTAAATGATAGAAATCAAAATTAAATTAGCTTAAGCTTAAAAGGAGTAAGAGGGCAGATAATCCTGACAGCAAGTCAGTAGTCATATTAACATAATCTAAAAAAAAAAAAGAATAAAGTTCTCTTTTTCCCCTTACATCATGTGTCCATCTTGGTGACCAAGGGCAGGAGATGGTAACTGGTGGGAGTTAATATTATGGATAACTCTCACAAAAACCACATGGGTTGAAGAAGTATTTTCCAAGAAAAGTACTATTAAACATAATTGAATATAGTGCTCAATAGAATTTACAAAGCTAAACAATTACATTAATATTGGAATGGCATTACATGAAGAGTGGAAAAACTAACAGTGAATTGGGTTCTTTAAAGAATGCATCAGCGTGCCTGGGTGGCTCGGTCGTTAAGCATCTGCCTTCGGCTCAGGTCATGATCCCAGGGTCCTGGGATCGAGTCCCACATTGGGCTCCCTGCTGGGTGGGAAGTCTGCTTCTTCCTCTCCCACTCCCCCTGCTTGTGTTCCCTCTGTTGCTGTGTCTCTCTCTGTCAAATAAATAAATAAAATCTTTTAAAAAAATAAATAAAGAATACATCAGACTCAGAGCTGTTCTTGGAGAAATGGACAAGATTACATTACCACTAGTGGTAATGTAATTCATGTTAATTTGTAACTACAAAGTTTAAAAAAAGATTTTCAGATTCTTAAGTACACATGGTACTCAAGGTGTATTCCTAGATTTGTGCTTAGGAAATAAAAAAACAAACCTGGAAATAATAGTGATTATTTAGGTGGATGTTGTCTTTCCCAGAATTAACTGGTCCATAATCCTACTAATCAAATGCTCTCTGATTGAGTCAATTAAACCAAGTCTACGGGAAATGATTACATTGTCAAAACTTTATATTTTAAAATAGAATAATATCGTCTAAGGTAATGAGACTAATTGTTCAGCCAACATTCCAAAATACATGCAGTTTAGGGGATGATAATAGATGGGTCTTGAGGAAGTTGTTTTCTGTTCAGAGGAATTCCTAGCTAGCCGACTGAGCTTGGTATCTGCACCACAATGCACCACAGAGGAGACAAAGGAAAGTAGTTACCGTTGGAAGTTTTTAAGATTGGCACAGTATAGTGTTTGAGGCATCTGAGCAGACAACGGGAGATTAGTAAAAGGGAAGGTTTTCTGACAAAAGCGCTGACCACCTGTCCTTGTGAAGAAAAGCAAAAAGTAGAAGTCCTGTTACTTGCTCGCTTGGTTCTTGTCTCAGATACACCAAAGAATTGGAGACCCAAGCAGAATGGAGAGATACTGTTTATCGAGTAGATAAATATAGTACGCTTTCAAGACTGAAAGCGGGTCACTGCCAGAGAGCAAGAATGGCAATGGCCGTGAGAAGCTCTAGCTGCATCTTTTTATGCCTACGTTCTGTACATTTAATTTTGGCTTTGATTGACATTTTTGATTGACAGCTGGTGGTTATATAACCTTTTGGCTTCTGTGCACGTGCCTACCCATGATTCATTCTGTTATAATTATGTATTGCATATTTATGGGCTTTTAATGAACTTCGTTGTGACTATAAGGTAACTTAAGGGCAAGTTGCTCCTTTTGTGAGCATGCTCAAACCTTGAAGTCCCCTTGTGGCTTTTAAGCCAGTTCTGTGGCTAGGCCTTTCCTGCTCTGTTACCCTTAGAGGTGGCTCTGAAGGTGTGGCTGTTAAAACTCTGCTTTATCCCTACTCCCTCATGTCTAACTAACTGCCTAACAGTCCATTTACTTAGAAAGGTCAAAAGTTCATATTGAAAATAAACACATTTATCAACATCAGGCCTTTACTTCAGTTAGGCTAGTAACAAGGGTGCCTGCTATTAAGTTCCAGAATGTTTCCCAAGGTGAAAAACAGCACTAGAAGCTAAAATTAGGCTTTGACACAGGTGTGAGTCAAGCGGCACCCTTAAAGATAAAATGGATGAAATTAAAATACTAGACAAGGCCTGAACTGTATTATTTGTTTTGTAAAATGTCATTTGTTCAATGTATTTGTTTTGTAAAATTAAGTTGTAATTACTCAGAGCAAAACTGACAACATTAAGGCTTATTAAATTCTGTTTTAAAGATTTTTATATTAATTTATATTAATTATAACCTTATAACCTAAGGTGAAATAGTAAATCAGTTTAAATAAAGTGTATGTTTGGGGTGCTTGGGTGGCTCAGTCATTAAGCGGCTGCCTTTGGCTCAGGTCATGATCCTAGGGTCCTGGGATGGAGCCCCACATCAGGCTCTCTGCTCTGCGGGAAGCCTGCTTCTCCCTGGTTGTGTTCCCTCTCTTGCTGTGTGTCTCTCTGTCAAATAAATAAATAATATCGTTAAAAAATAAATAAATAAAGTGTATATTTAAAGGCAATGAGACTATAGTTCAAAATGAATTTTTTAGATTTGATTGTCTTGAAATCTTTTCAGAAATCTTTAATCTAGAAATTATCCAAAGAGCTTTTTAAAAAGAGTAACTGTTTGAAGTTTTTTTTCAGAAGTTGGCTATTTTTATAAGAGAAAATGTTGGAACTGTGATTTTCAACTCTTTAAAAGAGACTTCAGCTTGGTATTAGCTCTAAGTTATTTGATTTTTAAAAATTCAAGTAAGATGAAATATTAATCTGCATTTTTTTTTAAATTCAGAGCCCACCAAATAAACTACTTCGTATGGTGATCTGGCACTTTATTTGTAAAAGATATAGCTGATAATGCTATAATATTTGCAGTTTGCTATGCAGTTTTTGAAGTGATCAAAATTTCCTATAACTGCTCTCAATTGAAATATCACAATTAATTACCTTAATATATGTTAAATTAATTAAAGGTTGTGCTTAAAGAAGCTAGGAATGTATCATTTTTGCTTACATTGCCATCTGTTCTAATTATATATCCAAGGTTACTGGACATTATCCAAGAATGTGTAGTGACTATTGACCTAAAAAAATTGCTAGCTGAATTCTTTTACAAAATAAACAATGATTAAAAATAGAGTACTCTTTTAGAGTGGAAAAAAAAAACTGGTAAATGGAGCTGGGCTCTTCATCAAGGAGACCAATTTCTCTGAAATTGCCTTTAGTGAAAAATTTCACATTCACTTGTGTATAGCAGAAGCAAAATGGGGGAGATTAGTAACCAGTATTTTCTCAACTCTATATTTTTAGGTTTAAAGTTAAGTTTCATGCTCATGAAATACATACATTCTTTGGGTTCTTTTTTTTTAAGATTTTATTTATTTGAGAAACTTAAAGAAAGAGCATGAGCTAGGGGAGGGGCAAAGGAAGAGGGAGAAGCAGACTCCCCACTGAGCAGTGAGGGGTAGGGCTGGACCTGGGGCTGGACCCAGGGTTCCATGGGAGGCTCAATCCCAGGACTCTGGGATTATGACCTCAGCCGAAGGCAGATTCTTTTTTTTTTTTTTTTTTTAAGATTTTGTTTATTTATTTGACAGAGAGACAGCGAGAGAGGGAACACAAGCAGGGGAAGTGGGAGAGGGAGAAGCAGGCTTCCCGCAGAGCAGGGAGCCCGATGTGGGACTCGATCCCAGGACCTTGGGATCATGACTTGAGCTGAAGACAGACGCTTAACAACTGAGACACCCAGGCGCCCCCATTCTTTGGGTTATTGATATCCAGTTTAAATATTCTGAGGTAAGATTGTGAAGACACAATATCTTAAGGACTAGTCATCATTCATATGAATTGCCTTGTGTTTGTGATCACTGTTGTCATTTTCTGACCAACTATTTATTCCATCACATTAATTGAAGACATTGGTATCTGTCTCCTCCACTTGCCATTTTAAGTTTCACCATTTTCTGTGGGACTGTATTTTCCACAAGCATAAACTATCAGCATTTATTATTCTTAAGGTCAACCTCTCTGTTTATGAGCAGTCAACAGGAAGAGAAAATCTTGTTCAACCTTAATCTGCTATCATCTCCATATGTGTTAATCAGGATTAAATCAGGAGGTAGAAACCATACAGTAGTTTGAAGAGTTTAATATAAAAAGTTATTAACTCTAACAGGGAAATAGAGTAATGAGGAATTGTTTAGTAAGATGTAAAGAGAACTCTAAAGAACATAATAATAGCATATACAAGTGTAGCTACTACCCCTAGAGTGGAGACATCTACAGAAGAGGACCACCAAAGGCTAGATCCAGACCTTGTTAGAGAAGCACGGTGTTGGCCACTGAGTGGCAGAGTAGTCATTGGAGTGCCACTGGCACAAATTGCTAGAAAGAACTTGTCATAAATCTACCCACTAGGGTGCTAGTGAAATCTCCTCACAGGGAGATGTATCATTAGAGGGACTCCACTAGAAAATCAGCAAAAAGAAAATTGCATTTAGATTTTATTACCAAGAAGGCAGTGGGGTACACTAATTATTTAGGCTATTAAAACTCTTTGGAAACTAAGATGTTGGAAAAATACTAGAGGGAGGAGAATATGTGAAAAACTTGGATTTATTGTGAAATAGAGCTAATACAGAGCATATATAATCTGATTGCCTATACAGCCTCAAAATAAATAAGCAATTTTTCTAATCAACTTATCAACCACTTCAATATTGCAAACCAATATTTTTTAAATTATTTATGTAATTTCATCAGAATAATCATGTAAACATGGTCTCTAAAGAGGACTGAGAACTTTTAATGGGATTATGTAACAAGATATAAAGATTTCAGAAGACAGCATTTCTCTTGAAGTTTGAAAGTCTGCAAGTAGGAAAAAAAATGGGATTGCATTTGCTTGACTTTCTTACAACTCCCACTTTTTAAACATTCTTTGGTTCTAGTTTAGAGTATATTGTTTCATAACTTCAACATATTTGACCCTAGCTTCGATGTGGGAGTTGGTGAGATGAGAAACTTCAAACTGTGATTTTGAAACCCCCAGTTCAAATGCTCTGGGGTGATACTGTGAAGAGACTATTCCTTAAAATAAATGATTTGATCTTCAATCAAGAAAAGTGTTAACTTCCTGGAAACTTTCCAGTTTGCTGTTCTGAAGAACTCAATTTAGCAATTTCATCAACTTTCACTTATCCATGTTATTGGAGAGAAGCAGTGGCATGAATAATCTAAAAGTGCAGTTAATTTTAAAAGAATTTATATGAAGTGATTTTCTGTAGTTGATTTAACTTCTTAGTTGTGTTGTACCTAAGCTAATAATAAAATTAGTTTTTCTTTCCTCAGGGCATAATAATTGGTACCTCAGTAAAATAACGTGTGATAAGAGAAAGGCAGGCACTTTTTTTAGTTAACATGAAAAATTCCTTAAGCAGTACAGCCGTGTGTAGACAGTTAGTTGAAAATCGTTGGTAATAAGAAAGCTTACTATATGTGAAAAACTGGAAAATCAATACATCTGACTCCACATTGTGAGATGCTGACTGGACCTCAATTTATATGCACATTAGTGAGGTGAATGTACTTTACTAGCTTATCCTTCTGTGAGTCCATGGATTTCAAAGCACTCTGTAAATTATAAAGCATTATATAAATACATCCTGAATTGGAAGTTGTCATAATGTGGTATACAGATTCTTTGTTGTTCTTATTAATATATATATGGAAGGTGTCCTTTAAAAATGCTACTGTTTTTCCCCATGTTTTCTCCTTTCTTGTTTCCCAACTAACCAGGTAGCAGGTTCTGTGATTCCTTATCTCAAAGAAATATCCTACAAAATATTTGTTTTGAAAAGCCTAAGCCTATCAAAGAACAAGGATAACAAGAGATGATTTCTAGTAAATTAAGAAAAGAAATTCCTTGATGGCATAATAAAAAAGAGTATGATAAAGTAGTTTGGAAGACTTAGGGAAAGTGAGGTATATTAACAGGACATTGAGATTCTGGTTCATGTCAAATCAACTGCAAGCTCAGTCAACTGAGAGAAACAAGCCTGGACTAGCTACAGTAGCTAAAAGAAAATGTCATTCTAGTAACTAACAACAACAAATGTAACCAACTTGAGAAATCTATAGGGAAACTGGAGTCTCTCTAGTGTCAGTGTATGTGGGGAGATCGATGGCTACAAAACAACTGGGAGAGGCAGAGAGAGAATACTTTTGAAGGAACATTTTAAATACCACTGTTCTTTTATCTTTTGACTCTTGATCAATCTGAGGCAACAGGAGTAGTATCAGGGCAAGATCAATGCTCAATGCAAGAGAGAAATTGATGGAAACTGGTGTGTCCTGACCAGTCATTATTAAACATTTATTTCTACCTCCTCTTCCTGAATCACATACTTTGCCAACTGCTTCCTCCTAATGTTTCTCAAAGTCATGCTCATGAATATATGAAAATTTTTTAATGTATGATAAAGGTAGCATCACAAATACATGCAGAAAGGACAGATTGTTTATTAGATAGTGTTGTAAAAATTGGCTCATTACATGGAGAAAAATAAACTTGGATCTCTACCTAACTCCAAATAGAAAGGTGAACTCCAGATGGTTTAAAAACTTAATGAAAAGTAAAACTATAAAGTCAATAAACAAAAATGTTAAAGATTATCATTGTTACTAAGATACTATGAAGAATTTTTTAACAAGAGTTTGAAAGCACTAACCATGAAGCCAAACAAACAAAAGACAAAAGAGTGATAATGTTCAATAAAAATATCATGAAAAACATAGAAAAGAGATAATGCATAAAGTTAATAAGGATTAATATTTAGCATATAGAGATTGCAGTAAAATATACTGATAACTGTAAATCCACTAGAAAAAGATAGAAATCCAAATAGGAAAATGTGTCAAAGAGAGAGAAAATGTACGGAAACTCATAAACTAAGAAAGATATGAAGATATTTTGTAATTCATTAGTAGTCAAACAAATTGAAGTGATAATAAGTAGATATCATATTAAACTTATCATATTGGACAACGGTGAGTCTTGCCAGGATATGGGGCAGGATAGTCCCCGTTATGACCTGCCACAGCAGCTATCCTTAAGAGCAGTCCGACTCTTCTTGGTCAAATTAAATGTATGCACAACCCATGATCCAAGAATTATATATATAAGATACTCTCACATAAGTGCTTTGGAGGATACATACGAGGACTTGTACAACCTATTGTCTGTCCTTGGAAAGATGAATAACTGAAATGTGGTGCAGCTATCTCACAGAGTATTAGTTATTAGCAACTAGCCAGTTATACATATAGCAACATGTATTAGTCTTAAAAAATGCACTGAAGAAACAAAATGTAAGAAATAGAGGTGTATAATATAATATGATCATAATTTTAAAATGTGTGCAGCAAAACAACAGGACATATATTCCAAGAGTAGGTACAGGAGACATATTCATAGAAAACATTAAAATAACTTCATACAGACAAGATGAGAAAGAAGAATGTAGATAAAAGTTAAGGATTCATAGGGAACAGATTAAAAGCTGAGGTATCAGTGATAGGCCAAAGGAAATAGTATCATCAGAGAAAGCTGAAACCTCTGGGAACTGAATTGATTTCTACAGGCTGTTCAGAGCTCGTCTGAGTGGGTCCTACCCTTACCTCTCTCTAAAGGCTTTCCTGGCTGTTTTTAATGGAGAAAGAACAGTCTCTCCAATAAATAGTGTTTGGAGAACTGAAAGCCACATGCAAAAGAATTAAATCAGACCCTTCTCTTATACTCTACACAAACATCAACTCAAAATGGTAAGACCTCAAACTGTAAAAATCCTAGAAGAAAACGGAAAGTTCCCTGACATTGGTCTTGACAAAGATTTTTTGATTTGACACCAGATCACACATAACAAATGAAAAAATAAAGTGCTACTATATCAAACTACAGAGTTCTGCACAGCAGAGGAAACGACACAGTGAGAAGGCAAACTATGGAATGAGAAAAAGAAATATTTGCAAACTATATATCTAATAAGGAATTAATATCTAGAATATGTAAGGAACTCTTACAACACAATAGCAAAACCCCCTACAAATTACCTGATTTAAAAATAGGTAAAAACCTGCATCGACATTTTTCCAAGGAAGATATACCCAATGGCAGACAGGTAAATGATATGAAAAGGTACTCAACATTACTATTCATTGGGGAAATGCTTATCGAAAGCACAGTGAGATAACACCTCACATTTTTTAGAATAGCTATTATCTGAAATTCAAAGGATAACAAGAGTTGGCAAGAATATAGTGAAAAGGGAACACTGTACACTGTTGGTAGGAATGTAAATTGATACAACCATTAGGGAAAACAGCATGGAAGTTCCTCAAAAAACTGAAAATAGAACTACCATATGTTTCAGCAATTCCACCCTTGGTTATATATCCAAAAGAAATCAATCACTCTCTTGAGGAGATATCTGTATGTTCATGGTCATTGCAGCATTATTTACAATAGCCAAAATATGGAAACAAACTAAATGTCTATTGATGGATGAATGAAGAAAACATAGTGTATATACATATAATAGAATATTATTTAACCTTAATAAAGAAGGAAATCCTGCCATTTGTGACAACATGGATGAACCTGGAGGACATTCTGCTAAGTGAAATAAACAGACACAGAAAGATAAATATTTCACAATCCTACTTGTATGTGGAATCTTAAAAAAAAAAAAAAGTTGAACTCACAGTAACAGAAAGTTGAAGAGTGGTTACCAAAGGCTAGGGGCCAGAGAGGGGAAAAGGGGAGGTTAAAGAAAAAGTAGAATGGAGGCTGCCAGGGTTAGGCTGGGGGGAAGCAGTCATGGGGAGTTACTGTTTAATGGGTGTAGAGATTCAGTTTTGCAGAATGAAGAGTTCTGGAATAAGATGGTGGTGATGATTGCACAACAATATGAATGTACTTAATATCACTGACCTGTACACTTAAAAATGTAAGATAATAAATTTTATGTTATAGGTATTTTACTACAATAAAAAAATGGGGAAAAATGCTTAACTCTGCTGCTGGATGCTAATCTTGATGACTATACAGCAGGAGTGATGAGGATCAATGTCTTGAGATTTTGTTTTACGTCCTTCTGAACTTCTTAATGAACTATGTGAATTCTATCAACCACCCAACACACCAAAACACCAATGAGAAATTGAAATTTGGGTGAGCTTTGAAATTTAGCAAGAGTTGAGCTTGTGTGTGCATAGAGAAAACATCTCAATCTGAACCTGCGTGATGGATTTGTGGAGTGGATCAAAATAGTTTGTGGCTCTTAGAGCAAATATAATGATTAAATATAATTTAATTTCCTTTTTTAGATTAATACTTATATCCTTTGATAGCAACAAATAGTATTTTGGAAAAGAATGAGTGATAATAAAAAAGGGCATACAAATTTCAACTGATAAAAATATTACTAATCTAAAGATAAATCAAACAGGGGTGCCTGGGTGGCTCAGTCTTTAAGCCTCTGCCTTTGGCTCAGGTCATGATCCCAGGCTCCTGGGATCAAGACCCACCTTCTGCTCTCTGCTCAGTGGGAAGCCTGCTTCTCCCTCTCCCACTGCCCCTGCTTGTGTTCCTTCTCGCTGTGTCACTCTCTGTCAAATAAATAAATAAAATCTTAAAAAAAATAAAGACAAATCAAACAAAAAAATAAAGAGAAACCAAACAGCAAAAGCTTACAATTAAAAACAACTGGTTTATATGTATATATTTCATACTATATATGTCTTTATACATATATATCACATATATATTTATATTATATATATTCACACACACACCAAAAATCAAAATCTTGTTGAGTTAGACAAATTAAAAATCTCTACATTTGCAAGCAGTAAAACCCATCATCAACACTTCAGGAAAATCAAATCACTAAAGACACAGTGAAGAGCATATGAGTATATGGAATAAAAATAAAAAGAATTCATATAGGGGCGCCTGAGTGGCTCAGATGGTTAAGCAGTTGCCTTTGGCTCAGGTCATGATCTTGGGGTCCTGGAATCGAGCTCCCACATTGGGCTCCCTGCTTGGCGGGGAGCCTGCTTCTCCCTCTCCTTCTCCTGCTCCCACTGCTTGTGCTCTCTCGCTCTCTCTGTCAAATAAATAATTAAAATCTTAAAAAAAAGCATATAACAGAAAAACTAATATAGAAAATAGCGTGTCATTGGTTTTGCTGAATGATAATTCATAATGAATTCAGGATGAATGGTAGAGTCCACAGAGTTTTAAATATATTCTTATAATTGAAAAATATTAAATATAGGAAAATATTTTTTATAATTCACCAATAATGAATTATAAAACAAGTAAAACAAAGTAAAACATAAGAAAAAGTCTGATGATTTTGATTACACTGAAATAAAGATATCTTCATTAAAGAGGACACCCTTATCAGAATGGAAAGTAGGAGAAAAAAATGCAAAGCAAAAAATTCTCACAAATCTAATAGCAAGTGGCCAAATTGGTTTTGAATTCTAATATGTCATTTTACACTCACCAATATTATATGACAGTGTGTGCTTAAGTCCTCACATTATTGAATATTCTCAAATTCTAAAATATATGTTAATCCAGTAAATGTTAACAGACATGTTTTAAGCATGCATAAAATTAGATATCTTTTTATTTTTATTTACAATTTGTCCTTCATTTTTATTCACTGTTTGTTCACTTTGAGATTTTAATTTCATTATCTCCTCTGTTGTAACTTTTGTTTCTGTATGAATAAAAAGCTATGATTGATAATGATGTACACATTTGGTCCAGAACAATTCTTTGTTTGTTCTTGAGTTTAATATCCTACACATTCTTGAAGATTACAGAACAGTATTTTTTAGAATGTTTTTTAATTTGTCTCATATTTCCTCATGATTAGATTTCAGTTATGTCTTTGAGCAGAAATGTTACATGAATACTTTTGTATTCTTATCATTGTATCCCAACTGGGGCCATGCAATGTGAATTTTTTCCATCATTTGTGATATTTGATATAATCCTCTACTTTCTCTTTTACTTGCCTCTTCCACATATCAAAAGGGAACAAATAAGTGACAAAAGCGTCCTTCCTGGAAAATTATTTTAAATTAATTACAATAATTTAATAGAAGTTGATTTAATCACACACTTTTACTTTATTTTTTAAATTTTATTGTGCTATGTTAATCACCGTACATTACATCATTAGTTTTTGATGTAGTGTTCCATGATTCATTGTTTGCGTATAACACCCAGTGCTCCATTCAGACGTGCCCTCCTTAATACCCATCACCAGGCTAACCCAGCCCCCACCCCTTCCCCTCTAGAACTCTCAGTTTGTTTCTCAGAGTCCATCATCTCTCATGGTTCGTCTCCCCCTCCAATTTCCCCCCCTTCATTTTTCCCTTCCTGCTATCTTCTTTTTTTTTTTTTTAACATAATGTATTATTTGTTTTAGAGGTAGAGGTCTGTGATTCAACAGTCTTACACAATTCACAGCGCTCACCATAGCACATACCCTCCCCAATGTCTATCACCCAGCCACCCCATCCCTCCCACCCCCCACCACTCCAGCAACCCTCAGTTTGTTTCCCGAGATTAAGAATTTCTCAATCAGTGAGGTCATATGATACATGTCTTTCTCTGATTGACTTACTTCGCTTACCCTAATACCCTCCAGTTCCATCCACGTCATTGCAAATGGCAAGATTTCATTCCTTTTGATGGCTGCATAATATTCCACTGTGTGTATGTATATATATATATATATATATATATATATATATATATATATATATATACATATATATATCTCACCTCTTCTTTATCTATTCACGTCTATGGACATCTTGGCTCTTTCCACAGTTTGGCTATTGTGGACATTGCTGCTATAAACATAACGGTGCACATGCCCCTTCAGATCACTACATTTGTATCTTTGGGGTAAATACCCAGAAGTGCAATTGCTGGGTCATATGGTAGCTCTATTATCAACATTTTGAGGAACTTCCATGTTTTTTCCAGAGTGGCTACACCAGCTTGCCTTCCCACAAACAGTGTAGGAGGGTTTCCCTTTCTCCATATCCCCGCTGACATCAGTTGTTTCCTGACTTGTTAATTTTAGCCATTCTGACTGGTGTGAGGTGGTATCTCAGTGAGGTTTGGATTTGGATTTCCCTGATGCCAAGCGATGTTGAGCACTTTTTCATGTGTCTGAAGAAACTTCTTTGGAAAAATGCCTTTTCGTGTCTTCTGCCCATTTCTTGATTGGATCATTTGTTCTTCTGTTGTTGAGTTGGATAATTTTTTATAGATTTTGGATACTAGCCCTTTATCTGATATGTCTTTTGCAAATATCTTCTCCCATTCTGTTGGTTGTCTTTTGGTTTTTGTGAACTGTTTCCCTTGCTGTGCAAAAGCTTTTTATCTTGATGAAGTCCGAAAGGTTCATTTTTGCCCTTGCTTCCCTTGCCTTTGGCGATGTTTCTAGGAAGAAGTTATTGCGGCTGAGGTCAAAGAGGTTGCTGCCTGTGTTCTCCTTTAGGACTTTGATGGACTCCTGTCTCACATTTAGGTCTTTCAACCATTTTGAGTCTATTTTTGTGTGTGGTGTAAGGAAATGGTCCAGTTTCATTCTTCTGCATGTGGCTGTCCAATTTTCCCAATACCATTTGTTGAAGAGACTGTCTTTTTTCCATTAGACATTCTTTGCTGCTTTGTCGAAGATTAGTTGACCATAGAGTTGAGGGTCCATTTCTGGGCTCTCGATTCTGTTCCATTGATCTATGTGTCTGTTTCTGTGCCAGTATGATACTGTCTTGATGATTGCAGGTTTGTAATAGAGCTTGATCTCCTGAATTGTAATTCGTGAAAGCCACCAGCTTTGTTTTTCTTTTTCAACATTCCTCTGGCTATTCAGGGTCTTTCCTGGTTCCATACAAATTTTAGGATTATTTGTTCCATTTCTTTGAAAAAAGTGGATGGTATTTTGATAGGGATTGCATTAACTGTGTAGATAGCTCTAGGTAGCATTTATATCTTCACAATATTTGTTCTTCCAATCCATGAGCATGGAGCATTTTTCCATTTCTTTGTGTCTTACTCAGTTTCTTTCATGAGTATTTTATAGTTTTCTGAGTACAGATTCTTTACCTCTTTGGTTAGATATATTCCTAGGTATCTTATGGTTTTGGGTGCAATTGTAAATGGGATCGACTCCTTAATTTCTCTTTCTTCTGTCTTGTTGTTTGTGTATAGGAATGCCACTGATATTTATATCCTGCCACTTTACTGAATTCCGGTATGAGTTCTAGCAGTTTTGGGGTGGAGTCTTTTGGGTTTTCCACCTAAAGTATCATATCATCTGCAAAGAGTGTGAGTTTGACTTCTTCTTTGCAAATTCGGATGCCTTTTATTTCTTTTTGTTGTCTGATTGCTGTGGCTAGGACTTCAAATACTATGTTGAATAGCCGTGGTGATAGCGGACATCCCTGCCGTGTTCCTGACCTTAGGGGGAAAGCTCTCAGTTTATCCCCATTGAGAATGATATTCACTGTGGGTTTTTCATAGATGGTTTTTATGATATTAAGGTATGTACCCTCTATCCCTATACTTTGAAGAGTTTTGATCAAGAAAGGATGCTGTACTTTGTCAAATGCTTTTTCTGCATCTATTGAGAGGATCATATGGTTCTTGTTCTTTCTTTTATCAATGTATTGTATCATATTGATTCATTTGCAGATGTTGAACCAGCCTTGCAGTCCAGGCATAAATCGCACTTGGTCATGGTGAATAATCCTTTTAATGTACTGTTGGATCCTATTAGCTAGTATTTTGGTGAGAATTTTTGCATCCATGTTCATCAAGGATATTGGTCTGTAATTCTCCTTTTTGATGGAGGTCTTTCTCTGGTTTTGGGATCAAGGTAATGGTGTCCTCATAAAATGCATTTGGAAGTTTTCCTTTCATTTCTATTTTTTGGAACAGTTTCAGACGTATAGGTATTAATTCTTCTTTAAATGTTTAGTAGAATTCCCCTGGGAAGCTATCTGGCTATGGGCTTTTGTCTGTTGGGAGATTTTTGATGACTGCTTCAATTTCCTTAGTGGTTATAGGTCTGTTCAGATTTTCTATTAATTCCTGGCTCAATTTTGTTAGTTTATACATCTCTAGAAATGCATCCATTTCTTCCAGATTATCTGATTTGCTGGCATAGAGTTGCTCATAATATGTTCTTATAATTGTTTGTATTTCTTTGGTGTTGTTTGTGATCCCTCCTCTTTCATTCATGATTTTATTTATTTGGGTCATTTCTCTTTTCCTTTTGATCAGTCTGGCCATGGGTTTATCAATCTTGTTAATTCTTTCAAAGAACTAGCTCCTAGTTTTGTTTTTCTGTTCTACTGTTCTTTTGGTTTCTATTTCATTGATTTCTGCTCTGATCTTTATTATTTCTCTTCTCCTGCTCGGTTTAGGCTGTATTTGCTGTTCTTTCTCCAGCTCCTTTAGGTGTAGGGTTAGGTTGTGTATTTGAGACCTTTCTTGTTTCTTGAGAAAGACTTGTATTGCTATATACTTTCCTCTTAGGGCTGCCTTTGCTGCATCCCAAAGATTTTGAACAGTGTGTTTTCATTTTCATTTGTTTCAATGAATTTTTAAAATTCTTCTTTAATTTCCTAGTTGACCCATTCATTCTTTAGGAGGATGCTTTTTAGCCTCCATGTACTCTAGTTCTTTCTGACTTTCCTCCTGTGATTGAGTTCTAGTTTCAAAGCACTGTGGTCTGAAAATATGCAGGGACTGATTGCAATCTTTTTGTCCTGGGTGAGACCTGATTTGTGACCTAGGATGTGATCAGTTCTGGAGAATGTTCCATAGGCCCTAGAGAAGAATGTGTATTCTGTTGCTTTCAGATGGAATGTTCTGAATATGTGTGTGAAGTCCATTTGGTCCAGTGTCTCATTTAAAGTCTTTATTTCCTTGTTGATCTTTTGCTTACATGATCTGTGCATTTCAGTGAGGGTGGTGTTAAAGTCCCCCACTATTAATGTATTGTTGTTGATGTGTTTCTTTGCTTTTGTTTTTAATTGGCTTATAAAATTGGCTGCTCCCATGTTAAGGGCCTAGATATTTACAATTGTTAGATCTTCTTGTTGGATACACCCTTTAAGTAGGATATAGTGTCCTTCCTCATCTCTTATTATAGTCTTTGGTTTAAAATCTAATTTTTCTGATATAAGGATAGCCACCCCAGCTTTCTTTTGGTGTCCATTATCATGGTAAATTGTTTTTCACCCCTCACTTTCAATCTGGAGGTGTCTTTGGGTCTAAATGAGTCTCTTGCAGACAGCATATTGATGGTTCTTTTTGTTTTTATCCATTCTGACACCCTGTGTCTTTTGATTGGAGCATTTGCCCATTTACATTCAGGGTAACTATTGACATATATGAACTTAGTGCCATTGTATTGCCTGTAAGGTGACTGTGTATTATCTGTGTTCCTTTCTGGTCTGGTTACTTTTAGGCTCTCTCTTTGCTTAGAGGACCACCTCTGATTATTGCCTCTGATTCACATCTCTGCACATTCTACCTTCCAGAAAGTGGTTGCTTTTCTGTTCAAAGAGTTGCTGCTATTCTTTTCTTCAACCTCCTGTTGAGTTCATAGATCTTCAGAATGGTTTGATCCCTATCTAGCTGGATTCCTGGACCAGACGAAATTTAGGTCTCCTATTCCTTTGCCATCTTGCTCCTCCCCTAATCTCACACTTTTAAACAAGATAAAAGATCTACCCTTTCCCTTTTTAGTGTTAATTTCTCCTTGCTTCTTTATTTCTTTTTATGGTCCAATAGAGCATTATATAGTGCCATATTGAAAAAGTTCTATTTTCTTCAGACATATACCTCAGCCCTAATTAATTGATTTGTTACTGTGTTAAGAAAATCTTTTCTTTTTGATGAAACATGAACTATAAATTCATTTTTGTATAATTAAAAGTTTATAATAATGCTTCTACAGAATTTTATTTATTTTTTAAAGATTTTATTTATTTATTTATTTGAGAGAGAGAGAATGAGAGATAGAGAGCATGAGAGGGAAGATGGTCAGAGGGAGAAGCAACCTCCCTGCTGAACAGGGAGCCCGATGTTGGACTCGATCTGGGGACTCCAAGATCATGACGAGCCGAAGGCAGTTGCTTAACCAACTGAGCCACCCAGGCGCCCTACAGAATTTTAAATTATAGAATTAACATATATGCTTATTTCTGTTTTTCTTCCACAAGTCAAAATTTAGCATAACAAAAAAAACATTAAAATTAAAGAGTAGCAGAATTAGATGTTGTAAAAGTTCTCATAAAATAACAACATTTGAGAAGTAAAATATTACATACAATTGTATTTTTTTATTTTTTATTTTTTATTTAATTTTATTATGTTATAAATTCTAAGACATATTATTAAACAGAGAAATAGCCTTGAGTATATAAATTCTGATAATGAAGATGTATATAAAATAAATAATAAACTTTTTCTTAGTAATTGTAAGCATTAATAAGAGAAAGAATTAAATATAAACATGAAATATGGTGGTCTAGTTATGAACTTGTTAAATTAGAACTGGTTTGTTATCTATTATGGGCATTTAAAGTAAACTTAGAGGATTCATTTATTCTTTTTTTTTGGATATTTTATTTTTTTATTTGACAGAGAGCAAGAGAATACAAGCAGGGGGAGTGGCAGGCAGAGGGAGAAGCGAGCAGGCAGCCTGATGTGGGGCTCAATCCCAGGATCCTGGGATCATGACCTGAGCCGAAGGCAGGGGCTTAACCAACTGAGCCACCCAGGCACCCCAAGGCTTCATTTATTCATTCAGAAACTTTAAAACCCACAATTGTAAAAGAAACATTATCATAAACCTTTTGATCTTTAGTTATATTGGAACAAAGTAGAATAGAATGAAGAATATAGAACTTATTTTGGCATATTTTACTTAGTGAATAATACACACTAGCCTTATGATGATAGCCAGTAAAAATATCCTTTGGTAAACCTTCGTTTAATTGGAAAAAATATACAGCCTTTTTTAAGAAATTAGGAAATACATAATCTCACCAATTGCCAAAGTTTGCCTTTTATTCTTCTACATTATTCACATTAATTTTGATAATATAACTGATATAGAGCAAATATTCTTACTATTGCAAGCATAGCATTTATGGGGCTAAAGTAAAAAGGTAGTATGGGAGAAAAAATACATAAGTAAGAAGGAGCACAAGTATTTGTATGTGATTAGTATTTATGCCCCCCCAGAAAGCAAATAATGTTGATTATGAAATTGGAGCAGATAGCTCATATCTTTCTTGTTCTTCTATAGCTCAAAATAAGACTCTAGGAAATTAATTTTGCTGGGTAAATACAAAACATAGATGAGAAAAAATAATGAATAAAAGGCTTTAAATTCCAGTAAATAAATTGAATAATGGGCAATAAGAAAGAATAAGATCACCCGTTTAGTTTCATTCATAGGAATAAAGCTTCATAAAAGTATCACATATAAAAATCTTGACATTACCAAAAACTGTTAATAATATGATATTTGAAATATAGTATATATTACAGTCTAATTAAGTATCTTGAAGATTTAATGATACCTCAAATGTCCAATAAATATTTACTGTTAAAAATATTACTTATTTCCTAGTTAAGTGTAATATAGCAAACTTTTCTTACTTTTTAAGAAGAAAATGTGAAAGGGTAAGACAGCAGAACTGGGGTATTAACTATATTTTGGTAATGCTTATGTGGATTTGTAGTTCATACTGAAGGAAATAAATGAGACAAAAGTAACTGAAAATTACTTTGTTATTTTACTGTGCATGAAGAGAATAATAATAGGGAAAAGAATCTAAAAAATGAGCCACATAAAGAATGCTTATTAAAAAACAATTTGCTCTAGGAAGCTGAATAAATTTGGGAAAAAAGTTCTTAACATATATAATATAACAGAGAAAAAAGGCCATGAAAAAATATTCCAAGAAGAGTTGCAAGATAACAATGGATGATTAGATGGTTAATTTTATGTGTCAACTTGACTGAGCTAAGGGATGCCCAGAAGTCTGGTAAAACAGTATTTCTGGGTGTGTCTGTGAGGTGTTTCTGGAAGAGATTAGCATTTTAACTGGTAGACAAAGTGAACAGATCCATTGTAGGTGGATAATATCCAATTGGCTGAGGGCAGAAACAGAACAAAAGGCAAAGAAAGGGTGGATTTGCTCTCTTTGCTGGAGTTGGAACATCATTTTCTCTTGCCTCTGGACTTAGCTAAGACTGGGACTCACACCATTGGCCTCCACATTCTCTGGCCTTGGACTCAGATTGAAATACACAACTTACCCGGTTCTCCAACTTGCAGATGGCAGATCAGAGAACTTTTTGACCTCCATAATCACATGAGCCAATTCCTCTAATAAACTCCTCACATATACTTATATATATTCTTTTGGTTTTATTTCTCTGGAGAATCCTGGCAAATACAGTTGATAAGACATATAAAAGTTAGATGAGAAATGATTTAGAGAATTCCAGAAAAGAAATGGAAGGAAGCTAACTGGGGAAATAATTACATTACAGAAATTAAAAAGAAATCAATGTAAGTGAATTGTAAATTTTGCTTCAAATTCAAATGTCCTCAATTCTGAGACTTTCAAGAGAGTTTTGAGAAAAGTATAACAGAAATGAAAAAGGATGTATAGAAAGAGCATGTATATTGATATAGAAAGATTTCTATGATATATTATTAAGCAAAAATAGTAATTAGCCTTATATCATCCTTTAATACCATGATATTTTATTTTAAAGCTACAAAAAGATATATAGATACATAGGTATATGTACATTTTTGTAAACATACATAAACATTTATATGATTCATATAGATATGGCTCATATATAATAGGCTCAACTATGCACAGGTAATTTTTGTATTGACAAGGTTAAGTTATGAAAATATTAATGGATATTAAGTTAATATTGAGAAAATGTTGTCACTCCCTACTCTAATGTTACATCCATAGTGTAACAGTTCTGGATTCTCTCCACTTGATCATACATCCTCTTATTAAGTAAAAGTTTTTCATAACTGTGAATGTGGAAGAAAAACTAGGTCTATAAATATAACCCTGGTCTTTTCCCTCTTACTTCTCTAGATTTTGCCAGATTGCAGATATCACAGGTTCTCAAAGCTTTCCTCCATGCCTTAGATTAACTGGGGCAGGTATTAACAGTTGTTTCAGGTAGCAAATGGGAAGAAAGAAATTAGAGAAGTGAATGACTATTTATTGAGAAGTAAAATCTTTAAAAATCAGATAATATCCATTCTTTGCCTTTAGCAAAATTAAAAAGAATATCTAAATTACTTCTTATGATGAATCCCATGTTAGTTTTTGCTTTTTTTTTACAGAAATAATTCAAAGAACTGAATGACAGTGCTATGAAAATCTAATTTCTAAACAATTATAGAAGTGACAAAGGGTTTCCCACTTATTAACACTATACCATGAAAAATGGAAATAAAGTGAAAATGGGGTTACAGAATGAATACTATCCCATTTAGCATTGAATAACATCCATCCACAGATAACTAATTAAAATAATTAATAAAAATATTTGCCCGGCAAGAAATGCACTTCCAGTAAAAGTTTAATTATTACATTTAATTCATATTTATGTGCTTTATGAATTATTTACTAATAATTTTAATAACTCATTTGTAACTAAAAACTTTAACAGTATGAACCTTATAGAATGAAAAGGTTTTAAATAAATTCCAATTTTTCGGGCGCCTGGGTGGCTCAGTTGGTTAAGCGACTGCCTTCGGCTCAGGTCATGATCCTGGAGTCCCGGGATCGAGTCCCGCATCAGGCTCCCTGCTCAGCAGGGAGTCGGCTTCTCCCTCTGACCCTCCCCCCTCTCATGCTCTCTCTCTTTATCTCTCAAATAAATAAATAAAATCTTTAAAAATAAATAAATAAATAAATAAATAATTTCCAATTTTTAATCCATATTTTCATAGAAAATTATAAGGACATTAATATAAGGCTATGATGTATAACATTATATTATGATAAATTTTTTTAGTTATGGTTGAATATCAAAATTATACCTGTGTTTTTTAGTAAAGTAAAATTTCCTACAGTTGAAGATGAGCTTTTTGACATATTTTTAGAATGTTTATTGTAAGTTTCAGGTTATGTTAAAAGGGTAACATAATAATTTTATTTTAAAATACTTATATTTAAATATATCAAAATGACACCATTTATATTTAAATTTATGTAAAATGTTAGACGTAAAGTGAAAACATATGATGAAAGACTATTTGCTTTTTCAAGTGATTTTATTGGGGGCATAAATCCAAAGGCATTTCTATTTTATAGGTGAGGGCTGTAAAGGTGGGCCAAGTAACTACTAAAATTGAAAGTGTGAAAACGAGTCAACAGGTAGTGGTTTAAAGACAAATGATATTTATTTATTTTTTTTTTTAAATTTTATTATGTTATGTTAGTCACCATACAATACATCATTAGTTTTTGATGTGGTGATCCATGATCCATTGTTTTCGTATAACACCCAGTGCTCCATGCAGTATGTGCCTTCCTTAATGCCCATCACCGGGCTAACCCATCCTCCCACCCCCCTCCCCTCTAGAACCCTCAGTTTGTTTCTCAGAGTCCACAGTCTCTCATGGTTCGTCTCCCCCTCCGATTCCCTGCCCCCATTTTTCCCTTCCTTCTCCTAGTGTCCTCCTGCTATTCCTTATGTTCCACAAATAAGTGAAACCATATGATAATTGACTCTCTCTGCTTGACTTATTTCACTTAGCATGATCTCCTCCAGTCCCATCCACGTTGATGTAAAAGTTGGGTATTCATCCTTTCTGATGGCTGAGTAATATTCCATTGTATATATGGACCACATCTTCTTTATCCATTCGTCTGTTGAAGGGCATCTCAGCCACAGTTTGGCTATTGTGGACATTGCTGCTATGAACATTGGGGTGCATATGGCCCTACTTTTCACTACATCTGTGTCTTTGGGGTAAATACCCAGGAGTGCAATTGCTGGGTCATAGGGTAGTTCTATTTTTAACTTTTTGAGGAATCTCCACACTGTTTTCCAAAGTGGCTGTACCAACTTGCATTCCCACCAGTAGTGTAAGGGGGTTCCCCTTTCTCCACAACCTCTCCAACGTTTGTTATTTCTTTCCCTGTCCATTTTTGCCATTCTAACTGGTGTAAGGTGGTATCTCAATGTGGTTTTGATTTGAATTTCCCTGATGGCTAATGATGATGAACACTTTTTCATGTGTCTGTTAGCCATTTGTATGTCTTCTTTTATGAGCAGTGTCTTTTCATATCTTCTGTCCACTTTTTGACTTGATTATTTGTTTTTTGGGTGTTGAGTTTGAGATGTTCTTTAGAGATCTTGGATACCAGCCCTTTATCTGTAGTGTCATTTGCAAATATCTTCTCCCATTCTGTGGGTTGCCTCTTTGTTTTGTTGACTGTTTCCTTTGCTGTGCAGAAGCTTTTTATCTTGACGAAGTCCCAAAAGTTCATTTTTGCTTTTGTTTCACTAGCTTTTGGAGATGTATCTTTTTTTTTAATGTTTTTATTTATTTATTCATGAGAGTCAGAGAGAGAGAGAGAGAGGTAGAGGCAGAGGGAGAAGCAGGCTCCCCACCTAGCAGGGAGCCTGATGCAGGACTCGATCCCAGGACCCTGGGATTATGACCTGAGCTGAAGGCAGACACTCAACCATCTGAGCCACCCAGGCGCCCCTGGAGATGTATCTTGAAAGAAGTTGCTGTGGGCAATGTCGAAGAAGTTACTGCCTATGCTCTCCTCTAGGATTTTGATGGATTCCTGTCTCACACTGAGGTCTTTCATCCACTTTGAGTTTATCTTTGTGAATGGTGTTAGAGAATGGTCGAGTTTCATTCTTCTGCATGTGGCTGTCCAATTTTCCCAGCACCATTTATTGAAGAGACTATCTTTTTCCATTGCATGTTTTTCCTGTTTTGTCAAAGATTATTTGACCATAGAGTTGAGGGTCCATATCTGGGTTCTCTATTCTGTTCCATTGGTCTATATGCCTGTTTTTGTGCCAGTACCATGCTGTCTTGGTGATTACAGCTTTGTAACATAGCTTGAAATCAGGCAACATGATGCCCCCAGCTTTGTTTTTCTTTTTCAACATTTCCTTGGTGATTCGGGGTCTTTTCTGATTCCATACAAATTTTAGGATTGTTTGTTCCAGCACTTTGAAAAATGCCATTGTAATTTTGATCAGGATGGCATTGAAGGTATAGATTGCTCTGGGTAGCATAGACATTTTAACAATGTTTATTCTTCTGACCCATGAGCATGGAATATTTTTCCATCTTTTTGTGTCTTCTTCAATTTCTTTCATGAGCATTCTGTAGTTCCTAGAGTATAGATCCTTTACCTCTTTGGTTAGGTTCATTCCAAGGTATCTTATGGTTTTTGGTGTTATTGTAAATGGAAATGTTTCTCTAATTTCTCTTTCTAAAGTTGTGTTGTTAGTGTATGAGAAAGCAACTGATTTCTGTGCATTGATTTTATATCCTGCCACATTACTGAATTGCTGTATGAGTTCTAGTAATTTGGGGGTGGAGTCTTTTGGGTTTCCACATAAAGTATCATGTTGTCTGTGAAAAGAGTGAGTTTGACTTCTTCTTTGCTAATTTGAATACATTTATTTCTTTTCGTTGTCTGATTGCTGTTGCTAGGACTTCTAGTACTATGTTGAACAATAGTGGTGAGAGTGGGCATCCTTGATGTGTTCCTGATCGTAAGGGAAAGGCTCTCAGCTTTTCCCCACTGAGGATGATATTCGCTGTGGGTTTTCCATAGATGGATTTTATGAAATTTAGGAATGTTCCCTCTATCCCTATACTCTGAAGAGTTTTAATCAGGAAAGGATGTTGTACTTTGTCAAATGCTTTTTCTGCATCAATTGAGAGGACCAAATGGTTCTTCTCCCTCCTCTTATTAATGTGTTCTATCACACTGATTGATTTGCGAATGTTGAACTACCCTTACATCCCGGGGATAAATCCCACTTGGTCGTGGTGGATGATCCTTTTAATGTATTGTTGGATCCTATTACCTAGGATTTTGTTGAGGATTTTGGAATCTATATTCATCAGGGATATCGGTCTGAAATTCTCCTTTTTGATGGGGTCTTTGCCTGGTTTGGGGATTAAGGTAATGCTGGCCTCATGGAATGAGTTTGGAAGTTTGCATTCTGTTTCTATTTTTGAAACAGCTTCAGTAGAAGAGGTATTATTTCTTCTTTGAATGTTTGGTAGAATTCCTCAGGGAATCGATCAGGCCCTGGACTTTTGTTTTTTTGGGAGGTTTTTGATCACTGCTTCAATCTCGTTACTGGTTATTGGCCTATTCAGGTTGTCACTTTCTTCCTGTTTCAGTCTGGGCAGCTTATAGGTTTCCAGGAAGGCCTCCATTTCATCCAGATAGCTCAGCTTATTGGCATATACTTGTTGATAATAATTTCTAATAATTGTTTCTATTTCCTTGGTGTTAGTTGTGATCTCTCCCCTTTCTTTCATAATTTTATTAATTTGGGTTCTTTCTCTTTTCTTTTGGATAAGTCTCGCCAGGGGTTTATCGATCTTATTAATTCTTTCAAAGAACCAACTTCTAGTTTTGTTATTCTGATCTACTGTGTTTCTGGTTTCTAATTCATCGATCTCTGCTTTAATTTTAATTATTTCTTTTCTAATGTGTGGCTTAGACATCGTTTGTTGCTTTTTCTCTAGTTCTTTAAGGTGTAGAGTTAGTTGGTGAATTTGGGATTTTTCTATTTTTTTGAGTGAGGCTTGGATGGCTATTTATTTCCCCCTTAGGACCGCCTTTGCAGTATCCCATAGGTTTTGGACTGCTGTGTTTTCATTCTCATTGATTTCCATGAATTGCTTAAGTTCTTCTTTGATTTCCTGGTTGACCCAAACATTCTTGAGCAGAGTGGTCTTTAGCTTCCAAGTGTTTGAATTTCTGTGAATTTTTTTCTTGTGATTGAGTTCCAGTTTTAAAGCACTGTGGTCTGAGAATATGCAGGGAATAATCTCAATTTTTTGGTATCGGTTGAGACCTGATTTGTGACCCAGTATATAGTCTATTCTGGAGAAAGTTCCATGTGCGCTCAAGAAGAATGAGTATTCTGTTGTTTTAGCACCCTAAAAAAATGTTCTGTAAATATCTATGATGTCCGTCTGATCCAGTATAATCATTCAAAACTCTTGTTTCTTTGTTGATTTTCTGCTTAGATGATCTGTCCATTGCTGAGAGTGGAGTATTGAGGTCTCCTATAATTAATGTATTGTTATCAATATGACTCTTTATTTTGGTTAACAGTTGGCTTATGTAGATGGCTGCTCCCATGTTGGGGGCATAGATATTTACAATTGTTAGATCTTCTTGTTGGATAGACCCTTTCAGAATGATATAGTGTCCTTCTGTGTCTCTAATTACAGACTTTAGTTTAAAATCCAATTTGTCTGATATAAGAATTGCTACCCCAGCTTTCTTTTGAGGTCTGCTGGCATGGAAGATGGATCTCCAATCCCTTCACTTTCAGTCTGGATATATCTTTAGGTTCAAAATGAGTCTCTTGTAGGCAGCATATGGATGGGTCCTGTCGTTTTATCCAACCTGCAACCCTGTGCTGTTTTATGGGAGCATTTAGGCCATTCATGTTGAGAGTGATTATTGAAAGATAAGAATTAATTGTCATCATGTTGCCTTTGAAGACATTGTTTTCATAGATTGTCCCTGTAAATTTCTGTTGTATATCATTCTTGGGGTCTTTCTGCTTTTATAGAACCCCGCTTAATATTTCTTGCAGGGCCGGCTTAGTGGTCACATATTCTTTCAGTTTCTGCCAGTTGTGGAAGCTCTGCATCTCTCCATCCATTCTAAATGAAAGCCTTGCCGGATAAAGTATTCTTGGCTGCATGTTCTTCTCATTGAGTAACCTGAATATGTCTTGCCAGGCCTTTCTCTGTGGATAGGTCTGACATTATTCTGATGTTCCTCCCTCTGTACGTAAGGAATCTCAGCCCCCTAACTGGCCTTAAGATGGTTTCCTCGGTTCTAAGATTTGCAAGTTTTACAATTACATGCGGGGGTATTGCCCTGTTTTCCTTGACCTTGGGAGGGGTCCTCTCTGCCTCTAGGATGCGAATGTTTGTTTCATTCCCCAGATTAGGGAAGTTCTCAGCTACAATTTGCTCAAATACATCTTCTAGTCCTCTCTCTCTCTCCACTCCCTCCAGGATTCCAATTATTCTGACATTGGAACACTTCATGGTGTCACTTATTTCTCTGATTCTATTTTCATGGATTCTGTCTGAATTGTTTTTCCCTGGTCTCCTCTTTTCCCTTTTTATCTATTATATTGTCTTCCAGGTTGCTTATTTGTTCTTCCGCCTCAGTTACCCTAGCTCTTAGATTATCTAGATTTGATTGGATCTCACTGATAGCATTTTAAGCTCTGCGAATTCAGCTTTCATTTCTGCCCTTAGAGACTCTATGTTGCCATTAATTGATTTCTCCATTCTAACCATTGTCTTCAGAATTGCTAGCCTGAATTCCATCTCCGACATTTTGGTTATCTCTGCATCCATTTGTAAATCTGCAGCAGAAGTCATAATCTCTGAGTCTTTTCTATTTTGGGGGCTCTTAGTCATTCTGTTGATGGGTGTTTGAGGGAATGTATAGAGTCCAAATTATTGACCAGAACCCAAGCAAGATGCACCTGTTTTCTTGGGACCTTATGGTTGCTGGCCTCTTGTTTTCCCAGCCTGTCTTCTAGGGGTGGGGCCTGCCACGCTATTACTCAGGCAACCCTGTCTGGGCGGAGTTGCCCTGCCCCCATGAGGCAGGGGATGGGCTCCACGGGAATCAGTTTTGGGGGCTTTTGTTTTCTGGCGGCTTTCCCTGGCAAGCTTTCTGCGTCTCTTCCACGAGTCAGAGCAGAAGAGACCGTTTCCAACCCTCTGCCTCAGAACGAAGAGACCACAGTCTGTTCTTCAGGGAGCTCCCAGGCCACACTGTGTCCATTTCTGTCCGTGTTGCTATAAACTGCAGTGGCCTGGGTTGTATACCCCTCTGCAGCATCCCCGGTCCTGCCTCCAGGTTGGGGGATGTCTCTGCCCTTTGTGCTTCTAAAACCACCAGCTTCCCCTAGATCGCATGCACAACCCCGCTGCTCCGGGTTTCCGCCCTGGTTTCCACCCTGGGGGCTGCCCTAAAGTCCTTTCCCCGCCGCTACCGGTCTGCGAGTCTGTGCCTGGTCCCCAGCACATGAGGCTGTCGCTCACCAGCGGTGTACAATCCCCATGGCCAGGAACCCTCCCACTGCCATTTTATTTTCCAATATCTGCCCTCAGAATCACGGTTCCCCGCTTCATACATTGAAACCAACCACCTGCGATATTCTGTTTGTAGAGATCCAGATCTTCTTACATCTCAGGCTGGTTTCGTGGATGCTCAGAGTGGTCTGGTAGATATCCAGCTCAATTCCAGGGACCAGTTGAAATAGGGTCCACTACTCCTCTGCCATCTTTCCTAGTCCCAGCCAAATGATATTTATTTTAACCATACTACAATTTTTATTACCATATCTTAAGTGATGAATATATATGGGTGGTCAAAGGGACCTAAAATTATACATTTGCATATGCTGTCTGATTTCTGAAATTTGTGACTCTATCATAAATTTAAACAGATCACATATATATGTATGTATATGTACTTACCACTTTATTACATGGTACAAAGTTGGAAGCTTCCTTATATATCATTTTTCTAGGGGAAAACTAATGTTCAAGATGAAAAGTTATTTTCTTCTTTATTGAAACATTCACTCCTGAAGTATCCAAATTAGACACTAAGACTGAAAGTTTCTAGTCCACTCTCACATCAATTATGTGAAGCAAAACTTTATAGGGAATAAAAATAATCACATTACAAAAGTTGAAAGCATTTCCTTTAATTACTACTGGACACCTTAAATTTTTGTTGTATTTCCCTATTAGAAATCAGTATACTAGTAGAATTGGAAAAACAAAAAGAAAGCTAAATCTTAAAAAGAAAAAGTATTTTTGAGAGCAGCCAACTAAGTCAAAAAAGGAACAGATAAGATTTAATGGATGTGGCACTGGAGAGGTCATTTGTCAAAGTGGATGTTCTGTGTAGCAATACAGGGAACATTAGCCATGGACTGGTGAAAACAGACACCAAATTCAAATAACTGAGGAAAGAATAGGAAGTGAGGAAGCAGAACTAAATGTTGATGACTCTCTCAAGAATCTTGGCAGTGTATTCCATAATGATGAAAAAGATGAGCTTTAGCTTTAAGATGCCAGGGTTTGAATCTTGATTGTGACAGTAGCTGTGCAATTTGGCATACTTCGCACGATTCTTGACTTTCAGAATCTTCAGATGTCAGTTGAGGGTGAAGCTATCTACCTCAGGGGTTATTGTAAGCATTACCTTATCACTGCTTATCACATGGTAAGGGAGTAATATGTGGAATATGCACAACAGTAAATAAATAAGGTATTATGAGGGAATAAATAATTTAAGGGTATATTTTACACAAGAATTTTAACTATAAAATGTGTCTAAAAGTAATCCGTAGGTTTACTGGAAGAATCAATTTATACTGGAATGATTGAGAGCACTGTAATTTAATGTTTATATTTATTGAGATTAAAAAGACAACAACAAAACTTTCAATTCCAGGTAGGGAGCCCAAACAGAAATTCCTCATTTAATGAAAGGTAAAATATGAGTTTTTATTTTCCATTTGCAAACTAAATACTTGGAATATGAAAAGTGTTAAAAATTGGATCAGTGTAAATAACTTTCCCTGAATTATCTCTAGATCTATGAAGATTCTAAAAGAAATTATGACTGCCAGAAACAAAACCTTGAAATCTCTCAGCTTCTCCTGCTTTTAATTTTCAGTTAATTCAAAAGCACTATACATTTTAATTTTATATAGAAATTCAATAATAAAATTATGACCAATTCTTAAAAATGCCTTTGCCATAAATTTATACTTATGCTTGTCTGATTTTTTTACTTGTTATAAATCACAGAAAATATCTGATTTGAAACCATTAAGATGGAGTCAGTTACCCAAAATGTAATTAACGTTTTCATTTTTAAAAATGTAAGTGATATACATAAAAGTTTAAGTATATTCATAATTTTGACTCTGATTTGGAACAGTCTTTAGTTTTCAATTTATCACATTCAGATAAATTTTTTAAAAAATACTGATGTCTTTGGTATCAACAAATGTAACTGTAATCCATTTTAAAAAATAAAGCTCACTCTTTAATTAAAAATACTATTAAATATCAAAGCAATCAACTACAGAAATATTTTAACCTGATTCATAAATAAATCATTTCCTTGAAACCTATAAGAAATTTATAAAATACCATAGTAAGAATATTTTATAAGAAATCTTACTTCAAGGGAATAAAATGCATGGTTTAAAAATAATTTTATAAATAATTAAGTGTGGAATATTGACTTACAGAAAAAACTTGTTAATCTTAAATAATAAAGTTGAATTTAGTATTGTTAATTGCATGCATTTAGTAATATTTAAATGATAGATTGATAAATAGATGATTGATAGGAATTCCAATTGGTTTATACTGCTCAGGATCTAATCTTGATTATTATTTTGGCAGAATTAGCAGCAATGAACTCTGGCAAATCTCAGGGAAAACATAATAAAATAACTGATTTATTAAGAAAAATGAGTTCAGAGTATTGTTAAATGTTCATTTTCCCCTTTTGTTGGAAAATTCCTCTTTTATTTCCATTTCATCCCCTTTCACATATGTAGTTTATTAGCTGACCTGGTTTAAAAAATATTATATTATTTTTTCCAATAAAATCATGACAATATAGATGATAAAATCTCTAAGTATAATTCAACACGTTGCAGAATAAACTCTTGTTATTCAATACTTCTTTCTACTATTTTGTAAAAAAAAAAATACATTTTATTTCAGCATCATTGACATGATTAGATTTTCCTAAACTCACCCAATCTCAATTTACACATATAAATAATATATATTATTTATTATATTATACAATATGCATTACATGTTACACATAAAAATATTATTTATTATATATATCATATATCTCAATTTACACACATATATAATATATATTATATATAATATATCTCAATTTACACATATATAATATATTATATATA
>NW_027397063.1:28408284-28491191 GCF_003265705.2 Callorhinus ursinus
TATACTATATATAGTATAATAACACAGTGCATATGTTTTCAGTACTAGTTTAAGAAAGTAAGCAAGAAAAGTAAATATACATTTTAAAAACCTACCTATGTCTTATTTATGTTAAAACTACATGGATATTCAAGAAATGATGGGCAATTTAATTACCTTTATAAATTTAACAGAAATCTATACCAGGGCTTTTTAATCTCAATTTTGGTTAGTTATAGGTGCAATCTTTATTACTGTAGTAAAAATTAATACTGTCAAAAGAAAAAGGATTTGTTTTTTTTTTAAGATTTTATTTTTTTATTTGAGAGAGAGAGAGAATGAGAGATAGAAAGCACGAGAGGGAAGAGGGTCAGAGGGAGAAGCAGACTCCCTGCTGAGCAGGAAGCCTGATGTGGGACTCGATCCCGGACTCCAGGATCATGACCTGAGCCGAAGGCAGTCGCTTAACCAACTGAGCCACCCAAGCGCTTGAAAGAGGATTTCTTTCTTCCTTTCTTCCTTTCTTCATATTATAGTAACAACCACCAATGAGATCCTGAAGGCATTACTTTGGACACTTTTTTTACTGGACACTACTGGGACGATTCTGTATTTTCTCCATTCAATCTATTCAATCTGACTACATAAAAAGATAAGAATTCCCTCCATTATATTTTACTAAATAAGAGTGGGATTGCGAATGTATTCAAATCAAGGGTGAAGTGAAATTGTTAAGTATATAACTAAGAGGAAAATCACCAAAAGTTATACAATTTCTAAAATGGATACAAATTGAAAAGGGAATATGAAATAGATGATGTGTAAATTTTACCTCCATCCATATCACACATTCATAATTTTGTCAGACAAGCTATACTAGGCCAGTTGCTGTGTGGAATATTAATAATGAGTCCAACTTAATTAGAAAAATAATGGATGGATGAACATAAACTAGTGCTAAACACAAAGAAACAAAGAAAACTTACAAAATATATATCCAAATGAAAATAGATGAAAATTAGAATTTAGGGGCGCCTGGGTGGCTCAGTTGGTTAAGCGACTGCCTTCGGCTCTGGTCATGATCCTGGAGTCCTGGAATCGAGTCCCGCATCGGGCTCCCTGCTCAGCGGGGAGTCTGCTTCTCCCTCTGACCCTCCCCCCTCTCATGTGCTCTCTCTCTCTCTCTCTCTCTCTCATTCTCTCTCTTTCAAATAAATAAATAAATAAATCTTAAAAAAAAAGAAAATTAGAATTCATTTCTTTTTTTTTTTTAAAGTTTTATTTATTTTAGAGAGAGGGAGAGAGAGAGAGAGAACCAGGTAGGGGGAGGACTGAGGGAGAGGGAGAGAGAAAATCTCCAGCAGACTCCGTGCTGAGTGAGGAGCCTGACACAGGGCTTGATTCAGGGATCATTACCTGAGTCGAAATCAAGTCAGATGCCTAACCAACTGAGCCATCAAGGCACTCCTAGAATTTATGTATTTCAAAGGCCAAATAAAGTTCCAATAAAATCACATATGTGTCTACTGTTTGCATATATAATTCATATATGTACATATGCATACACATAAGGTACATGTATACGTATATACATACACAAAAATTATATTCACACGTAGTTCTGTGTGAGAATTGTGTGTAGAACATAAGCCATACTTAACACTTTGAAAAGTAAATTTTTATTTTAGAATAGTACTTTATACAAAATAATTGATTTACAGAAAGTCCACAGTAGACAATGACCTATGAAATTTTATGAGTGCTTTCTCAACCTTTAAATTGTAAAGAAAAAAATCCTGAATGTTTAAAAATTGGTCAGGCTGGGCATTTTCCCTTTCTCTAAAATTAAATGTTTTGAACAAGAGTCCTTAGAAGACTCCAAAATTTTCAAAGTTACTTGATTTTTCCCTATTCATTTGAAGATCCTACCTTATTTCAAGGAAGATATTTTATCATAGAGGAATTTTTATCCTAATTAAATTATTAGATAAGGGATACACATTATATCATATAGTGTGCACTATATACATAGTATGAACAAACATTATGCCACTTAAGCAATAAATAATATTTTAACATCAATTTTTTTGATGGCCAAAGAAAAATTTTATATACAGAAATTATAAGCAGTGATTTAATAAACATAAAGCAACTGAGAAGAAAAACATAAAGCAATGCTGAGAGGAAAAGCAAAATATTCTTTCCTTCAATAGCCATTTGCAATGCAGTTTGTTGTTGTAGTCTAATCAGATAGCTCTAACAATGAAAAATTGTCTGATCTCTTCAATTTGTAGGTCTTTGTACTTCAATCTTTCCCAGAATTGAATGATCTCATAGTGTTGATATAATCTTATAAGAAATTGGAGGATATTTAAGACATGTTAATCTGATTCAACATGTATAATTTGATTTTTCAAGATATGTCAAAATAAAAGGTTGTTTTCTACATAGTAGCTAAAAATGTTTCCAATACTACCATCTGAATGCCAATACACAGAATATGAGATATGATGTATTCTTCAATTTTATATTTCTAAAGTAAAATAATTATCAGTACTCTGGAATCATTTTTAAATGCTACCTTTTTTTGGTAATTTTTATGAGAAATATTCTCCTTACCTTGTAGATGATAACTTCGAGGAAAAAAATTGAAAAACTTTCTCTAACCTCAGTATTAAATTTACTCATCAACTGAAATTCACTTATTTGAAAACTATAATGGTTTCATTTATTTCCTAGATTCTGCAAGTCTTGTATTTGATATAATTTAGTTTTGCTCTGCATTATATTTTCTGTTAAGCAATTATTATCCTAACCCATGCAAACAACTAGTCAGCAAACTTCTTCAGTTATCCAAAATAATATTTTTACCAAATACTACTAAAGTCACTTTTTGTCAAATTTGATCTGTAAAAATGTATAGTTCATTTTAATTTACATAATTACCTACTTAGCTATTTCTTATGTACTTTGAAATTAAAGTAGAAAGTAGTTTAACTTAGCTAATATAAAGAAATGAGTGTAAACTTAATTCTGAGACAATTAAGAAAAAGAAAGAGATGTAGAAATGATTTTCTCTTGCTTATATTCAGATAGTTATTTTTTTTAAGTGTTGATGTTTAAAAAATTGTAAAGCATATTTTTCAGTGAATTTGGGTTAGGTTATGCTTGCTATGGAAACCAAAAACCTGTAAATCTTAGTTACTTGAAGCAACAAGGTTGAATTCTCACTCTTGTTACCTGTGTGCTATGTGTATTTTATCACCCAGGCTTTCCTCCACGTCTCCTCCATCTGGGATCCAGGCTAACAGAGAAGCCAGTATGTGGAATTGCAGGTTTCCATGGTGGATGGGGAAAAAAGAAAGAGGGAGAAAGATTTGCAAATCACTCACTGGCTCTTAAAATTTCAGCCTTTCCACTAGTATTTCATTAAACTGGTGGTTTTAAACATACGTTCCTCGGACCAGCAATAGCAGTATCATCTAAGAACTTAGAAATGCAGTTTCTGGCCATACCCCCAGAGTTAAATACTCAGTTTATTACTATGGATAGTTAAACATCCTTTGTCGTTAAATACTTAGTGTATTTCTAATAAGTTCCTAGGTGATGAAGATCACAGATTTATTTAGTCATCTGTATACTGAGCTGGGGTCTAGCAATCTATGTTTTAACAAGCCCTTCAGTAGATGCACAGTAAAGTTTGAGAACAAATGCATTAATTTTATCTAAATCTAACTTCAAAGGAGTAGGGATGTACAATCCTCCGAGTGCTCTGGAGAGAATCAAAAGCATTTGGTGGCCAAAGATAGTGAATACACATGAGTGAAAACATGAGAAAAATATGACTATTGTTGGGCTCTAGTCCATTTCTTCTATATTTTTCTTTATTATGAATACCTTTTTATTGCACACCCATTAAGAGGAAACACTGAGCTGCAAAGATTTGATACAAACTTAACATAATTAGAGAGACAGATTGATTGAATAGCAATAAGAAACAGTTCATATTAAGTGCTTGTATGGCACTGTCAATCAACTTGTATGGGCTTGTTGGTTGAAGTTCTGTATTGAGGGGTTTAGATCATCATCATTAAAGAATGCTAAGAATGCATCATTATTAAAGAATGCTAAGGTAAATCCAGTTAGAAATGTTCACATGGGTAGGGAGGGGAAGGGCATAAATGTCATGATTTTGCTGGCCTTATAGTAAGCGAGAAAGTTATGAGAAGAACGTTATGAGAAGAAATCGGGTTTTAAAAAGTGAAAAGTGAAGATAATTATAATGGGCAGTATTCCTAAGGACACGTTATGTGGTTTTGGAGAAAAAAAGTTTCAGAAATTATGATAGAAGAGAGGAAAACATTTTCCTCTATGGCACCGTGAGTTCTTATATGGCTCCATTTTCTTTTCAGTTGTATTGTTTCCAGGCTGGTTTCTTTACTTTCTTTCTTCTTAGAACACAAGAATAAAGCCCTTTTTGTCCCAATATACTTTAGTTTTTATCTTTCTAAAGCATACTATAATGTGTATCCCTGGTTATTTTATTGTTGTGTGTTTATAGTTTAACTAAAACTACCTTTTAGTTAAAAGGTAATGTCTTCTTATCTTTTTTTTTTTTTTTGGTATCTACCTTTCTGAGTAGAACCTTATGAAGTATTCCTTTACCCCCACTACTGTTTTCTTATATCAATTTTGTAAAGCTGATCTGACTTAATTCTAACATTTGCCCTTGATAATTTTACACTTTTGCCTACTTAATGTCATTTAATGTCTCTATTGTATGCTTGAATTAGTATCACAGATTCATTTAGTCATCTATATATTTATAAAAAAAAAGCTACACTCACATGGTCTCAAATAATGAAGAGGAATTAAATTTATGCCTTTTCCCCCACAATAGAATAAATTTGCAAATCTGTACCAGGACAGGGATGATGGGTAGTTCTATTTTTGAAGCTTCTTAGAGACCAGAATTTTCAATGATATTATGCTATGTCATAATCTAAGGTGTATTAGAATTATAATTTTACATTTTTAATTTACATTCCTCATTATAAAACTTTAAAGGAAACAAAATATTCTTCCAAATAGACATTAATAAGCCTAGGGTAGAAAAAGCCACAATCAAAATAAAAGAGGAGAATCTCTTTGAGGAGAATTTTAAGAGAAGCTGTAAATCATTCTCTAGCTCTAACCCTATTTCATATTTTATTGAAAACTTCTAAATACTTTGAATTTCTAGACATGATATTGTGAACAAATAATTAGAATTATCTTCTAATGTAACTGTACTTCATTTAGTTTAAGGACAAATCCTTAAGACTGAATGAACAAAACTGTTTATTTCATTTTGGAAAATAGATCTAGAATTCATGTCTGTTAACATATATGATTTGCTTTTGTCTGATTACATTTTAGAGAACATTTAAATGGGCTCATTAAGTTCTTTGAAATATTTAGATTTCCAAAGAACTATGATTGTGTGTGTGTGAGAGAGAAGCAGCAGCAAGATTTATGTTCCCTTAGTATTACTTAAAGTGTTTACATTTTAGTGATTTATGCTTAAATTCAGACCTACACACCATCCAACTTCTACAAAATCTGGGCATAACCTGATCAACCTACACGCATGGTTTTGTTTGAGTTTCTCTTCCAGTCCCTACAATGCACAAAGAACTGGTTTCCTCTGTTTGTTCGTAGCTGCCTAATATTTATGTCTTGACTACTGTAGATGTAAAAGTGGTAGGCATTCAATTTCAGTGTAATATTTCAGTAAAACATTTGCAAATTTGCTCAGTCTTTGCAAAAGGGCCTTTACACAATGTTTTAGCTATTCTTTTTAAAAAAATAATAGTGTTCTATTTGAAGTTAATGATTAATGTTTATACATTTGGTTAAATATCATCACCCATATCAGAAGATCTATGTTCAGAGAAGTCTAATTGGGGAAGATATTTTCACATGCATTCACCCAGAAGCATGTCTGCTTCTGTGTGCTCTGTTCTGATTTATCCAACTGCTGTTTTGCTGGAGGATGAATTCTTCCAAAAGAAAATCATCATTACTGATAACTTTTAGTCTTAGGGATTGTAGTATTATTTTTCTTTTCTAATCCATACCTTCCCAAAATTAGACTTGTTAAATATTGGGTGATGTCTGCTTATTAGATAATAATGATATTGATGGGAATGTCCAATTAAATATTCTCTTCAAACAAGTACAACCTTTTGGTCTAGAGCTGGGTTTTTATTCCATTCCTACACCTATTATTTGAAGTAAGTGGTTTTAACACACTTTCCAAGGCTCAGCTTTCTCTTCTATGAAGTGGGGCTAACAGCACACATTGCTCAGGAATTTGTGAAGATTGCTTGAATCAACAAATCTGTTCCTAATTGCTTTTATCTCACCTAATGATTCTTGGTTTTACACAGAGTTGTAGCTGCTTTTGGCTTTATTTTGTTTTTCCTTTTACTTTCTTTGGGTTTATTGTTTTTGTTTGTTTGTTTGTTTTTTGGCTTTCTAACCTTCTTACTTGAATGCTTAGCTCATTACAATTAAATCCATCTCTTTTTTTACATTTTGTTTATGTAATATTTATATTTATCTCTAAGTACCACTACTGCTTTAGATGCATGTACACATTTTGACCTTTATTCTTTTATTATTTAGCTCCACACATTTTACTATTCCCCTTAAATATTTTATATCATAAACTATTTAATTGTGTGGTTGGAAGTCTCCAAAATAAAATGTTTTTCTTTTTTGTTATTATTTTAAAACTTTATTGAACTGTGCAAAGAAAAATATTTTGTATGATAAAGTCTGCTGTAATTCCTGGTAAATTATTTGTCTTTAGACTATTACTTGGTGATTTAAAAAATAATTTTCCATGTGTACTTTAAAATAATTTAAAAATTCTTTAATGTTTGGATGTAGGGATGACTCTATGCCCATTTGATCAAATATGTTAAGTATTTTGGTCAAATCTTCTATATCCAACAGTACAGACATCAAGACTAATAATAAAGGTATAAGAATGAAAACAAAGTGGGGTAGCATTGGTACAAGGAAATATGATCCTACCAGTGGAATTAGAGAGACTATAGAAATTGACCCAAGGGAGCTAAATTACGAAAATAGTAACAATTCCATTTAAAAGGGTTGTGGATAGCATTTTCAGTAAGTGGAACTGTGCCAATTGGATAGTCATACAAAAAGACACACACATATATATACATATATATATATATATGTACACATATATATTCATACACACACATATACTGACCTCTAAATCACAACATACAAAAAAAATAAGTTCTACATGGACCGTAGATCTAACTGTGAAAAGGTAAAATAATAAGTAATAAGACTTTCAGCAGACACACAAAAATACATCATTGTGATCTTGGAGTAATCAGTTTTCTCAAATAGGAAACAAAAGGGTTAAACTTAAAGGAAAAATAAAGATTAAGTGAACTCTATTAAAATTAACTTCTATTCATGAAAAGACACTTTTAAGTACATAATTCAGAGAAAAAGATCTTGGGTGAGGAATTTCTGGAGAACCCATACAAGTTAAGAAGAAAAAAAATTACATGCATTAGTAAAAAAAGAGAAAAAGATTTGAACAGACACTTCACAAAATGGGACATCCAAATGGACAATGCCCTGTATATATAAAGGTGTTCTATTTCCTTAGTGATCACAGGAATGAAGATTGAATTTGATGACTAAATTAAACCATAACAAAATACTAATGCTGGCAATATTATGGATATGGATCAATTAGCATTCTCAGAACTCTCCAGCTTTATATCCTAAAGGTCAACATCTGCCAACCCTATGACACAGCAATATATATCATTACTAGGCATAGATCAAACAAAATGTACACGTGTTCCCCTATGGATACACAATAACATTTCAATATACTTGGTATTTTTTTTTTTAAGATCTATTTATTTGACAGAGAGAGACACAGCAAAGGAGGGAGCACAAGCAGGGGGAGTGGGAGAGGGAGAAGCAGGCTTCCCGCGGAGCAGGGAGCCCGATGTGGGGCTTGATCCCAGGACTCCAGGATCATGACCCCAGCCAAAGGCAGATGCCTAATGACTGAGCCACCCAGGCGCCCCTAACAATATCATTCTAAATGAGAGAAGTCAGACACAAAATCTAACAGATTATATGACTCAATTTATATGTAATTTATAGAAAAGGCAAAACTGTAGAGATGTAGAGTTAGAAAAAAATAATCTTTCATTTCCTGGGACTGTGGTTGAAAACATGGTTTAACTTTGGAGATCACAAAGGTAAGAGTGGAGTGAGGTAATAAGAGTTCTAAAACTGATTTGTGACAATGATTGCACTACTGTATAAATTTAATAAACTCATGAACTATGCATTAAATTAAGGAAGTTTATGATATGTAAATTATATTTCATAAATCACTATTAAAATAGAATTTCACTTGTCATTGTTAATTTTTTATAGTTTTACCACAGAATTTGGCATTCCTAAAAATATATTTAAATATTTTGTTTCAAATTTATAAACATATAGATTCAAACTAAAACAGATTCATTTATGACTCATGTTTTCTACTGGAATATTTATTTTTGAAATATATCTACAACTCATTCATGTTCATTGTTTTATAATATTATATTGCAAAAACATGCCAAACAAATTCATGAATGCAAATGCTCAGGGATACTTGAGGTATTTATAATTTTCACTATCACAAATAATGCTACTATGAACAATATTTATGGTTGCCAGGTGCATTTCTGCCAACCACTGACTAAGGTATATATGGAGAAGTAAGATTTCTGGGTTTTAGAATATGTTTGTTGTCAATGTTATTAGAAAATATAAGAACAGTTTTAAAAATTTACATCACTAGAAGTGTACAAATGCATTGTTCTTCCAGTTCCTTAACCATTGGTGGTATTATCATACTTTTAGATTTTGTGAACTGGTATGTGTTCATAAAGAGGTATAAAATTACAGTTTTAATTTATGTTTTCTAGCTAGCTAATGAAATTAAACATATTTCAAATATTTATTTTCCATTTATATTCTTGTCTATGAAGTGCCTCTTCAAATTGTTTGCTTTTTGTACCTTTATTAGAAGATGTCCCATTAATCTCTAGTGCCTCCTCTGTCATGAAACATATATCCGTAAGTCAAGTGGCTCTATTTTATGGTTCTGTGTACCTATACTTGTATGAGTAACACATTATCTTAATAACTATATTTTCATAATCATCACCTATTTTTGCATAGGTACATTCTCTCACATCTGCTTCAGGAGCCCCTTGCTATTCTTGGCTTTTGCTTTCTGCATCTTTTAAATGCAGCATGTCAATTCACTATGTATCTGAAATAAACAAAAAACTAGATGGGTTTTAAAATTCATATGGACTAAATATAGATGTTGGTGAGGATGTGGGGAAAGGGTAACCCTCTTGTTTTGTTGGTGGGAATGCAAACTGGTGCAGCCACTCTGGAAAACAGTATGGAGTTTCCTTAAAAAGTTAAAAATGATCCAGCAATTGCACTATTAGGTATTTACTCAAAGGATACAAAAATACTGATTTGAAGGGACATATGCATCCTGATGTTTATAGCAGCACTATCAACAATAGCAAAAAATGTAAAGACCCCAAATGCCCATCAACTGATGAATGGGTTAAGAAAAGGTGGTGTGTGTGTGTGTGTGTGTGTGTGTGTGTTTGTGTGTGTGTGCGTGCACGCGCACAATGGAATATTACTCAGCCATCAAAGGAAAGAAATCTTGCCATTTGTTATGATGTGGATGGAGCTAGAGTGTATTATGCAAAGTGAAGCAAGTCAGTCAGAGAAAGACAAATACCATATGATTTCACTGTGTGTGGAATTTAAGAAACAAAACAGATGAACATAGGGGAAGGGGAGAAAAACAGGAGGCAAACCATAAGAAACACTCTTAATTTTAGAGAACAAACAGGGTTGCTGGGGGGGAGGTGAGTGGGGATAGGCTAAAAGCGTGATGGTATTCAGGAGGGCAATTGGGGTGAGCACTGGGTGTTATATGTTGGTGATGAATCACTAAATTCTACTCCTGAAACCAATATTATACCATATGTTTAACTAATTAGAATTTAAACAAAACTTGAAAAAAATAAAACAAATGAAATAAACAAAAAGTCAAATTGAAGAGCCTCCCAATATATAAATATAATTTCTAATTCTTTTTCTTTAAAATTTTTCAGTCTCCTTTAATATTTTATAATCTCCCACTTGCACTTTTACTACTTTTTAGGTTTATTAATAAATATTTATTATTTTTATCTTAAGTGTAATCTTTAAAATTATGTCTTCTATATTGTATCTCATTTAAATTAAATCAATTCAATTTCTGTATATTTATTTTCTAATTAGTAACCTTTCTAACTTTCATATTATTTTGGTCACTTCAAATTTGAAAAAATATTTTAAAACTTTACTCAGAATTTTATAGTATCTCAACTTCTTGGAGAGCTAATTTTTCTCTCTGATGAATCTTGTGTCCTTCAAGTTAAGTAATTTTGTTTGTAATTTCTTATTCTGACCTTTCCAGTCAAGTTTTTTGTATTGTTTTGTCTTGTTGATTATTATTATTTTTAAGCTATTTTTATTTTTCTTATGGGCATAATATAACTCAAGATTGTGAGGTTTCATTACTATGGAACTATTTGAATTTGATTTTTTGGGGGGTTTCACAGGATGAGGAACAATTCTTATGTTAATTTGTGACTTGGGGATTCTTACATCTCGTAGTTAAAAAGACTTAAAATGTATAAACCTTGTTTTTTTTATATTCTGTATGTTTAAGCATATACACCTTACCAAAACTTATTAAAATTATATTTATGACATTTTGCATAGTCTTAAAATATTCTTCTATTAAAATATCACCTATTATGATAACCAATTTTTTAATCCATTATAAGATTGTTCACTTTAGGAATAACTTAAATGATATGAAGTCAAGGGTATAATTAGTTTCCAAGGGCTTCTGTCACAAAGTATCACATTGGGTGGCTTAAAATAACAGAAACTTATTTTCTCACAGTTCTGGAGGGTGGATGAATAAAATCAAGTTGTTGCCAAGGATTGGTTCCCTCTGAGGGCTGTGAGAGCTGTTCGTGCTTTCCTTCTAGCTTCTGGTGGTTACTGACAACCCTTACAAAGTCTCCTCCACCAGCAATACTCTCCTTCCTCTGCCCCCAACACACACCAGAGTGATACATTTGTTACAACTGATAAACCTACACTGACATCTAAGTCATCCAAAGTCCATAGTTTACAATAGGATCACTTTTGGTGTTGTATATTCTACATGTTTTGACAATTGTATAATGGCAAGGTACCTACCACTCTTCTATCAGACAGAATCATTTCACTGCTTTACATACACTTGTGCTCTGCCTATTCATCCCTCCTTCACCTCTAACCCCTAGCAACCACTGATTTTTTTCACTGTACCCATAGTTTACTGTATCCATAGTTTACTGTATCCATAGTTTTGCCTGTTCCAGTTGTCATATAGTTAGAATCATACAATAATGCAATCTTTTCAGATTGGCTTTTCAGATATGCATTTAAAGTTTCTCCATGTCTATTCATGTCTTTATAGTTCATTTGTTTTTAGTACTGGAAAATATTCCAGTGTCTGGATGTACAGTTTATTTATCCATTAACCTACTGAAGGACATCTTGGTTACTTCCAAGTTTGGTATTTCTGAACAAAGCTGCTATAAAATTATGTGTAGGCTTTTGTGTGGTTATAAGTTTCCAACTCACTTCAACTCATTTGGGTAAATACCGAGGAAAGTGATTGCTGAATCAAATGGCAAGAGTGTTTAGATTTGTAAGACACTACCAAACTGCCTTGCAAAACATACCTTGTATTTCCGCTAGCAATGGAGAACAGTTCCTGTTGTTTCACATCCTGGTCAGCAAATGGCATTGCCAAAACTCCAAATATGGGCCATTTCAATAGATGTGCAGTAGTAGCTCACTGTTGTTTTAATTTCCATTTCCCTGATAATGTAAGAGATGGTGTGGAATATCTTTTCATATGCTTATTTGCCATTTGTATATCTTCTTTGGTGAGGTATCTGTTATGGTCTTTGCCCCATTTTTAAATTGGTTGTTCATTTTCTTATTGTTAAGTTTAAGATTCTTGGTATATTTTGGCTAACAGTCCAAAATATATTGGATGTATCTTTTGCAAATACTTTCTCTCTGTTTGTGGCTTGTCTCTCATTCTCATGACTGTTTTTCCAGAGGAAAATTTCTGTATTTTAATAAATTTCAGCTTATCAATTATTTCTTTCCTGTGTCATGCTTTAGTGTTGTTTCCAAAAAGTCATTGCCATACCCACGGTCTTCTAGATTTTCTCCTATGTTATTTTCTAGGAGTTTTGGTGTTTTTTAAATTTTATATTAACTTTATGGTCTATTTTGAATTAATTTGTATGAAGGGTGTAAGTAAGGTCTGTGTCTATATTATTATTTTTTGTATGTGGGTGTCCAGTTGTTCCAGCACTATTTATTAGGAAAAAAATCTATCTTTTATCCATAGTTTTGGCATTGTCCCTTTGTCAAAGATCAGTTGACTGTATTTATGTGGTCCATTTTTGGCTCTATCCTGTTCCAGGGATCTATTTGTCTGTTCTTCACCAATACCACACTGTCCTGATTACTATAGCTTTATAATAAGTCTTGAAGTCAGGTACTGTCAGACCTCTGCAATGATCCTTTTATTCATTTCCTTTTTTCTGCTCTTGTCTCTCCATCCCTGTTCAATTCCACAGAGAGCTCTGAGAGTAATTCATTATAAAATAAATGAAATAAGATAATTTTCTTAGCAAAATTTTTCAATAAGTCCCATTTCTTTTATGATAAAATAGAAAATTAACACAATAATCTAAGCTTCCTTCATCTACAGCATTTTAGTCATTGTACCCTTTACTCACGGTCATTTTGACTTCATTAAATTTCTGGAATATACCAAGATCTTTTTCCCTATCTGCATCTTCACAGTCTTTTGACGTTTTTTCTTTTTTTGCCACAACCATTAGCTCAACAACCCCCTACTCATCTTTAATTCAAGTTACTTGGGCAAAGAGGATCTCCTGAACACATAATTTGTTCCCCGATTGTTATGTAGTATGAATAGTAAAGTCTCTCTTCTAATCTCTAATATCACTGAGGTCAGTGACCATGTTCATTCTGCTTAGAAGTATGTGCATGACAAAGTATATATGATCATTTAAAAATGTAATTTAATCAAAGGATCCATCATAAGTTTAGAAAAATTTAAAAAGGAAAAGCAGGAAATTATAGAATGAACATCCTAACTTTCCAATAGACTCTTTTCAATGATTTGGTAACTGCAATGGCATCCCACTGGTATCCTGTCTTCTGAATTTCAATCTTTTCTTAACAAAATAGTCACACTGATCATGATAAAACATAAGTTACTTTGTTCAAAATCCTCCAGTGGTTTCCATCTCAGAGTAAAAGCCAAAGATGGTACAATAGAGTCCTTAGTTAGCTACCTCTGCTCTCACTGCTCTCACCACCATTCCAAACCAGCAACATAACATCTTCGGCAGTCTTTTTTTTTCTTTTTTAAGATTTTGTTTATTTATTTGAGAGAGAGAGAAAGAGAGTGAAAGAGAGAGCACAAGAGGGGGCTTTAGGGTGAGAGGGAGAAGCAGATTCCCAGCCGAGCAGGGAGCCCGATGCAGGATTCTATCCCGGGACTCCGGGATCATGACCCGAGCCGAAGGCAGTCACTTAACCAACTGAGTCACCCAGGCACCTCACATCTTTGACAGTCTTTAAACACAACAGTCACACTATCATTTCAGGCCCTTGACATTTGCTTTTTTCTCTTTCCTGGATTGCCCCAAATATCTGCTCTTTGTTCCTTCATGAACATATATTCACTGCTCAAATGATGACGTTCTCAGTATTACCTCTCCTTGCCACAGGATCTAATAATGCAATCCAGATCTCACAACACATTTAGATGTGAACTTTTGAAATCTGTCGGGATTCTCAGGGGTGTGTCTGCATGTGTGGACATACAATCGTTTTATCCTAAAAGGGTGTTACCAATCATGAATTTATCCCATAGGACTCAAGTGAAGAATAAAACATGTGTGTTTGTAGTTCATATGTTTGGTTAAAATGTCACGTTAAAAAAATAGAAAAAATATTAGAAGTTGAGTAACAATTCAAAAATTTATTATTTTAATAAATTGGTAAAAAATGGGGAAAGATATAAAGGGGCTATTGATGCTGAGGTGGTCTTATCTTTCAAATATTCTTATGTTTAGATTCAGCATAGTTAGTAGCATAAATAATGGATTGTAAATTTTGAGATACATATTAACAGTTTTGACAAATAAGTATGTTTTAGAATGTGTCTTCAGTCTTGACTGAAGGCAAAGGAAATCACTCTGTTACTTATTAAAATCCTTTCCATCAGTTTAATTCTATGTAGTAGCATTCATTTTAAAACTGCAAAAAAATAAGATTAGCAGCAAAACCCAGCATAAGTGGATTAGCCATCTGAGCAGTCTTGAAGGTAATCCTTTTTATTTGGGAGAAAAACATCCTAAATGGAGAATTTATACATTTGTGGTATTATGCTTTATTAACAAAAGGAAATTGAAAATGACAATAGTCTAAATGCTTTCTCTGGAATATTAACTTTATTTTAGGATATGGGCTTGAGTATTATATATGATCCACAGAAGTTAACTCTCCGACTAGGTGTGAAGTCTCAGGATGAATTATACTACAACTTGTATGTACAGAGAAATTGCTGGTCTTTTACTTGAAAAAAAAATGAGCCTTATGTTTGGGTTCAGGGGAAAATTTAGTCCTGACCAATATACAATTTTGTCACCTCTAATAAATTTAAACTGTACCTTGCATAATCTTTAGTCTTCAGAGAATAATTGTTCCTACTCTTCTCCAAACTGGCATCTGAAGGAATGTAGAAAGGACTTTCATGATCTTTAGATGATGGAGACAGGGAAACTTTAGGCCCTCGTTCTGGTCCTTGGGTATATAGGTTTGTCTTTGAGAAGTGAGTGGTCTTCTCAGGACATTCTTTGGCATTCATAGTTGGTATATGAGACTGCTGTTAATTGATCTCCCTGAGTTTATTGTCTGCTCCTTGGAAGACACAGACTTTCTTCAGTTCTAATAGGAACATTATAATGTTCTCCATCCATACCCTTGGTTCAAGATATCCACTCTCATAAAAATTTAAACAGTAGGCTTTTTGGACTTAACTCAGTTCTGAGTTACCTAGAATACATACAATTTAAGGATTATGCAACTCCATCCTTAATGCTTTCTTAGACAAACTTTATCACCTTCTTATCTCTGCTATGTTATCTAATTTTCTTAAATTCACTCCATGCTGTATAGAACCACTAAGAATAGAAATCGCCTTTCTGAGCACCAAGACATATAAAGGAAGGATTTGGACAATTTTCTCAGATCCTAAATCATAGATATAATGGGATTAGGTGTTATCTTACATCTTTCTTCCTTACCACTCAAGGTCTATGGCTAATTCTGAATCTCATACACATTATCTTCTTTATAGTGAAGAATTTATGACTTATTTCCTCAACTCTGTTTCAGGATTTACTAATGAAGCATGAAGTAAGTTAAAAGACATTGTCTTTGTTTAAAGATAGATTTTTCAAGTCTATTATTTTATTAAAGATATCACAATCCTATGTCCTTCAGCTAGAGGTGATAAAATTTATGATTTAACCTTAGTAGTGGAAGAGTGAAAAGGAATATTAATTAAGGGTGAAATTAAAATATATCCATTTGATATTTTCAATTATTCTCTTTCTATTGTAAATCTTCCTGTCTCTACAAATTCTCTATTCTAACTTCAGCTATCATAGTCCCCCAGTAAAGTGAGAACTAGGTCTTTATCCCAAACCTACCTTTTAAAGTTCCCTTTTTATTCCTAGCTACTCCATGGTTTTCTCAATTAACCTGGTTATTGAGTAAAAAATGCCACTTTATATCTAGTCAGTTCCCCAGAAAAGTGTTTTTCTTCATAAGGGTCAAGATCCATTTTTATTTGTCATGAAATTAATTTAGTTGGCTCAGTTGAAAGGAAAGCAATTAATAAAAGAAAGAGCAAATGGTGAAAGAAAGAAAAGGAGAAGGAAGAAGGTAGGAAGTGAAGGACAGAGGGGGAATACTGAAAAAGGAAAAAAAGAAAGAAAGAAAAATAAAATAGAAATAGAATAAGTAGTATAACTTTTATTTCAGTTTTATTTGCATGTGAAAGTCTGTACCCTCATGTTGTGTGATGATGTAAGTATATTTCTTAATATTTGTCATAGGTAAAAAAATAATACAAAAATTTTGTTTTAACCTTTGGGAAACTGCTGCCATAGCCTCTTTCTGAAAGATATAAATTACATAGGCATGGCAAGTTTTTGTCAATATAGATAGATATCTCTTCCAGGTGGGTCTTTTTTTTTTTTAAAGATTTTATTTATTTATTTGACAGAGAGAGAGACACAGCGAGAGAGGGAACACAAAGCAGGAGGAGTGGGAGAGGGAGAAGCAGGCCTCCCGTGGAGCAGGGAGCCCAATGGGGGACTCGATCCCAGGACCCTGGGATCATGACCTGAGCCAAAGGCAGACGCTTAACGACTGAGCCACCCAGGTGCCTCAAGGTGGGTCTTGTATAGTGTATGTTTGTGTGTGTGTGTGTGTGTGTGTGTGTGTGTGTGTGTGTGTACACATGGAGGATGGGCAAGGCTTTAGGAGCATATTTACTTTATGAGCAGAAGAAAAGATTTATGAGTCAGCATCTTAATCCCAATCTCTTCCCAATTCTCTCTCAGGTTCTAGTTTCAGTCTCTGCCTTTAATTATTTGGCTTGAAAGAGAAACGCATGACATCTGGTCTAGATTACAAGAAGCAGCATGGTATCATGTTCTGGTTGCCTATGACCTCTTAAGCTAGACTTGGCTACTGTGTGTTTAATCGAGCAGTCTCTCTGGTTCATATGTTTGATCTTTTTCTTCAATTTGCTGTCTCTATTCAGTCCGCAAGCCATTTTGGCCTGAAATGCTGCTGCTGGAATTGGATCTTCCCTATGAGAAGTTCTGGCCATGATACATTTATAAGACATCAAAATAGCCAAACAGGAGGCTAGCAATCCAAATAATGAGTCTACCTTCTTTTTTTCCCCCATCTGAGCTAACATGTGCACTTTATATACACTAATTATTCATCAGAGACCTGGTTTCCTCTTCTTTATATTAAGGGACTAAAAAAAACACAAATACCTATTATAGTTTGCCGTGTTTCTTAGCTAAAAAGCAGCAAGCAGGATGTAAAATTCTAGTGACTACAATCTAGGGAATTTCATGGAAAATGACAAGTTTTCCTCTCACCTAATCCCACTTACACAAAGAATTTGGGATTGTAAGCCTACCATAGGATACATTGATAGATGAAGTGATTATATTTGGTATTTAAGGCAAACAGTTTGTTGGTCATTGATAGGATACAAAGGAATTCTGTAATGAATTGTCTGAAAGGATCAGATAATAGTAAAGCAGTGGGCCTGAGGCCAATAGAGTCCTTAGTTTAGATGTAGATACCTGATCCCTATAAGGAAAAATTGAGCAGTAGCAAACAGCAAGTTCAAGAACACTGATATCAGAGAATAAGGCAAATTGTGCAAACTGGTAGCAGAATTTTCAACTTGTCAATGTACAATCAGGTGCAATCACAGGAATAAGGGGGTAGGAATGAAAAGGGGAAATTGACATTTATTGGGTATATGTGTTAGGGGCAGAGCTTGGTATTTTTGCATATAGTGTAGAATAATTTCTCTCCAAGTATGGTTAAGTGCCTTCTCATTGCAGATGAATATATTGAGTCAATTTTCTCAAATCCAGTCCAGAATTTTCAACTTTCTACAGGACACATCCAAAGCTTAATGCATAACCTCTTTCTCTATCAAACTTCTTCCACGTGCTTTATTCTCTTTTCTTATACTCTTTTCCAGCTTCAATGATATGAAAACAGAAACCTGAGTAAATCACACACTTCATTTCGTAGTCCACTATTATTATTTGTTAGTACAGGAACTTCTTGTTTGACTTTATATTTTTTCTATTCCATCCTTGATCTCATTTCAGGTCCCCAGTGTAGACACCTATTCTGTATTTTTTTTTCCCTTAGTTCATATCTTTTGGTCCTGTCAATTCAGCCTTCAACAACCCTGGCAATTATACCCATCTTCTCTAGTTTAAATGCTACGTCTTTATTTTGGTCCTTATTATTTCTCACCTTTATAAGAACTCCGTAAGTATTTTTGGATTTTAGAATTAATTCTTTTCTGTAATTTTTTTGTCTTCCATTCTGGCCCATCCTATACATAAAATGACTTATTTAGGTTGGACTCGCTAAAAGTTAATTCTTTCTTGGAAATTCTTGTGCAAACAGCTCACTGAGGGGATGCTATCCAGAGAAGAGAAATGATGGATTCTGAATAGAGCAGGAGAGAAAAGCTAAACCAGGATGTGGTCTCTGCTCGAGCCTACCTTTGACCTTCAGGTTGTTCTGAAGAATGAACTATATTCCACAGGGCTAGTGCTCCCATGGGCCAACTTTGTATTTCTCTGAGTCAGTCGTTTTGCCTATGGAGCCCCTTTGGGATGGGGGAGCATAAAATTCTGAGTGTGGCAAGTCACCATGGTTGAGGGCAATTTTTAAAAAGGAACAACTCTGAGCTGTGAGTAGCTAACAGCAGCAGCAACAGTTCTGAGAGGGAATAGGTTCAACTGTTCAGAAAAAAGATATCTGGGCGCAGCATCAAACACATTGACTACATCATCCAAGTGATTTTCTAAAACTCTCACTCCTTGTTCACAATCCATCAGTGGCTTCCTACAGGAATAGATATTAATTCTAAATTACCTATCATGACATGCTTTTGCTCCCTTTCAACTTATCTATCCTTGCACTCTATCCATATGGGTCTATTTGAAATTTTTAAAGTGCCATCTTCTACATATATTTATATACCTTTTGGACAGATGGCTCCATCTTTAAAGAATAATCTTGTGACATTTGGCACCTAGTTAATTTCAGCTTTCTTAGTCTAGCTAAGATTTTACCTCCTCCTAAATACCCAACCACATTTCTTAATCCCCTTAGCCCCTGCCTTGATTAAAGCACTCTCTATGCATTCTCTCTAACATTTATAATACCTTTGTATAAGTATCTGCTCACTGTTCCTTTACCTCACTAGATTTCCTTAAAAATAGGAACTGTGGCTTTTGTCTTGGTCATTTATCTTGACACATAATAAGCATTGGATATATGGATTTTTAAAATAAATTGGTAAGGATTACAGGGTTAAAATGTTCAAGGTAAAAAAAAAAAAAAGAATGGATTGTACTGTTTTGAATTCAGTTCCACCAGATTCTAAAGCCCAACCGTCCTTTTTAACTATAATAAAGTTGTTGGATTTTTACACTATGGTATTTGAAATTATGTGGCTTTTAATTTTTTGGTAACCTAACATTATCTCAGCAATATGTATAGAGACACATACATCTAATATTTGAAGATAAGGATCCGCATATGTATTCATATCTCCACAACACAGATACAAGGGTAACGAGGGGAAAGTAACCTAGAGATAAGCCCCACACTAATTAGTAACAATAGAAGCTGAAATAATATTACCTCTTCCATGCTGAACATCTGTTTTATTCCATCTGCTATGTTACAGGTACTTGCACCTTTAATTCTCAGAGTTATCACTATGAGACAAGTAGTATTTCCATTTCACAGATGAAGTTTGCCAAGGTTAAGTGATTTGTCTGAGAACCTTGAGCCTGTAAATGAGAGGGCTGGGATTTAGCTTGTGCCAGAAGTTAAACAGGTACATGAACTGAATTTTCTGATTAGCTTTCTCAACTCTCTTTATTTACCATGCTCTTATGTCATACCCATTATGTGCCAGACACTAAGGGCTTTAAAAATACATAAAATATTTACTCACAACAACCCTATAACTAATGCATTAAATCCTCATTTTAGAGAGGAAACTGTGGCCAAAAATGTTCAGTAACTTGCTCGAAATTACACAGGAGATAAATTCTTTTCAATAAGTCGACACCAGTAACTAGATTCTGCAATGTAATAAAGTCATGGCATTTTTTTTTAATTTAGTTTTGTTTTTAAATAAGCTTTAGTAAGAGGCAGACATTTTAGTTTGAGCTCTAGCTATCAGTTTTCCACTCCTGGAAGACATTTACCTTTTAAGCCTTGGTTGCTCTAACTGCCACTACTACTATTTCCTTTTGGCAGCTACTAGATTTTCAGGCTGAGAAACTTGGGATTTAATAATGGTTTCTAGGAGATGTGCATTAGAGATCCAATATATTTCATTGATAACACATGCCCTACTTCCTCAATATCCTTCATTCCAGTCAAGGCTCTCTGTGACTGGAAGAAAGAAAATACTTTGCAGCATCCCTAGAACTGCAGGCTGCTGACAAGGACCATTAACTAATTTAGATTTAAGCATCTGTGGAATTGCTGGCTAGAACTACTATAGTGGTGCCATGGGTTAATAAAGGTTTGCCTCTATCAGGGAGTCTCTGGTTCTGCCTGTGTCTCATATTTCTTCTCACTAGAACTTAATGCACTGGAAACTTGTGTGTGTGTGTGTGTGTGTTTATTGTTTAGAAGAACACATGACATGGTTTGAATAAAATGTAGATTTTATAATGTACAATCAGGTGAATACTTTATTACATGTACAGCATTAAAGAGATCAGGAAAAATGTATTATTGGTTACACGGGTCCTCTATGATGTTATTTGGTGTGATGTTCTTCACATGAATTGCTCTGACAGTTTTTATAACTTGTCATTGCATGCTGATGGCAGTGTGCAAATAGGTTTGCCACATAGGAATTACCTGTCCCACAAGTTCATTTTCAATGGCATTCTAAAGATCAACCATCCTTGCAGGAGTTAAGAAAGATTTATAGAATCATTACAATGCAAATCCTTAGAAAGAAAGACAAAAGTTACTGACAGTTTTGTGTAGAAGAGAATATCAAGAAGTTCATTATTTCAATGTCTTATATATATTTTTAGATTTAGCTGATATACAATAGGAATATAAAAATCAAATTTCCATAAAATCAAATTTTAATGTCTTTTCCCCACACATTAAACAATGGTCCTTAGAAAGACTTGTAAGGAGTCTATTCTAGAACCAACAAATATAGATTATCAAAAAACTACAAATTCTCCATATTTTCATATTTGTAAATTCACATTTGCTTGTATTTGCTACAATGTTGCTGAGGAAAAAAAAAACTAGCATCTTATATTTGGTGAATGTGTATACAGACATATTCTATATCAGAGAGAGAGCATGAGAGGGGGAGGATCAGAGGGAGAAGCAGACTCCCTGCTGAGCAGGGATCCCGATGTGGGACTTGATCCTGGGACTCTGGGATCATGACCTGAGCCGAAGGCAGTCGCTTAACCAACTGAGCCACCTAGGCGCCCCTCATATATTCTAACCTCTTGCATGTACGTGATACCATTCCTATATGGTGTTTAAAAATAGCAAGAACATTCACTAAAGTGTGCATAAAGAAGAAAAACTCTCAAAAATCGTTACCTGATTTGCTTCCTTGCACAATTGGATTCATTATGTATTTTCCATTAATTTATGGATGTGCATGGCATTTTATTTGTATGTTACTTTATATGCTATAAGGATAAGGCAGTATTTATTATTATGCTCCTGCATTTTTAAAGGATTTCAGTTACAGTTTAAAGATCAGGTACATAAAGGAAATATAATAAAAAGAAGAATCTGCATTCTAAAGGCTTCAAAATGGAAATGCCTAAATTGGACTATAGCTGACTGAAGTCAGTTTAGAATATAATTTGAGATTTCCGGCTTATAAATTTTTTTAAGATTTCACTTATTTATCTGAGAGACCACGAGAGAGAGAGTGGAGAGAGAGAGTGAGCATGAACAAAGCAGAGGGGCAGAGGAAGAGGGAGAAGCAGACTCCCCACTGAGCAGGGAGCCAGATGCAGAGCTTGATCCCAAGATCACTGAGATCATGACCTGAGCCGAAGGCAGAACCTTAACCGACTGATGACTCATAAATTTTTAATAAACTGTTAGTTCCTTAAAGATAGTGGTTGAATCTTATGCATCCACTGTAGACTGTATTTTCTTGCTTATTATAAAGATTAATAAAATGTTTGTTAAATAAAGGGACTCAATGTTTTAGACAAAAATCCATTGATTCTCTCTCAAAATACATGTATTGAATCAACTTTCTCCATCTTCCTCTTATCTACTTGGTCCTATTCTCATACCGGAAGTACTAATAGCCTCCTTTACACATAAAGTCCTTGCTCTTGTAATGTGCAAGCCATGTTGTCACTTTCTTTTCCTAAATATTTCATAGATTGAAACATTGTAAAACACAGTTTAAAACTTTCCAGAACTTCACACTGTCTACAGGAAACACTTTGCATTTTTTTTAAGATTTTTTATTAATTTATTTGACAGAGAGAGAGGGAACACAAGCGGGGGCAGCAGGCAGAGGGAGAAGGAGAAACAGGCTCCCCACTGAGCAGGGAGCCAGATGCAGGGTTCCATCCCAGGACACTGGGATCATGACCTGAGCTGAAGGCAGACGCTTAACGACTGAGCCACCCAGGCACCACTTAATAGAGTTTAATGGCAATAAAATCCTCTCCCTAATTAACTTTCTTAAGTCTTATGTCATTTCAACATTCATTCTACCAACTCCCCTCCCAATCTTTTTTTTTTTCTATTTCTTAGTGAGCCTACAACCTTAATACATTCAACTTCTATTTAATATTTGTTTAATGCCCCCAAACTATATTAGTCCATAATGATGCAAATATAAAGAAAGCACTGTCCCTATTTATTTGTATATCTGCTTGACTCATGGTCTTTCACATTTCTCTTCTGCCTCTTTCAGACTAGTGAAATGATACTCATTTTCATAACCTACCTTTTCTTGGAAGCCATTCCAAATGTCAAAGAAAGAACTAATTATTTTTGCCTCTGTCGGTATCACTGGCACAGGCCTAATAACTATGAGATATGGTTAGTTACATACATTGATTATTCCCCTAATTTTGATGTCCTTGAGCTCAGGGACATATTCATATTTTACTTATATTTATATTCCTAATAGAAAATACTGTGGTTTACATGTAATATATGTTCAATGATTGTCAATTTTATAAAAAAATATAAAGTATCCATATGTTTGGATTCATTTTAACTAATGTGTTTCTGCTCCTATGCCCCAAAATAACCTCTGAAATTTTATGGCATAATATGTATGTATATATGTGGGCATACAAATAGAAGCATCTATGGCTGCCAAAAATTAGGAACTGGTGATTGCTAATCTTAGTGACAGTTTACCTTCATTTCCATTTAATACTAAACCTACCATTTATGTAAAATATTTCAACATTAAATGTATAAATGAGAAACCCATAGTTATATAAATCACCATTAAAAAATGCAATTATGCATATAAACACAAATTTTCTAATGAAAAATTTAACTTAATCTTAATTATAATCCATAATTATATATAATTACAATTAATAATTATATGATTAAAATGTATGTATTATATATATAATACATACAATGTATGTAATACAATTAATATACCCATACAATACTCATATAAAATTAGTACTAAAAGTCATATTTTCTTTGGAGCAAGATTTCTAAGCTGCTTAAAAGAAATTGTCACAAGATAATTTTCTTCCTTGAGACATAAATTTTCTGTTGTGGATTTTTCCTGAACTCAATTTTATGATGTCCTTTGATAAACACCAATAATTTGAGAATATTAGTTGGTGTGTACATGGCATAATTTATGAAGACTCTTACATTATTTTTAAGGGATCTTGAATATTGTATCTATTACAAACTATGCCCAAATGATCAGTCTTGAACAGTGATATATTAATACATAGAATATGAATATAGTTTTTCTGTTTTCTAAGACACAATAGCATATATGTTGTATAAAGAAATTCAAACTAACTTCTTACTTAAATTGTCTTTTCTGTAAGATGTAATCAACTTAGACACAAATGGAAAGAACATTTAACATTGACGCCATGATATACAAAAGGAAAAGCAAGTGTACTTAAAGGACATTGGCCTGTGGCATAAACAGCTGAGGAAAGAAACAATAAAAAGAACCCTCTAGTTAGTTGCATGCCCATTTATGAAATGAAAATGGGAGAAATGTATCAAGATTATCCAACAATGTTCACTTACTCTAGTATCTAGTAAGAGGAAAATTGAGCATAAAGTAATAAAAAAAGGATACATTCAGCTCATTAGAGACTCTTATAAAAGTTTTCAAGCTAACAGAGAAATTATGCAAGATTTAGGAAATAAGCATTGTAGAGTGGTTATAAGGCATTTTTGACTGTGACACATTAACGTCTATATTGTTATTCAGACACACAGACATACTCACATACACAGACACATATGGTGGAAGGATGAGAGAGAGAGAGAGAGAAGGAGAGAGAAGAGTTTTCCGTTTTATTATGTACAGAAAGAAAAGCTCCAGAAAAAGTATAGTACTGAAGTAGGAATTGCATTGAAATATCACACTCTCCTAGTTTTCCTCTTCCTACTTCTCATTCTTTTTTGCTAGCTTTTTCTACTTTTCCCAGCCACAAAATATTGAATCGTGAATTGTCCAGGGTGTAGTCTCAACTCTCATTTTTCTCATAATGCAATCCCTTAGTTATCTCAGCTGCGTCCAATTTTATACACTGCCTCTGAAATGATGACCACGAAATGTTAATCTCTAACCAAATTTCTCTTCTAAGCTTTACACTTATACATAGAACGGTATTTGCTACATTCTACTTGGATTCTTTAAGGACAATCTCAAAACTAACCTTTCCAAAGCAAAATAATTTGGGTTTTCTTACCCATTACCTGTGCCTTCCCCATAGTCATAAGTGAGACCATTACACAGTTAGTTGCTCTATCCAAATAATTCCTCTGTGACTCAAGAGTTACTTAGAATTTTTAAAGGAAATTATGAAAAGATTAGAAAAAATTATCAAATATTTAATTGACTACCATGGAGAAAACAGAACTAATGAAGAATTAGAGGAGCCATTAATGTTATCTATAGAAAGTGTTATCCTACACACATAATGTCTACCCTGCAGTTATCTGTAATTGAAAGTATATTTGAGGCTACCACTGACTATATGTAATCTTACTTTCCTATTTGACATCAGAATCTTACTCTGGAAGATACAACTCCACCATTTATAATCTGCTTTTTCTTTTCAGTTTTTCATCATGTTATTTATAATCTGTTTTAATATTTGGTAGGGTTAGTTCTATTTGTATACTTCTTGTCTTTTTTAAAACTGTTCTTACATATTTATTTGTCTATATTGAGTAGTATCAATTTGTGTAAGTCCATAAAAAACTTCTATTTATTTTTTAAAACTAGAACTTAAATCTTTATAACATTTAGTTATCTACATAAAGTATCTTTCTATTTAATTATACTTGTGTATTTGTTAAGAGTGTCCTAGAGTTTTCCTTACATGTTTGTACATTTTTTTTGTTTATTAGCTTCCTCCTAACTATATTTGTCTTCTTTATTTCTTTTGTAAATGATCTTTCCTTACAATTATACCTTCTAACTGGTTATTTTTTGTGTAGTGAAAGCTTTTGATTTCTGTATGCTAATCCTATACCCTGTTATCTTAAGGAATGTTTTGTTGTTTGAAAAGTTGAACATGTTTTAATTTCCTTTTTTATTTTTTCTATTATTCATGGATTATTTATATATTTTCTTAAAACTTTCATGTGGTGAGATATTTTCTAATTATCTTATTGTTCTTGAGTTGTGGTTTAATAACATTGTGGTCAGTAATGATTATCTCACTAATTTCAGTCTTTTGCCAGACAGGCCTGAACTGGTAGGAGAAGATTCAGATTAAATTAGATTTTAGATAAATGTTCTAATTTATATCAGATGAGAAATTTAATATCTGAAAGCTAAAATGTCTTAATTCCCAAAGGTAAATGTAAAAGCTGTGGATCTGCATAAAGTATCATCAAGGTGAATAACATTGCTGGGGAGTCATATTAAAAATGTAAAGCTTTGTGTCCTAATGAATCACCTGACTGAATTCAGCACTTTCAATGAATATTATGAAATCATATATTCTAGAGCAATGGAGATGGCTTGGGGAAGATCACAGCTGAAAGGGAGGGGGCTAATACTGGGCAAGGGTGTACAACTATCCAAACTAAAACTTCTATAATTAAATACAGAAATAAGGTGTCATTAAGGTAGAGAGAAAAAGAAGTCATAATCTACAGCCATGATGATTCAAGAAATTGGAAAGTGGCAACAAAAAGTTTGCTGAATCTTGACAATGTAGTATGCCCTCATGCAGAACAATTAAACATGGCTACATAGCCACATTTTTTTTTTATTTTAAAGATTTATTTATTTATTTGACAGACAGAGACACAGCAAAAAAGGGAACACAAGTAGGGGGAGTGGGAGAGGGAGAAGCAGGCCTCCCACTGAGCATGGAGCCCAATGCGGGGCTCGATCCCAGGACCTTGCAATCATGACCTGAGCCGAAGGCAGACGCTTAATGACTGAGCCACCCAGGCGCCCCCACATATCCACATCTTAGTGAGAACACTGACTTGCTACACTCACACTATAAACTGTGATTAATACAGCATGGCCAACCCAAGTTCTATCACTGACTCCAGGAACTAACTATATGTATGAATAAGAATTGACTTGGGAATGACAGGTATTTTTATAATAAAATCCCCCATCTTATCAGTAATTAGATATGTTAAGGGTGTCATAGTTGTACATACTTAGTAGACCTTGGTATATAATGATATTTCCTGCTTTTAAGATCAGTTCTATTTTCATGTATTATATTGGATCACAGATTGCATGGAGGACTTTAGGTTCTTTGGCTATATTTTATAGGTAGTAGCGTGCTATTAATAAAATGCGTTTGGTAAAAATTCATTGTGAAAGTTGCTTTTTAAGGAAGGTTTCTTTGGAATAGAGGAAATGGAATAGATAAACCAACTATGAGGTTTTGCAATAAACAGTAGTAAAAAATCATATCATGTGAGTTATAAATGGTTGTGTTAAATAAAGAATTTGGTATTGAAAATGAATGAAACTGTTAATTTGATATATTCTAGATGATTACAGGTCAAACATCTAAACAACTTAGTTTATTAGTTTGGGCAAACCACTTAACCATTTGACCTTTTTGTCTCATCAGTAACATGGAGAAAATAAAATCTCCTTTGACTATTTCCCACAGCTATTGTGGGAACAAATTAAGATGGCGATTATAAAATAAAGGCTTTTGAAAAAAAAAGCTATAATAAAAAAATCAGGTGCCATTATAATTAGTTGTAAATGTTAATGAGCTCTTATAAATGTCTAAAATTAATATCACTTTCACTTTAAAGAGCCAAGTAGTGTCTTTTTAGTCCCTCTTTACTTTTTATTCTTTCAGTATTTCCGAATGAAGATATGGGGAGAGCTTTCCTTTATTACATATATAAATTCAATATACACAAGCACACAACATGGACACATTTTTCTCTGACATATGAGCAAATTTTTTCTCTGTAACTCCACATTTTTCCAACATAATTATTCATCTTTGAGGTTTTTTTTTTTTCCTTTTTTCGTGACCAACCAAAATGACCAGGTATTATAGATTTGGTAAATATAACAGAAACAGATTAAAAAGACCATAGTTGCACTAATGCAAAGCACAGATAAACACTACAACTTTTAAAAATTAATAAATCTGCTTGCTGCATTTATTTCCATTGTGTTAAGCAGGCCTTTCATCATGGTCATTAATCAAGGTAGATGATGTATTGTTGCACTGTCGCTACTATGACATATGGAAGGTTCCATATCGAATTAGCTGCAGAGAGTTATGTTAGATCAGGAGGTCTAGGTTTCTGTCCATCTTCAGTTGCTAACAGACATTGTGCCTGGGTTAGACTGTCACTTTGAAACTGTTTTCTTTCAGATGAAACAAGGGAAAAGGGAAAAGATTATCTTTCTGATCCCTTCTAGTTTTAATGTTTTATGCTGTTATGGAACATTAACAGTTTCGCATCCAAACCCTTACCTTAGACGTAGATTCTCTGAGGAATATGGGGACAGCCTGAAACATATCTTAGAGGATTACTTAATGGTGATTTCCTCAACTTTTACAAGGTTACAGAGTTCTTTCACCATATATTCAAGAGAGGGGAAATGCAAAGATTACAAAAATGAAACAAACAAACAAAAAAACCCAAGACAACAAAAATGAAAACCTTGAGGACTAGATCCTTTGGTTTTCTAACTAGGGAATAAAAATATAACTTTAAGGAAGGCACAGTAAGAGTTCAAGTAAAAAATGTGAAAATATCCAATCAACTACTATTGGCACAATTTAAAATTCATTGTCTACTAGAAAAGGCTATAGAAATCAATATTGAACCTCATAAGAATTATAGACAAGAAGATTGATTGCACCTAAAAATTTATCAAGATCATTTCTGATGGTGTGTTAAATTTTTCATATAATATGATTTTACTTCATTTACTGAGATTTCTTTCTTTTCCCTAGTCTGGGACTTACGAAAACTTATCTTACCCATATAAGCATGATAGAAGATGTATAAATGTGTGATGATCTTTATAAATCTATGATGCCTCTCCCAATTAGAAGAGCAGTGGTGGTGAAGATGTCCAATTAAGTGTGAGCATGCGTTGGTGTTCGTGTGAGTGGTAGAATTATCTTAAAAACCTCCAATAGGCAGTCATATGACATCTCCTAAGTGCTTGCACAGTACAGGGCTCCAGAATATTTTTCTGAATGGGTACTACATCAATAATGTATCCTAAGCAGTTGTTTGCAATCTAAATCTAATCTGGACAAAGTAAAAGTCATCAAGATGGAAAGACTAGAGGATCTGGTAGGAAGAAAGATTTTAAAGGCAGAGGGTAAGGAGGAAATAAGGAAAGTATCTTAACTTCAGAGCAAGGAAGTGAGATGTTTTTCATTTGGGTCCTCTAGACATGTGAAAATGCTCTGAGAGTTCAAGACTATGTAGGAGAAACTAGGGACTATATTGGAGAAACTAAAAACTATACTGAAAAGTCTAAAGACTATCTTGAAGAATCTAAAATTAATTTGATTTAGAAAAAATACATCAAAGTAAGATGTTTTTGTTAATTTTTGTTGAACAATTGATGTAAAAAAATAAATTAATGTAAAATATAGTCATTTTATTTTTCATGACCTCTTATAGAAGCCATGTTATTTTAAAAGCAATGATATTCTTCTTCTCCAAGGGAACGCTTGGAGAAGGGAACCGATCTATGTATTTTCTCCAAGGGAACGCTTCTCCAAGGGAACTGATCTATGTATTTTCAGATTTAGTACAGAATCTGAATCGAATCTTTAGATTTGGTTTCAGTAGAGAACAAGAAACCAAACAAACAAAAAAAGGCCAAAAAAGTACAAATGCTCTTTCAAGGTAGTTATACAATGCTATATTTTTACTATTATAAACCATTGTTTCAAACTTTAATTTCAAATGTGAATTTATATTAGTTTATTATTTCTATTTTGCAAACTCATTATAAACCAGCATGAAAAAACTTGCATTTCAAAAACAGAAATAATGTTAAATTAGATCTTATGAATTCTTCATGAGATCAAATTTAATGCAATTATTTTTAGAATTACTAGTTAGTAAATACATTTTCTTAGATAGGATTTTCTACGGTGCTAATATAACAAAACAACAACTTTGCATGTTTCTTTTTAATCAAAGATTTTTATATGACTGCAGTGTTTAAAACTGAATCCTACATTTTGTTTTACTAATAAATTTGAGCTATTATGAGGTTATCTCTCAAGAAATGCAGTGATCTAATTATCCATTTTTTTTAAGTTTTCATTCAAATTCCAATTAGTTAGCATTTGTTTTTCTTTCAAGAGTTGACTCAAATGGTGAAGAACTATAAACACACAAGAACATGAACATGAATATCCATATAGCATAAACAGAATTAATTTGAAATACCTATAAATTTTAAACATGGAATATAAACAAAAATCCAGTGTTCTTTTTATGAGAACTTAACCTCAAGGAAAATATCCAATTATTTTATTCCATGTGTAAGAGATATGTGAAATTGTTAAGTCTTTTCTGTAACCTCTCTTTCTCTTTCTCATTGTATACAGCAACAAGGAAATATTTGGCCCAGGAAGAAATAATAAATTGCCATATTTTTAATACTTTAAAATGTCTGATATCTATATTTGGACAGACATGCTTTGATAATTTGTGAATGTATAATGGGGTAATATGCAAAACCAATTTTAGGGTCTTCTATATCCTCAATTAGCAAACTTTGTTTCTTTTACCTCTTTAAAATCATTTTTTTAAATATGAGTTTTTCATTAAAAGGGGATGATTTAAGTTTACCAACTGTGAGTATATCAACTATAAAATATCTTCTGGACCTCAATACTATTCCTGGGAGAAAGGATACATATTCTATTATTAAACATATGGCAATCTATTATTTCTCTACCTGAGCCAAATATTTTGTTGTCATTTTCTAATCATTGCTCCATAGACTTGAATAATTTTTACTCCCCATTTTCCCATGATTCAACAAATTTCTCTCTTTCCTGGTTTCAAGTGTAAATTTCTTTTTTTTAAATAGATTTTACTTATTTATTTGACACAGAGAGAGAGACAGCGAGAGAGGGGACACAAGCAGGGGGAGTGGGAGAGGGAGAAGCAGGCTTCCCGAGGAGCAGGGAGCCCAGTGCGGGGCTTGATCCCAGGAGTCTGGGATCATGACCTGAATGGATGGCAGATGCTTAACGACTGAGCCACACAGGCGCCCCTCAAGTGTAAATTTCTCAATTAAGCTTTCCCCGGTCTCTCAAATACAAATATTTCACTTTTCTCTGAAATTCCACAGCATTTCATCTGTCAATGTGCTTCTGTTAAGATATTTTTCCCTTTGGGGCACCTGGGTGGCTCAGTTGGTTAAGCGTCTGCCTTCGGCTCAGGTCATGATCCCAGGGTCCTGGGATCCAGCCCCGCATCGGGCTCCCCGCTCCGCGGGAAGCCTGCTTCTCCCTCTCCCACTCTCCCTGCTTGTGCTCCTGCTCTCGCTGTGTCTCTCTCTCTGTCAAATAAATAAATAAAATCTTTAAAAAAAAAGATATTTTCCCCCTTTGTATTACATTTATACAGGTTTATATCCTCCCTTACTTAGCTGTGATCTCTACTGGAGATGTGTATGGTTGATTGAGCTTTTTATCCTAATAGTAATCAAATGAATATTTTGTATATAACAAGCATTCAAAATATGTCTTGGTAAATAAATGAGTATCTGGATGTTTTATGTTCATTACTACCTCAAGGCACAGACTTAGAATAAATCATGCTTTTCATAATCTTTTAAAAACTTATTACAAATAAAGTTTTGACGTTAAATAATTAAAACCTTTCAAGATTAAAGAGTCAAAATACCACTTATGCCTCAATTTCATGGTCATTTCAAGTGGATTTTGTTTGAATTTCAATGTTACCAAACACCACTTCCCATCTTGTCTTCCTTTTGTAACAGTAGAACCAGTTTTAGTTATATACATATATCAACTTCATAGAAATAAGTGACACATCATCTACTTACCAGTACTGGCATCTAGTTTTTAAAATTTTCGTTCTACATTTGACGTGGTGGCCCTATGAAGTACATATTTTCATCAGAATATAAGTTTTCAACACTGAAATTGTACATGTGATTCTACAACAGATTGTTTCTCAAATATGTTCAATTGCAGTTTAAATCAAATGCACACTGTTGGGTGCATGATAATACTACCTCTGAAAGTAGGATATGAAATATTTGAATCATTATGTGGTTCACACAGTGTGAAGTGCAAATAGTACCATGAAAATTTGTTGATAAAATAAACATGAATTTCAAACAATTTCTCAATTTAAAACTTCAGTGTGACATGAAAGTCAAACTTCTGATGTTTGGAAATAAAAATAACATTATATTTATAAATTAACTTGCATCTATAGTATTGTCAGGGTGTTAGTATTATATCAAGTGTAATGGATCTTTAAATTTGAAGTAGTCATCAACAGGAAAGTGGCATTTCTATATCTCCCCTACCAATAACTGTGTGGAGCTATTATAAATGTCCTGGTGATAATTTTAAGCAAATAACTCTAAGTGCCAATTAATCTGAATATTCGAGCTGGGATTTCATTACCTAAGGTGTGAACCTAAAATGAAACTCACTTTTCTTTTTCTTTATTGTGTTATGGATCTGTGTTTTATAAAAAATGAAGGTAAGAGTAAAACTAGCAGCATCATAAACAATAGTATATGAAGTTGTCAAGAAAAGCTATAATTTATGATCTTTGACCATTGTTCCACTCAATATTCTTACATATTTTATTATGACACTTAAGTTATTGTTCAATTAAATTAAACTTATTAGAACCCTTGTATGATTATATGTCAAATCTATCTAAACTTGTGTTGATAAAGTAAAACTACTTAGTGCATTGATTTAAACTGTTGTTATCATTTGAATTTGTCTCTTCACAAATTCATATGTTGAAATCTTAATAGTTTAGGAAGTGATTATAATCACCTACTGGTGATGGTATTTGTTAGGTGGGACCTTTGGGAGACGCACAGGTCAAGAAGGCAGAAGAGTGTTCTTATAAAAGAAACTACAGAGAACTCCCCAGTACCTTCTACTGTGTAAGTATACAAAGAGAAGTTTGTATAAGAGAACCGGGCCTCATCTGACCATTTTGGCATTCTCATCTCAGACTTTGGCTTTCAGAAATAAATTTCTATAATTTATAAGCTACCCAGACTGTGGTATTTTGTGATAGCAGCCCTAATGAACAAAGACAACTGTGAAATGGAAAAGAGAACTATGTAATCCTTCCCTTTTTATTTCCAATGTAAGGAAGAAAATGAAATTAACAGCTACGGTTCATATCACTTACAACCTAATGAGCATATTTATAAAACACATATCTCTATGAGAGCTTCCCTTTATCCGCACCTTCAGCAACACCTGTTGTTTCTTGTGTTGTTAATTTTCACCATTCTGACTGGTATGAGGTGACATCTCTTGGTAGTTTTGATGTGTATTTCCTTAATGATGAGTAATGTTGAGCATCTTTTCATGTGTCTTTTGGCCATCCATAAATCTTCTTTGGAAAAATGTCTGTTTATGTCTTCTGCCCACTTTTTAGTTGGATTATGCATTTTTTTGGTTGCTGAGTTTTATAAGTTCTTTATGCAGTTTGGATACTAACCCTCTATCAGATATGTTATTTACAATATCTTTTCCCATTCTGTAGGCTTTCTTTTAGTTTTGTGATTCTTTCTTTTGCTGTGCAGAAGGTTTTTATTTTGATGAAGTCCTAGTAGCTTATTTTTGCTATTGCTTCCCTTGCCTCAGGAGACATATATAGTAAGAAGTTGCCATGGCCAATGTCAGGAACGTCACTGCCTGTGTTCTCTTCTAGGATTTTTATGGTTTCAAGTCTTCACATTTAGGTCTTTAATCCATCTTGAATTTATTTTTGGGTATGGTATAATAAAGTCATCCAATTTCATTCTTTTGAATATTGCTTTCCAGTTTTTCCAACACCATTTGTTGAAAAGACTGTCTTTTTCCTACTGGATATCCTTTCTTGTTTTGTCAAAGATTATTGACCATATAGTTGTGGGTTCATTTCTGGGCTTTCTATTCTGTTCCATTGATTTATGTATCTATTATTGTGCCAGTACCATGCTGCTTTGATCATATAACATCTATGATATACTGATGTATATCAGTATCAGTGCTGATGGTAACTACTAAGATATTTGGAGCACTTTTTCATATTTAAAAAAGTCATTTGAACATGTGGGTCATATTTTTTCAACTCTATGAGTGATATTATCTCCATTTTATTTATTTTCTTAGATTTTATTTTATTATGTTATGTTAGCCACCATACATTACATCATTAGTTTTTGATGTAGTGTTCCATGATTCATTGTTTGTGAATAAAAGCAAAACAAAGAACTTGTGCAAACTATTCTTTTAAAAAATACACATTGTATATATATATACCACATCTTCCTTATCCATTCGTCAGTCGATGATAATGTTGATAATGCTATAAACATCGGGGTGCAAATGCCCCTTCAAATCAGTATTTTTGTATCCTTTGAGTATATATACACCATGGAATATTACTAAGCCATCAAAAAGAATGAAATCTTGCCATTTGCAACAATGTGGATGGAGCTAGAGTGTATTATGTTAAGCGACATAGGTCAGTCAGAGAAAGACAAATACCATATGATTTCACTCATATGTGCAATTTGAGAAACAAAACAGATGTATGTAGGGGAAGGGAGATAAAAGAAAGGAAAGCAAACCATACGAGACTCTTAACTATAGAGAACAAACGGGGGTTGAAGGAAGGAGGGCAGGGGGTGGACTAAATGGGTGATGGGCATTAAGGAGGGCACTTGTTGGGATGAGCACTGGATGTTACATGAATGTTAGTAATGAATCACTAAATTCTACATCTGAAATCAATTTTACCATATATGTTAACTAACTAGAATTTAAATAAAAATTCGTAATAAAAAATAAAAAATAAATAAAAAAATACACCTTGCAAATACAATTTTTATTGTCTTGTTTTACTCCCTAGATTACCAATATCATCCAAAACATTTTCAGAAGTGATTTGCTATGACTCATTCTGTTGGGTGTATTTAAATAAATCTATCAACAAGGGACTTTTATTTTCTTTTTTATTGATCTACCAACATAACTTTCTGGGCAGCTTGATATGAATTTTAGATCCCCACATATCAAAAACTCTGGAATACCATTATTCTGTTGTTGTTTTTAAAAACATTTAATATGTTAAGTATACAGATATGTTCTTTTACCATGGACAATTAAGCAAATAGTGTTTGTTTATTACAGACATGTTTTAATTTTAATAGTTAAGAAATAGCTTGGTTTATTATATGTCTTATGAGATATATATTCTATTTTTTATATCAAAAATAAACTAGGGTGGCTGATGAGGTGAAGTGCAGAGATCAAAAAATGATTCCACAATGCAGGCAAAAAACTTAGTCTTCCCAGTTTTAAGTAAATTTTGTTTTCCAATGTGGTTATCTTTATACTTTACATATTTTTAATAAACGGGGTTTCTAGAAATTAAGAGAAATATAGGAGCACTACTCAAAGGGTGTCAATATCATAAAATCAGTGCCTCTTTTATTTACTGCCCGTTTTGGAAAAGGTTATTATGTTTATCTGCATAAAATATGACTAACAGTTAAGCATGTCAAAGATTCAATTTGGGTCTCTAAATTAAACATAGAGTAATTTACTACTAGGATCATGTGGCCAAATTTCCCTGTTATCCAAGTGGTTAAGGTATTTTAAGTTCACTCTCACTGTATCTATTTACAAGTTCAATTAAAAAACACACATATAGGGTCACCTGGGTGGCTCAGTCAGTTAAGTGTCTGACTTCGGCTCAGGTCATGATATCAGGGTCCTAGGATCCAGCCCCACATCTGGCTCCATGCTCAGTAGGAAGTCTACTTGTCCCTCTCCCTCTGCCCCTCCTTCCACTCATGCTCTCTCTCTCTCTCTCTCTCAAATCAATAAATAAAATCTTTAAAAAACCCCACCCCATATAACAGTGATAATTAAGGTCATTTTTATACTCATATGTATGGCTATTAATTCTAAACCTTTGTCTATAAACATTTATCAATAAATATATCACTAATATAATAAACCCGTAAAGGCTAAGAATAGGATGAACCATGGCTTAAAGAAGCTGAGATTCTGTACATGCAGTTCTTCAAATGTGAGACAATTTCATACTTGTGAATTAAATTGCAAGGTATTAATAACAAGCTAGGATTTTTAATAACTGACGCTTAATGAATGTTAATGAAGAAAATGGACCTCTACTACTAAAATAAAGCTCAGAGGTCTCATTTGAAGATAGATCAAAAACGAAGTTTTATTAAAAATACATGTAATTGCACCTTCTTTCTAAAATTATTGTATTCAAACTTGTTTTAATTAATTCACTTATTCAGTGAAGTTTTTAGCTTGATATCACAAATCTAATAAGACCTAAGTACCAGTTTTTCCTTAGGTTTATAACATAGATTTTATTTTCTCCAAAATCTTGAAGATTTTCTCAAAATGTCCTTCAAAAGGATGATATTTTATTTTATTTATTCTATTTTAGTTGTTTTGAAGGTAACCACAAATATCTGCCATTTCTATTATTTGATTATTCTAATTTATGTGCTTGATTTCTAGATCCCCTTCATTGGATGATGAGTAGGCCCCCTAGGAATTCCATATGTTTTTTGTGGATGCCACCTTGCATCTTTCATTCGTTGTCTGTTAATAAAGAAGGTTATTTTTAACGTATCTAAGTTGACTGAAGGGCCCTACAACAATAGGTGAACAGCAGTTAGAACTTCTATTATTTCAGCTGAGTGATGTGCAAACAATAAAAGGGAAAAAGAAAACCTATTTATGCAGGTGAAGTGAAACCTGAAGAAAAGACAGAGTTTCTTTTTTTTCTTAAGATTTTATTTATTTGTCAGAGAAAGATTGAGAGCACAAGCAGGGGGAGCAGCAGGCAGAGGGAAAAGCAGGCTCCCTGCTGAACAAGGACCCGCCAATGTGGGACTCTATCCCAGGACCCTAGGATCATGACCTGAGCTGAAGGTAAATGCTTAACCAACTGAGCCACCCAGACATCCTGAAAAGACAAGAGTTTCAAAGGGAAGTTTGCTCTGGGACACCTGGGTGGCTCAGTTGGTTAAGCGTCCGACTCTTGATTTTGGCTCAGGTCATGATCTCAGGGTTGTGAAATTAGCCCAGTATCTGGCTCTGTGCTGGGTGTGGAGTCTGCTTAAGATTCTGTCTCTCCCTCTCCCTCTCCCTCTGCCCCTCCCCACCTAGACCCCCCCACCCTGCTCCCACCTGTATGCTCTCTCTTTCTCAAAAACAAAGCAAAACAAAGCAAAGCAAAACAAAACAACAAAAAGAAGTTTGGCCTAATACTATTTACTCAGGAAGATTTATCTATAAGGAATTTTTTGAAAATGTAGAGATTAGTATAGCCCAAATTCAGATAAATGAAGAAAAAAGTAGTAATTTTGACAACCTTGGAAATGTATACATGATGGAAGTAATATCACAAACTAGATTTTTTTAAGGCAAGGAAATTGATAACTTGGGTCTAGAACATTGAAATCTGAAAGTAAGTTGTATATTGGCTACCTGGGATTGCACACTCATAAGTTATGGAGATTCTTTCCATACTTCTTTTGTGAATAAATGTTATGCATTTGGATGGAACACTACTAATAAGACTTACTAGAAATAATGGTAGTGTAGGAATGAATTCCCAAAGTGAAATCTTCTGTACAAAAAGATGCATATTTAACATGGTTTGAGTCACTCTTCCACTCTTCAATATTTCAATTCTAAGGTGAAGCATTGGAGTCCTATTATTAATTACTCAGACATGATTTTGATTATTTCTAAATGAGATTCAAAATCTATGGAGGTCTTTGATCTTAAGTATATTTAATTCTAACCATTGGTTAATTCATTAGCTAATGTATTATCCTAGAAAAAATTCCTGCTTATTTTCTGTTACATATTTCAATGTAAGCAATTTTTATGGTAAAATTTTTATTTAAGTCTGACTAATAGTTAGTATATTAATTAATGTACTAAATTGGAATTTAAAAATTCACTTGTCAGTCTCTTATTACATATTCTAGTACAAGTGATTTTTAGTGGCAAAAAATTATCAGTATTGTAAGCAATCATAACAATATATGAAATCAGGATAAACTTTAAAATAACATGAAAAATGTGATATGTGGTCCATGAGTTTTCATACAGGAAAGGCTTCATATCATAAAGTAAAAGTGGCTTTTTTATTGTTATTTTCAAAGTATTAGTTTATAGAATTTTAGTAAAAACTAAGCAGAGAAGAGAGAATACACATTATTAATTTAAATGACCTTAAACCAGTGGGATAATATTGTCAGGCCATCTAAAAGAGCATCCAAATAATAAAAATAACTAATTTTTTGACAGACACCCAAACTTTCTGGAAGGAGATAGAGTGATAGAAAAAACTGATCTTTGATGCTTCTTCAGCAGATAATTTCATATTCTAAGAAGATAGAATACCAGAGCAAAGTTGTTCAATAAATAGTAACTATAATTATTCAAATGTAATTTGTTATATTTAAGGTATGTTCATTTATTTTATAGAGAACATTCCTATTTTCTTTATCTTTATTGGATTTACTTAATCCTGAACATGAAAAATCTGTTGTCCTACTTACCAGGCTATAGAAAGTTATCCATGATTTGTGGGTCAAAAAGGGGGAGGTTTATTATTATCTCTTGCTCAAGCACTTTCACCTCCCTTGGCACTTGATTCATTAGATACTTGTATGGCCTTGGAAATTACTTTCAAACCTTTCAAAGTTAATTGAGCTCTGAACTAAGGTCCAAAGCATCTGTACTTTTCTCCTTTACTGAAATAAAATATAAATCAGTGAACCAAATAGTCTGCTATGTTGCCAGTAAGCTTTGAAATTTGCTATAAAATTGTCACATTATATATTAAGATAAAATTATATTTTCCTTGATTGAAAATTTATTTTTCCTCAACCAGCATGAGATGTTTTAAACTACTCTTTCTTTCCTCTATGTTATAGTATTTATTTTTGAATTTAGTTTCATATTCTAGCCAAAACAAACAAACAAATGAACAAAAGCCCACCAACCAACTAACTAAACTAAACATAAAAACTAATGTGAATAGAAAAAAGAAACTAAGAAGATTAAGAAAAATATATGAATGTTTTTCAATGTCTTAAAGTACATTCCTGGAAAAATGGACCATCTCACTCTATTTTTTTCTCTATTAAAATATAACATTCAGACTTCCTCTTTCAGTAAGGATGAAGTGACAGTAAACATATTTATATCAATGGTTTTTCAGACACTGGACATCAAAGTAAGAAGGAATATTTATCCCTGAGAAAAAAGGAAACGAATGAGGTAATCTGTACAATGGCCCAAGCTTATTGAATGAAGAGTTTCCAGGTTGTGATACAGGGAAAGGATACTCAAATAGAAGCAAGTTTTCTGAGTAGAGGGGACAGAATTCAGAATTCATGGAAGCCAAGGCTGACAACATTTCCAGGGCAGATTAGTGGAGAAAAGAGAATTGCACATAAATAAAATGGGGCCTGGATCTGAGAAGTATTCTTTTGGTCTTCAACTGAGTATGGATCAGTGCACACATGTGAGAAAACTCTCCAAATTCATAGAGATACTACAAGAAAACATCTGGTATATCAATCATTAGGAGACACACTGACCTAAGATCAGTTCGTGATCTCACAAACTGGAAGAGAAAGTCTTATGGAACAGAAATTCCTATGAATTTTAAAATAAAATTAAGAGGATATTAAGAACAATTCCATGCCAGTGTATTTGACAACTTCAATGAAATGAACACAATTTTTGGAAAGACACTGAAACTCCATCAGTAATAACAAAAATAGCTCTACATCTCTTAAGACCCTGAAGTTTTGGTTTAAACACTTTCCCATAAAGAAAAATTCAGGCCCAGATGGCTTTCCTGGTGAATTCTATTAAACATTTAAGGAAGAATTTAGTGGTTATTTTATAGGAAAATAAAAGCAGAGGAAGAACTTCCAGATTCATACTATGAGACCAGCATTACCTGACCATTATGGCCCAACATAGATCTACAAATAAAGATGATGTTTATGGCAGCATTATCAACAATAGCCAAATTATGAAATGAGCCTAAATATCCGTTGACTAATAAATGGATAAAGAAGACTTGGTATATATATTATACACACACACATTGGCATATATATACACATATGCATACATACACACACTTGGTATATATATACTTGGCACACATACACACACACATACACACACACACACACAAAATATATATAATGGAATATTTCCCATCAAAAAGAATAAAAAGCTGACATTTGCAATGAAATGGATGGAGTTGGGTGTATTATGCTAAGTGAAACAAGCCAGTCAGAGAAAGACAAACATTATATGAGTTCATTCATATGTGGAGTTTAAGAAACAAAACAGATGAACATAGGGGGAGAAAAAACCAAGAGAGACAAATCAGGAAACAAACTTAAGTATACAGAACAAACTGAGGGTTCCTAGAGGGGAGGTGGGCGGGGGGATGGGTTAAATAGGTGATGGGTATTAAGGAGGGCACTTGTGATGAGCACTGGATGTCATAAGTAAGTGATAAATCACTAAATTCTATACCTGAAACTAATATTGCACTGTATGTTAACTAACTGGAATGTAATAAACACTAGAAAAAGAAAAAAGATATTACAAATAAACTATACAAAATATTTTTTATGAATATACATGTTCTTTTTTTAAGATTTTATTTATTTATTTGACAGAGAGAGACACAGCAAGAGAGGGAACACAAGCAGGGGGAGTGGGAGAGGGAGAAGCAGACTGCCCGTGGAGCAGGGAGCCCGATGTGGGGCTCGATCCTAGGACCCTGGGATCATGGCCTGAGCTGAAGGCAGATGCTTAACAACTGAGCCACCCAGGCTGCCTATACGTACATTCTTAACAAAATTTTAGCCAATTAATCCAATAATGAATAAAAAGTATAATATAGCATGACCAGATGAGTTTTATCCCCAAAATGTAATTTTGTCCAATGTTTGAAAATTAATGTATTTGTCCATACTGTCAATATAACAAGAAAAAGTATATGATCATCTCAACAGATGCAGGAGACTCATTTGATAAAATTCAATAACCATTCATGAAAAGAAGTTGTGGTAAACTAAGAAGGAAGTAAACCTTTACAACTGATAAAGTGCACCTGTAAAAATTTATAGTTAACATACTTAATGATGAAAAATGTATATATTTCCTCTTAAGATTAGCAATAAGGCCAGGATGTATACTCTTACCACTTTTATTTGGACTTGTATTGGAGTTTCTAATAGTGCAATAAGGCAAAAAATTTAAGTAAAAGACATATTAATACAGGCAAAATTCTCTCTTTTCTCTATGAGAAATAAGATTTGTACATTCCATGACATGGAATTCAAATACATTACAGTACATTATTGTAGTTATATTTTGTTATCCATAAGTTAAAGGGAAAGAAAAGGTTTCAGCATTTCTTTAAAAATATGATCAATATAACTGTAGCTGAAAAACTTCTGCATCTACTCAAGGTTTCTAAAAAAATATACATCTGTAGATGATGACAAATAGAATTCTCAGGTAGTTTTACTAATATTCTTGTATAGTTCATATTACTAATTCATAGAAGATTTTTTTCAGCTTTATCCAATGTTATGTTTTCATGTTTTTATTTTGCATCCTCTCATTTCAAGTTGAAGACATTCCTTTAGCATTTTTGAAGATCTAGTGGTGATGAACTCCCTCAGCTTTTGTGTTTGGGAATGCTTTTTATCTCTCCTTCATTTCTGAACAACAGCTTTAGTATTTATTATTATTAGTATTATTATTATTTAGTATTCAAAATGGTTTGCCAAAATAAGTAAAAAGTTAAAAATATACAAAAACTTAAAGGCCTTTATGGATATTTGCTTTTTTGTTTTCTTTAAAAATGTTTTTGTAATAGTAAAATTATGCACATGTGAACACACACACATACAATTTTACTATAACCAAACTATATATATATTTATATATGTGAGTGTTTTCTTCATATAAACCCCCCAAATTCCATATAGGCTTAGTCCCAGATATTTCAGGTATTATATTGTATGAATGGAACATATTTTTCTATAAATTCTAATTGGTAATATTTCAATATTGGAAAATCATGTAGTATCTTTATACTTACCTCTTTTGGTGATCTTTGATTGTCCATATTTCCACTATCTAAATAAATTGGAAATTCTGTCTCCATTGCCAGTGCTGGCTTTAAAAAAAAGTCATACTTTCTTATATTACTATTCTAAATGAATTTTTTTAGACAAGAAATTTCAATAATTTATATAGTGATTTAACATTTATTGAGATTATAAAATTATAAATCATAGAAGCACTTTACAATTTTAAGGCTGGGATTAGAAATTTTAATGTTGCTAAACTTTATTTTTTTAATTATTCTATTTTTAAAGATTTTTATTTATTTATTTGAGAGAGAGAAAGAGAGAGCAAGTGCGAGAGCACAAGCAGGGGAGTGGCTGAGGGAGAGGGAGAGGGAGAAGCAGTCTCCCTGGTGAGCAAGGAGTCCACACAGGGCTTGATCCGAGGACCCTGAGATCATGACTTGAGCCAAAGGCAGATGCTTAACCAACTGAGCCACCGGGGCACCCCACTGCTGAACTTTTTAAAAGAGAATAGGCTAATAAATAATAAAAAAAAAACCCTATTTTTCTGTATAGACTTCAAACAAGCCATACAGTTGTTTTGTCTTTTACTTAGTTGAGTAATGAAAGTTACAGCTGTACAGCAGGGCATGTGCTATGGTGAGCGCTGTGAATTGTGTAAGGCTGTGGAATCACAGACCTGTATCTCTGAAACAAATAATACATTATATGTTAAAAAAAAGAGAAGAAGATAGTAGGAAGGGAAAAATGAAAGGGGGGGGAAATCGGAGGGGGAGATGAACCATGAGAGACTATGTACTCTGAGAAACAAACTGAGGGCTTAGAGGGGGGTGGGGGGATGGGTTAGCCTGGTGATGGGTATTAAAGAGGGCACGTACTGAATGGAGCACTGGGTGTTATACGCAAACAATGAATCATGGAACACTACATCAAAAACTAATGATGTAATGTATGGTGATTAACATAACAAAAAAAACAAAAAATAAAATAAAAAATAAAATCCTAAAAAAGGTTACAGCTCTTCAGACAGAATTCCAAGCAAAAATCAACTATATGCATTATATAAAGGATTATCAAAAATGGTGACCCAAAGAGATTTATAAAAGCATGGCCAAAGACATTAGAAAATTGCAATTAAAAAATGGGGGCTTCCAATATTATTATCAGATTACATATAATTTAGCGAAAAAATCATTAAACAAAACAAGGAAGTCACTTATGATTAGGAATGTAAACTGTGGGCCAAATAAAATAGACAATATTAAAAAAGTAAGGAATTTAAGAAGGGAAGAAATTACTAGAAACATTTTTAGTAAATAGTATCGATTTTCTCAGTTCATGAAGGATCAATTAGATGAACAATAATGGGAATTGAAGGTATTGATATAATAAATAAAGCAATACAAATTAAATATAACTAATTACACAGCTTAAAAAATACTACTCTTCACAACTCTTGTGAAAATTTCATAATAATTGGCATAAAATGTTGGACAAGTTCCAAAAAGTACAAATAGTAGAAATAATTCCTTATTGGCAAACACGGGAAAACTGGAAACTAATAAAGTAGAAATATTCAGAACTAAGAATATCTAATTCCTGGAAACTGATGACAAAGAAAAAATTAAAAACATATTTCTTATGGGGTAAAAGCTGAAATCCAATCCAGTGTTTTAGAATATTGATCCAGAAAAATGATAATATAACTTCAAATTGGAAACTCTAAGAACAAAAACATCTTAACCTTAAAAAAGTAAACCATGAAATAGAAAAAAATGAGTGAATTAGTATTCAGTTCAAAATGTTTAAAAAATGACAACCTTATGCAATAAGGTAAGACACCATTCCCTCCCATTCCCAATAAAAGTGTAAAAGAATTTAATAAAGATGAAACCATAAGATAGCAACTTAGGAAAACAGAAAACATGATAAATAAAGCCTCAAATTATTTCTTTGAAATATATACAGTATATTTAAAAATTATTCTAGTCCTTTCTCTCTATATATAGATATATATTACTCTTTCAAGTCTCCAATTAAGATGGACTTTTATTCAGAGTAGTTTTTGTATCTTTTTAGTTTTTAGACATGAATCTAAGGTTGGACCCTAAAACACTGGAAATTATTCTGATCATATACAGAAACTTTGCCTTACATGCAGGTTACACAAAAAATAAAGCAAATATTTTACAAACTCTGCTTAAGAACAAATAAGTAATTTAAGAAAATTTTGTCATATTAACAGAGGAAAAACCAAATTCCAGATTTGCATCAGTATACTATTTGCTATTAAAACTATTTTAAAAATCTTATAAATAAATCCATTATATCTACATCTATATCTATATCTATATAACTATTTTATTTATTTATTTGTCAGATAGAGAGAGAGAGAGAGCACAAGCAGGGGGAATGGCAGGCCGAAGGAGAGGCAGGCTCTCTGCTGAGCAAGGAGCCCGATGTGGGACTGGATCCCAGGACACTGGGATCATGACCTGAGCCGAAGGCAGACGTTTACCTGGCTGAGCCACCCAGGCATCCCTCCATTATAATTTTTGACCATGACAAATAAAATTCCTTTTCTGTGAAATGTTTATAACATTTTATATCTATTCAGTTTTTGTCCTATATATTCCTTTTTTCTTCTTTTCTGGAACAACCAGTCATTTTACTTTAGGATAAAATTAGTTTTTTTTTTTAATTAAACAAACACACACACTCATATCCTGCATTCCTGAAATACTTAAAGTCTAAGGTTTTAAATAACCAAAAGAACTTGGAAATTGTCCTTAAGTTGATATAGTATAAAACATAAATGTATTTAAATGATGTTAGTTAGAATGACTCAATGTGATTAAATGCACATTTTCATTTCTATAAACCTAGACACCTAGTATATAAAATACGAGCTTATTTGAGTAGTACCTGTATAAGTTTAGGAAGAATATACCCAAATAGAATAAAATATGTATTTTGTCTTATATATTTAACATTAGTAACTCAGAACACATAGGTCTCTTTATTACATCAAGAATATTAAGCTAAACTTATCTGCCAAAGTTTATGTAAATAAAAACTTAGATGTTTAAAAGATTTGGGTCAGTTTTTATATTTCTTTTTTTTTCTTATTGAAGTTTAGTGTTTGTTTTAATTTCTTGGGAGTTTTAGGTCTCTATATAAGCATTTATTTATTTCTAGCTGCTAGAAGAGTGCTACCTTATGGATTTTATAATTTTAATTTGGTAATACTTTGGTAATTTGGTAATCATAATTAAGAAATTATCACACATAAATAGCATAAATATATATACATATATAGACATATAGACACAAATAGAGAATTTATAATTTCATTCCAAAATTTTAACCATAAGTCAAACATAAACACAGAAATTCAAATGTCATTGGTTTATAACAAAGAGTTGACTCTTTGCTTCAGTTTTGTATTTTCATCATGATTAGGTTTTTTGGCAGTTGGAGCAAGTTGAGGTTACCTGCTCAACATGAGAGCTAAAGAGTATCCACCAATATTTGTGGAGGAGAGTTTTAAGATTTTCTTTGCTCTGATGTGTGACTTCATAGAGGATTTAGACTAAATTTTGGGCAAAGGATGGAAGAGATACCATGTAGCCATCTGAGTATCTCTAAAGTCATCTGTGTATATAAAATATACAGCCTATTTCTAATTAGCCTTTTCAACATCAGATGGTTACTTTTGAGGTCCCTCAGGAGTTACCAATGGGAGCAGGAGGCCTTAGATTCTAGCGATTATAAGGAATTTAGGAGCCAGAGGGGGAGTGGAAAGGTCTGGCAGGAGTGGAAAGAGGGTGGAAGAACTAGGGGTTTTGAAGGGGGACAGATCAAAGGATTCAAGGGAGCTGAAAGGAAAGTCAAGGTGATGCATTGGATAGAATTAGTGTCATAGTGGCCGATCATGTAGTCATGAGAGAGAGCAGACTCCCAGTAAATTGAGAGTTACAGGTGGGAAGAGGAGGATTAAGCGGAAAAAAAAGAGTAAGCAAGAGAAACCTTGTTAGAAAGTATCACACAGGGGGCTCCTGGGTGGTTCAGCTGGTTAAGGGTCTGCCTTCAGCTCAGGTCGTGATCCCAGTGTACTGGGATCAAGTTCCACATCAGGCTCCCTGCTTTGTGGGGAGCCTGCTTCTCCCTCTGCCTCTGCCTGCTCCTCTCTGAATAAATAAAATCTTGAAGAAGAAGAAGGAGAAGAAGAAGAAGAAGAAGAAGAAGAAGAAGAAGAAGAAGAAGAAGGAGGAGGAGGAGGAGGAGGAGAAGTAGTAGTGGTGGAGGAGGAGAAGGAGGAGGAGGAAAAAGTCTCACACATAATCCCTGTCTGGGAACCAAAGTAGTTTCTCACACAATTCTTATTGAGAAGCTGAAGGACCCAATCCATGGACAATGAGTCAGGAAATCAAAAGACTTCATAAAAAAGTCAAGAATTTCTTGCTGCAGTGTCAGGAGGAAATTCTCATTTAGAAAGATCCAAGAAGACTTCTATTCAGAAAGATTACTGTTCAAATAGAAAGGAACCAGGAAGAATGTGTCATTTTTAGGTATTATAGACAGAGGTGGGTTGCAGGAAGGAAATAGGTAAGATCATAAAAGGAAGGATGTTTGAGGGTGTTGGAAATGTTCAGTATCTTGACTATGGTGGTAAATACAGAACCTACACAGGTGACAAAACTGTATAAAACTTAGTACACATAAATGAGCACAAATAAAACTGATATCTGAGTAAGACGCATGGATTGTATCAATGTCAATAGCCCAGGTGTGATATTACACTACCAATTTGCAAATGTTACCATTTGCCATTCTCTGTTACCATATAGAGAAACTATGAAATACACAAGGGATCTTCCTGTATTATACCTTACAATTGCACCCAATCTACAATTATTTCAGTAACATTTTCAATTCATAAAAAAGGAAAAACATGGTAAGATGTGAGGAACCAGTTTAAGAGAGATTATGAATAGAAGTAGAGGAATTGTCGATTAGAGCTTTCTAATTATTATGGTCATTAAATTACTGGCAGTTTGAAGGAAAATTCAGCTCAGCATTTCTTAAACATGAGATTTGAATATGTGTATATAGTCATGTAGAAAAAGTCAATGAAGAGAAAGAAGAAAGAAAAAGCAAACAGAGATGAAATAAATGACTCCAAGTGGAGATTATAATTTTGGAAGACAATGGAAACAGAAATTTTATAAGGATCAGCAATATAATTTGAGGGGAATGCTTGAAACTACCTTTGAATAATAGTTTATAAAAGACTGAAGGAGTATCACTTGGTTATTTAAAGTCTACAACTCCTTCACACTCCCTCTCCTTAATGTTGGCACTGTTAATACTCATAAATGAAGAGCTTTTTTTCTTGTGGCAGGAACAAAAAGAAAATTAGGAGTAAAGAAGAAATTCTCTTAAATCAGTTAGGTGAGGGGAATGATATTCAAGAACCTCCACATTTCATTGCCTCAGTTTTAATACCGTAATGGAAGCTAAAGCCATCTATTAAGCAGTGGGTAATTACATTCAGCACTTCCAAGAGTAGGTTGGTTACTTATATGATTTGGTCTACATAGAGAGGGCATAACCACAGGGAGAAAAAAGATTGAGGGGAAGACAAAGGGGGAGATTCAAGCGTATTTGGCACAAAAAGGCAGGAATGATAGGAATAATGGAACTGATTAATTCAAGAGTTTGGGACATAATTCTGGGTGATAGCAATACCTATAGGATACCTATTTTGATGCATGACTGAAATGAAGAAGAAATAAAATGCATTGATTTAAAACCATTGTTGAACACATCAAAAAATTATGAATTTGGAATGACAAAGAATTATCAAGTCTGATATTTCATTTCCTAAATATCATGTCAGACAATTTCATGAAATACCCTTTATGTATCTTTCCCTATGCATGAGTTTAACATTTACACATTATTTAAAAAAAAATGACTGTTAATTTTACTGTGGAGGGGGCAAAAAGTGGCACTTGTTAATTCATTTCTGGTAGGATAGGTACAGCCTCAGCCTCACTCTGAAGGAATTCAATAACTTACTCAGGGGCAAGTTCTGGCTGACAGCCCCTGGCTCTTGATTGCCATGCTCTCAAGCACTTGATAGCAAGATCTTTTCTTTACAGATTCAGTCATGCCCAGATTCTCTCCAAAGACATGACCATAACGTTTTCAAATTCTCTAGGGTCATTAGCACACTATCTCTCTTTTACCTCTCTCTTGTCATTCTGTAGGCTTCAGAAATTTCAATTCACTTTTCTGTAAGTTGTTAAAACTCTGAGGATGCAGTTCTCAGTACTTACCATGCTAAGAATGTTGATATAGCATGACAGAATCTACCCCATTACTTTCTAAATTTCCTTATACAATGAAGGAATTCAATAGAATATTTATGATTCAAACATGAGGAATAAAAGACTTATTAGGTAACTCTTATAAGGAGACAGTTAGACCAAGATAAGCTGCATAGTTGTTTTATGTATTAAAACTTACAACATTCTAATATTGTACCTTTTTCTTTCACATAAATTCCAAATTAAAATTTTGGATTGCTTTTCATATGGAATGTTTGGTTATATAATGAGTGATATAATCATGATGGCTTGAGTGTGGTTGAACTTCTTGAAAAACATCTTAACAACTTAAGAGATTAATATAGCATGAATTGAAAATAAATAAAAACAACAAATATTGTTCCTCCTCCTATCATAATGTATGCATACTCTTTTTCCAACAATAGTTTCCATAAAGCAAACTTTGAGCCAGAGAAATTTTCATAGTCATCTTTAGTAGTTTCCTCTTTCATAGAAGTAAAGTGTTACATTTGTGTAAAACTCATTCTAATGGAAAGAGAACCTAAAATAATACTGTAATTTCTCTATGGTCACTATCATATTTCAGTATATTATTTATGTAAAACATACTCATTACTGCAAATACTAAAACCAAAATTTTACAAGATTCAAATGTTATAAGATAAAAAGTCAACATAGTGCTCATTATCAATTACTATTTTGAGTATTGTATTACCCATTTAAAAAAAACGAGTAAAAAATTAATAAGTTGACTCTAGCTATAATTATTTTTCAGCTGTATTTATATATCATTCTAACCTGAAATCTTCAACTGTATCAGTTAGATTCCTATCAACAGACAAATGGCCTTCCCAAATTCTAATTTGTTGAGTCTTTCAATAAATTGACTATTGAACACATAAATGTCATCAGGGTTAAAGAAACAGCAGGAAGTATGAAGTTCCCTGAAGCTAGCACTATGAAGGGGTCTTTCCCACCTGAAGGCCTGAAAAAACAAAAGGAGGTCAGTTTCTAGTACATGAAGAAATTATAGATAGTGTGGGGGTCTTACGAATGGAACTATGGCTTTTATAGAGGGAAACAGGCAACTAATTGCAAATCTACAAGCAGAGACTTGAGAAAATAAATATCCTGACTTCACTTTGCCACTCTGATATTTCACTGGACAAGATACTTGATATTTTACTGGGTATTTTGTATATGCATTTATATTTTGAAATAATTGTTTTGGTGGTTCTATGAAATGATGTAAGTTAATAAACAAGAACATATTATATTTTTCTATTATGATTTTAATATGTTGGTGCAACTTGTTCTGATTTCTACACTTTGTTGACATAGCTGTTTTGTTTTAATAACCAATATTAATATATTACATATTAAAGACTATAATACAGTGCTGTTAATTACCTCTATTAATATCAACTGTTAATTATACTCTATCAATATTCTGTTATAAATGCATATATGTTTAATTTTAAAAATATACAAGTAGATAAGGAGGAAAAAGCAAAGCTAGTAGGAAAAGTCCTGTCAGACTTCTGTTTTTGTGAATACATTGTTTTTCTCTTTTTCATTTAAGAAACTTTCAAAAGATTTTTTTTTCTTTTTCCTCTAGTTTTGATTTTCAATAGGAATGTCACTTTAGAATCTAGGGTAAGTATCTGTTACTGAACATAAAGAGTAAGCCACCTGGTGGGACTTCAGCCTAACACAAGAATGGTAAATAAAAAAAGGGCAGAACTTGTAGAATTTCATGTTTCTTTCTCTCTATAATTACATTGTAAAGGAAATAAATCCTCAGACTATGTACTCTGTATTAAAATTACTGCAGTTTATTAGGGAATATCATATAAAGGCACATACTGAAGTGAAATACATCCTGTGTACTTTTGACAAATATTTGATAATAGTGATGATAGTGATGACAGGTGTTACAGTTAAAATGCTTTCTATAATGTTCAGCAGACTACCAACTAAGACCTTTATACACAATAGAATCTTTTGAGTGCTATTATACTAGCAGTCTTATAAAGAGAAATAAATTAAATAATGAATGATTAAACAGTAACAACTATTTGAAGCCCTTTACTCTCCCTTGAACACATTTTATCTTAAGTAGAATTATTTTTGACAAATAGTAACACATTTTATGATGCTCATTTTGGAGACTGAATATATCCCTAATTTTAAATGCTACTTGTAGTAGATGTTATTGGTGCCTCACTCAGAGCCACTTGTCTGGGGACTGTTTTTTAAGGCATAGAAAATATGAAGCTCCTTGGTGAAAGCCAGCACAAGTGAAATAGGATATACATACACTTTAACTTGAACTTTAAAATATACTGTTCCTGTTATCAAGCTCATTGAGGATAAAAATCCTTTCCATATGCTATGTATTCCTTTGTGAATATGGATTTTATCAATATACCTAAATATATTTGAATAGTTATCTCTTGCCCCACATCCTATTAACCATTTTGCCCAAATATTACTAAATATAAGATTTTTTTTTTCAAAAAATCATACTGGCAATGACATATAGGTTCTCAGGAAAAAAAAGATTATATCTTCATATTTAGCTTACCAGATTCCTTTTTAATCTCTTTCCACTGTATCTAATCATATAAAGTTGTCTGTCTATTATTCTTCCTTAGATTATCCTACAGATAGATTAGAATTACTAAAATACTAGTATGTATATATGTGTCCAAGCTTGTGGTCAAGAGTGAGAATGATTATATTGAGTAGAAAGTATTCAACAGAATATAAGAGTAAAATTTCTGAGTCAAAGTTTTGTACTCTGTGCAATTCTTTTCCAACAAATTTGCCATCAATTCGTCTTACAATCTATAAGAGATTATACATTTCCCCCATACACCATCAAGGCACTATTATCAATCTTTTAAAACTAAATATGTGTCAGTCTGATAAATGAAAATAGTATCACATTGTTATTTTAACTGGAATGGTTTAGCGTATTGTATATTTTGCAGATTTGGCCATAATATATTTTTCCTCATCAATTGATTTAATGCTTTTAACATTAAATATCACATTATCTTCTATAACATGGCAATTATACTTTGCTATTATTATTGTTCTTACTATTTGCTGGTATCTTTTTTCTCTTCTTCTTTTTAAAATTCTAATTCCGGTGTAGTTAATATACAATGTTATATTAGTTTTAGGTGTGCAATGTAGTGATTTAACAATTTTATACATTACTCAGTGCTCACCAAGATAAGTGTATTCTTAATCCCCTTCACATATTTCACCCATTCCCCGACCAACCTTCCCTCTGGTAACCATAAGTTTGTTCTCTAGAGTTAAGAGTCTGTTTTCTGGTTTGTCTTTTGTTGTTGTTCTTCTTCTTTTGTTTCATTTCTTAAATTCCACATATGAGTGAAATCATATGGTGTTTGTCTTTCTCTAGCTGATTTATTTCACTTAGCATTATACTCTCTAGATCCACCCATGTTGCAAATGGTAAGATTTCATTCTTTTTTATGGCTGAATAATATTCTATTATCTATCTATAATCTATCTCTCTTATCTATTTCACCTCTTCTTTATCCATTCATCAGTTGATGGACACTTGGGCTGCTTCCATAGCTTGGTTATTGTAAACAATGTTGTAATAAACAAAAATAATGCATGTATCCTTTTGGATTGGTGTTTTTGTATTTTTGGGGTAAATTCCCAGTAATGCAATTACTGGATCATAAGGTAGTTCTATTTTTCATTTTTTGAGGAACCTCCATATTGTTTTCCAGAGTGGTTACACCAGTTTGCATTCTCATCAAGAGTGCAAGAGGGTTCTCCTTTCTCCACATCCTCACCAACAAATGTCATTTCTTGTGTTGTTAATTTCAGCTATTCTGACAGTTGTGTGATATCTCATTGTAGTTTTGATTTGCATTTCCCTCATGTGTTGAGCATCTTTTCAAAAACATCAAAAAACATCTAGATATTTTCTTTGGAGAAATGTCTGTTCATATCTTCAGCCCCATTTCTTAATTGGATTATTGGAGGGCATTTAGTGTTGAGATGTATAAGTTCTTCATATATTTTGGATACTAACCCTTCATTGGATGTATCATTTGCAAATATCTTCTCCCATTCAATAGGTTGTCTTTTAGTTTTATTATATCCTTAGCTGTGCAGAAGCTTTTAATCTTGATGTAGTTCCAATAGTTTATTTTTGCTTTTGTTCCCTTGCCTCAGGAGACATATCTAGAAAAATGTTGCTATGGCCAATGTCAGAGAAATTATTGCTTGTGCTCTTTTCTGGAATTTTTATGGTCTCAGTTCTCACATTTAGATGTCCAATGTATTTTGACTTTACTTTTGTGTATAGTGTAATAAAGTGGTCTAGTTTCACTTTTTGCATGTAGCTGTCCAGTTTTCCCAGCACCACTTGTTGAAGAGACTGTCTTTTCCCTTTGAATATTCTTGCCTCCTTTGTCAGATATTAATTGACCATATAGTCATGGGTTTATGTCTGGGCTCTCTGTTCTGTTCCGTTGACCTATGTGTCCATTTTTGTGCCAATACCATAGTATTTTGAATACTATAGCTTTGTAGTATGTCTTGAAATCTGGTATTGTGATACTTCCAGTTTTGTTCTTCATTCCCAAGATTGCTTTGGCTACTTGGGGTCTTTTGTGGTTCTATAAATTTTTGTTTCTAGTTCTGAAAAAATTCTGTTGGTATTTTGATAGGGATTGCATTAAATCTATAGATTGCTGTGGGTAGTACATACATTTAAAATATTGTTTTTCCAACCCATGAGCCATTTGTTTGTGTCATCTTCAATTTCTTTCATCAGTGTTTTATAGTTTTCAGAGTACAGGTCTTTCAACTCCTTGGTTAAGTTTATTCCTAGGTATTTCATTATTTTTGCTGCAACTGTACATGGGATTGTTTTCTTAATTTCTCTTTCTGCTACTTCATTATTAGTGCATTATTAGTGTGTAGAAAAGCAATGTTTTCTGTATATTTATTTTGTACCCTGCAGTCTTATTGAATTCATTTATCAGTTCTCTTAGATTTTGGTGAAATATTTAGGGCTTTTTATATAGAGTATCATGTAATCTGAAAATAGCAAAAGTTTTAGTTCTTCCTTGCCAATTTGGATTCCTTTTAATTTTTTTCTTGTCTGATTGGTATGGCTAGGAATTCCCATATTATGTTAAATAAAAGTGGTGAGAATGGACATTCTTGTCTTTTTTCCTGACCTTAGAGGAAAAGCTCTGTTTTTCAACATTGAGTATGATGTCAGCTGTGGATTTTTCACATATGGCCTTAATTATGTTGATGTATGTTGTCTCTAAACCTGTTTTGTTGAGGGTTTTTATCATCAATGGATATTAAACTTTGTCAAATGCTTTTTCTGCCTCTATTGAAATGGTCATATGATTTTTATCCTTTCTTTTGTTGATATGACTTATCACATTGGTTGGTTTGCAAATACTGAACCACACTTGCATCTTAGAAATAAATCCCTTTTGATTGGGTGAATGATTTTTTTAATGTATTGTTGGATTTGGTTTGCTAATATTTTGTTGAGGATTTTTGCATCTAGGTTCATTAGAGATATTGGCCTATAGTTCTCTCTCTCTCTCTTTTTTTCCGTGTTCTTATCTGGTTTTGGCCTCAGGGTAATGCTGGCTTCAGAGAATGAATTTGGAATCTTTCATTCCTTTTGTATTTTTTGGAATAGTTTGAGAAGAATAGGTATTAACTCTTCTTTAAATATTTGGTAGAATGCACCTGTGAAGCCCTCTGGTCCTGGACTTTTGTTTGTTGGGAGTTTTTTGATTACTGTTTTAATGTCATTGCTGGTAATTGACCTGTTCAAATTTTCTATCTCTTACTGATTCAGTTTTGGTAGTTTCTATGTTTCTAGAAATTTATCCATTTCTGATAAGTTGCCTAGTTTTTTGACATATAATTTTTCATAATATTTTCTTAGAATCCTTTGTATTACTCTGATGTTGGTTGCTATTTCTCCTCTTTCATTTCTGATTTTTGTTTACTTGAGTCCTCCCTTTCTCTCTCTCTCTCTCTCTCTTTTTTTTTTGATGAATTTTGCTAGATGTTTATCAATTTTGCTGAATTTTTTCAAAGAACCAGCTCCTGGTACCATTGATTTGTTCATTTTTTTTAATTGTTCTTGTTTCTTTTCATTTTGTTTTGTTTTAATTTCTATATCTAATCTTTATTATTTCTTTATTTCTACTGGTTTTGGGTTTTGTTTGTTCTTTTTCTAGCTCTTTAGGTATAAGATTAAGCTGCATCCCAAAGATATTGGACCATTGTGTTTTCATTTTCATTTTCATTTTCATTTGTCTCCATTGATTTATTGATTTTCTCTTTGAAATCTTGGTTGACTCATTCATTGTTTAGTAGCATGTTATTTAACCTCCATGTACTTGTATTCTTTCCATATTTTTTTCTTGTCCTTGATTTTTAGTTTTGTGGTGTTGTGGTCAGAAAAGATACAGGGTAAAACTTCAATCTTTTTAAAATTTGTTTTGTGGCCTAATATGTAATCTATCCTGGAGAATGCTCCATGTACACTTTAATAAAAGACTGTATTCTGCTGTTTTAGTATGGAAAGTTCTAAATTTATCTGTTAGATCCATCTGGCCCAATGTGTCATTCTAAGCCACTGTTTCCTTGTTAATTTTCTGTTTGGATGATCTGTCCACCAATGTAAATGGGGAGTTAAAGTCCCCTACTATTATATTATTGTTATTGTTTACTTTCTTTATGTTTGTTACTAGTTGTTTTATGTATTTGGGTGCTCCCATATTGGACGTATAAATACTTAGAATTGTTGTATCTTCAAGTTGGATTGCTCCCTTTATGATTATATAGTGTCTTATTTTGTCTCTTATTATAGTCTTTGTTTTAAAGTCTATTTTGTCCAATATAAGTATTGCTACCCTGGTTTTCTTTTCACTTCCATTTGCACGATCAATGCTATTCCACTCCTTCACTTTCAATCTGCATGTGTCTTTGGGTCAGAAATGAGTCTCTTATAGGCTGTAGGTAGATGGGTCTTGCTTTCTAATCTATTTTGTACCATATGTCTTTTGATTGGAGCATTTACTCCATTTACATTCACAGTAATTATTGAAAGTCATGTACTTATTGCCATATTGTTACTTGTTTTATGGTTGTTTTTGTACTTCTCTGTTCCTCTCTTCTCTAATTTCTTCGCTTACAGCTTGTTGCCTTTCTTTAGTGATATACTTTGACATTCCTTTCTCTTTATTCTTTGCATATTTAAGTGTTTTTTTATTTGTGGTTACCTTTAGGTTTGTATATAACTTCTGCATATAGAAGTCTATATTAAGTTGATGGTCACTTATGTTTGAACCCATTCCTTATTCCTCTCCCTTCCACATTTTAGATATTAGGGTGTCATATTTTACATCCTTTAATTTTGTGAATCTCTTGACTGATTTTTTAAAAAAATATTTTTATTTACTTATTTGAGAGAGAGAGTGAGTGGTGGGAAGGGGCAGAGGGAGAGAGAGAGAGAGAGAGAAGCAGAATCCCTGCTGCCAGAGAGCCTTACCTGGAGCTCAATCCCAGGACTTTGGGATCAAGACCTGAGCCAAAGGCAGATGCATAATGGGCTGAGCCACCCAGCCCCCCTTGACTGATTTTTATATTAATAATTGATTTTAATACTTTTATGCTTTAACCTCCCTACTGGTTTCATAAGTGATTAATCTACTACTTTTTTTAAAGATTTTATTTATTTATTTGAGAGAGCAAGAATGAGAGAGAGAGAGAGAGCACATGAGATGGGGAATGGTCATAGGGAGAAGGAGACTCCCTCCTGAGCAGTGAGCCTGACATGGAACTCGATCCTGGGACTCCAGGATAATGACCTGAGCTGAAGGCAGTCACTTAAGCGACTGAGCCATCCAGGCGCCCCTTAATCTACTACTTTTATTATATGTTTGATTTCACCTGTGTTTTTTTTTCTTTCATAATTTTCTTACTCCTAATTATGGCCTTTCTTTCTACTCAAAGTATTTTCTTTAACCTTCTAATAAGGCTGGTTAAGTGGTGATGAATTCCTTTAATGTTTGTTTGTCTGGGAAATGCCTTATCTCTCCTTCTAATCGGAATGATAAACTTGGTGATTAGAGTATTTTGGTTGCAGGTTTTTTTCCCCTCAGTACTTTGAATATATCATGCCACTCTCTCCTAGCCTGCAATTTCTATTGAAAAAATAGCTAATGGCCTTACGGGGTTTCCTTTGTATGTAACTGTTTTCTTTTGCTGCTTTTAAAATTCTCTTTTTATCACTACTTTTGTCATTTTAATACTATGTGTCTTGTTGTGGACTGCCTGGGTTGATTCTGTTGTGGGCTCTCTGTGCCTCCTAGATTTGAATATTTGTGCAGATTTGGAAAGTTTTCAGCTATTATTTTTTCAAATAAATTTTCTGCCTCCTTTTTCCTCTCTTCTTCTTTAATGCGAATGTTATTATGCTTGATGGTGTCTCTGCTTTCCCTAAGTCTATTTTCATCTTTTTTTAAAAATTATTTTTTCTCATTCCTGTTCAGATTGATTGTTTTCCATTACTCTGACCTCCAGGTCATGAATCTGTTCTTCTGCTTCCTCTGGTACACAATTCCTTCCATCTAGTGTATTTTTATTTGAGTTGTTGTGTTCTTCGTCTCTATTTTTTTTTTTCTCTTTGTTAAGGAACTCACTGAGATCCTTTACTCTTCTCAAGTCCAGGGAGTATCTTTATGACCATTGCTTTAAATTCTCTACCAGGCATATTATTCATCTCTGTTTCATTTAGGTCTCTTGCTGTGACTTTGTCCTGTTCTTTTTTCTTTTAAGATTTTATTTATTTATTTGACAAAGACAGAGAGAGAACACACCTAGGCAGAGCAGCAGGCAGAGTGAGAGGGAGAAACAGGCTCCCCGTTGAGGAAGGATCCCGATTCAGGGCTTGATCCCAGGACCCTGGGATTATGACCTGAGCCAAAGGCAGCTGCTTAACCAACTGAGCCATCCAGGCACCCTGACTTTGTTCTGTTCTTGTAGCACTCTTTCAGATGGGTTCAGGCCAAGAACATATTAGAGGGGCAGGACTGTAGAAATACATGGGGGCAGGATGGGCTGTGCTCAAAAGGTTTGAGCTTTCCATAACCATTAGGATCCAGGCAGACTAGGTAGGAGGATGTGGATCCACAGAAACACACAGGTGTAAGATCCAAGGTGTTGGCGAGGTTTGCCGGAGTCTGCTATGGGAGGAGACCCGGAGTGGAGGTCTGGCTTTAGGGAGCATGTTCAACAGAAGAATGGGGTATGGGGTGTGCTGTTATCAATTAGACAAGTGTTGGCACAACACTGCTTCCTGTAGGTGTCTGTGTGTCTATGCTGGGGGTGGGGGCAGGAAAGGGAAATGGGGCCTGCTAGCTCCTTTTTTCCTGGAGTAGTCTCCCAACTGATCCTGCCCTTCCAGCACACACCCTGAGATTAATAAACAATTTTCCTCCCCACCCCGCCCCCCGCCCCAAACTGCTGCTTCTTTGTTGTATCTCTGCAGGGCTGTGTGTTGTGCTGTCTCTTTAAGGGCAGGACTCAATTTTCTCTAACCCTCCCAGCATTCCCAGAGCCAAGCCTGCTGATTTTTAAAATTCCTGTGTTAAGCCCACTAATCTTAAGAACTCCTGAAATTCAGCTCCTCCTGTTTTCAAATCCAAATATTATGGATTCGTCTTCTTCTCTGATGGGGCTCCCTGGTGTGAAAGTCTATTTCTCTCCCCTCTCTGCACCCACAGCATCTCTCTGTCCTGAGGAGAGTGTTTGCCCTTGTACCCTCTTCGATATGGCCTCCTCTCTACATTTAGCTATGGAAAGTTTGTTCTGCCGATCTTTGGGTCATTTTCTGGATTATTTACACTGAAGTACATGTTATCTAGTTGTATCTGTGGGATGAGGTGAACTTAGGATCCTCCAACTCCACCATCTTCCTCTTTTTGCCTCTCTTTTATTTTTACCTCCTCTTCAAAACTTTCTTTTAAGAATACTTCTTTAAAACAACAAGTACTCTAGTTTTGTTTGTGAAATTCATCTTTAGTAATAAATAAACTGAGTCACTTAGCATGCAGATGTACTTTATTAGATTCCAATATTTTATTTTATGTCTCTTTTTTGTTTCTTTTTTTAATAATCATGTTTCTTTTTCTTTATTTTTGTTTATCTTGCAAGGTCTTAAGTATTATGTTTTTTTGTTTTTTTCAATTTTAATTCAACATTTCAACTATTTTAGTAACTCTATTCCTGTTTCATTGAATATATCTTTGTCTTTATTCTTATTTTAATATTAAAAAATGACATACCAAATTAATTCCCCTTAATTCCATCACCATCAGAATATTCACTATACACATTCTTCCTCTTTAATGCCAATTAAGCAAGATGTTTAGAAAGTATTTTAACTCTTTAAATTCCCTTAGAGTATTTTCCTTACATTTCTGTCTCCAAAAGCCTACATTATGAAGTTTAATATTTTTGTTTCTGTTGGGTAGTAAGATTTTACTTGCAATAGGTCCATTCTCTTCTAAGAATGCCAATAGCCAATCATTTTGTCTTTACATAGAACTATATGTATATATAGTAAAGCTCATTGGTTAACACTATCCTCCACCATTAATCCCCTTCTGTACTGAAATATCATAGATTACTCATTTGATTTTTGTTTGGAGTATTTTCTTTAGATGCCACATGTGCATGATTTAGTCTCTCAATTCTTGCATATTAGCTAATATCGTTCCTTACTCCTAGTAAGAAAGTGATAACTTGGTTATACTTAGGATGTTAGTGTCACAGTATATTTTTAACTGTAGTTTTTAGCTTTTATTGTACTGCTTTTCCTATAGTTTGCTGTTAATGAAAAATCAGATGCCAATTATTCCCTTAACACAATGTGTTTTTTAGGTCAGGAAACATTCAACTTCTCTTTCTTTCTTTCCTTTTTTCTTCTTTCTTCTTTCCTTCCTTCCTTTCTTCCTTCCTTCTTTTCTTCCTTCTTTAATACATCCTATCTAGACTGTGGTGAATTATTTCAAAATCTATAGATGGCTATAGATGCTACTCTCTCTTATTATATATTCTTTACTTCCTGTTGATTTTCTCTTTAGAACTTGTGTTATCATCAATTAAGTTCTCCAAGTTCCTTTTACATTTCCTTTTTTTTTCATTATCTTTCCTCTCCATTCATATTGATTGTGTCTTTTTTTAGATTCTGCTTTACTTATTTGGGCATGACTGTTTTTTTTTCCTTAGTTCAGACTAATAATTTAATATTAAACAAAGATTATCTTTTCATAGTTCATTAATTAGAATTAATAATTCAAAATTCATTTTTCTAGGAAATATTTTCTTGTAAATAAGTTTGTTTATGTATGTATGTATGTATGTATGTATGTAATCTCCACACAAATATATATATATATATATATATTTGTCACCAGGAATTGACTGTTCTAAATGTTCTGCCTGGTCTGTCTTAATCTCTTTGCTGACTTGCCCCCACCCTTTTTTTTTTCATTTGTTTGTTCAAAGCTCTATTTTTCCAGTGACCAGGTCATGTCTTTAGAATCTTTTCTGTCAAAGAACCTGATGGAGCCTGTGATGAGGCTTAGGCATCTCATAGGTTTAAATTCTAGAAGATGGGGAGATCCTAATTCTGTTCCTGATCTTTCCACTGCTAATGTTCTATTCTTACCCAATTCACAAGGATCAGTATTTCCCATTCAATGTCTTCACAGAGTTTTAGAATTCAAGAACACTGGGTTATATCCAGTCATGAATAAAGAAAGTTCAGTGGTTGTTTACAAGGAAGGCAACTGGACTTAAATTCAGATCCCTATCTGTAACTCTTCTAAGATACAGATACACACACACACAAACACACACACACACACACACACACCACACACCGTATTATCTATCATCTATCTATCTATCTATCTATCATCTATCATCTATCTATCTATCTATCATCTATCATCTATCTATCTATCTATCATCTATCTATCATCTATCTATCATCTTTCTATTTATCATCATCATCTATCCATCTATCATCTATCATTATCTATAATCTATCTATCCATCCATACATGGTACTACAGTAAATGTGTGACTACTTTTGAGGTATCCCTGCATACTAATGTACAGACAGCGGACAAGTTTTTATAGGCCTGAACCCAAATGATATACATTGCTTCTAACCATATTACATCTGGATACATAGCTAAATCAAAGTGAAATAAATACTGGAAAATGTGCTGTAGCTATGAATTTAGGAGGAATGGAAAATAGGTTTTATGAACACAATGCTAAATTCTGCCCCACATATTTAATTCACCCATATATACATATATTATATGTATATATTCACCTATATATATTGTATATATATATGATGTGTATATATATATACATATATATGATATTTCTATTTACAAAAAAGCAAAATCTGTTAGCCAACATGCAAAATTGATTTTCTTGATTAATAATGTTTTCCATTAAATTTACAAAATATCTAAAACTATCCTGAGTGCAGCTAGCAGGCTATTTTCTTCAAGTCTGCTCACAACTACATCTGTTAGTTGTGATTAAATGAGTAATATATGCCAGTTGAGTTTTTTTCTAAACGTCCTTGTGTTAGTCACACTTTAGTTTATATTTACATAAGTGAATACTATATAATTCAATTAACACATAAATGTATTGATTTTTTACTTCCTGTTTCAAAGTCTCATTTAAAATTTTATTAAATTTCCTTGTTAAATTTTTCCTTTTATTATTATGTACAGAACTTTTTTATATTTATTTTTAATTCTGTCTGGTATTAATATTGCAACACCAGCCTTCTTTAATATTTTTTTGCTATATTCTTTACATCTTTTTATTCTTACCTTTCTCATGTACGTATGAGTTTGCTTATGATTTAGGTACTCTTCTTGAAGAACCAAAATATTTTTCATATTTTTCCAAGCCACTGAAACTAACAATGGAAAATATGAACAGCTTAGAAAACATCAATTTCCAGAAGTCCATAGCTTAATTCTTACCAAAATTCAGCACTGATGTCTGCCTTTTACAGCTCCTCCTAGCAACATTGAACAATTTTCACATTTACTAAGTGATTCTCACTTGGTCCCAAATGTCAGCACTTATCTTTTTTAAGAAGTGGAAACAGGTGTCATGTTTCTTCTCACTTTGTCATATATTTTATAAATTCCTGCCACATCACAGGTTTTCATATTTAATTTCTGATCTTATGAGAGTTTCAGCTAGGAATTAAGATGAGAACATATTTTAGGTGTGGAGCATGTCATATAAAAATACATAGTGACTGAGAAGGAGAGAAGGCAGATCCATTTCAGAAGTATGTCATGATCATGGTATTAAAATAAGCAGAGTTATTATCCTTAGTTTGTGGTTGGTATAATCCTGCCACATATCAGTGATATGACCATGGAAAAATTATTATCCACTTGGAGTTTCAATTTTCTAATCTATGCAGTGGAAATAATGATAGTACCTACTTTTGGCAGATAAAGTTGGGTGTGTGTACACTTACTTGGTATTTCAATACTTAGGTTTTAGAGTTTAATTTCTATATATGCAATTTTTTGAGTTCTCATTTATTAAAGATGGGAAAGAATAAAAATTAAAATACTATTAATTGATATAACAGTATATTTTACTACTTTGGTTAGACAAAAATAAGAGTCAACTTAAAATACAATAAGCTGATATTTTAATTTAAATTCCATTTAAATTAAATTTTAAGTTAAATTCAAAATTGAAACTGAAATTTAAATCTCATTTAAGTTTCTTTTCCCTTTAACATCCTTTTTTTTAAGATTTATTTATTTATTTATTTGAGAGAGAAAGAGAATGAGAGATAGAGAGCACGAGAGGGAAGAGGTTCAGAGGGAGAAGCAGACTCTCTGCTGAGCAGGGAGCCCGATGTGGGACTCCATCCCAGGACTCCAGGATCATGACCTGAGCCGAAGGCAGTCCCTTAACCAACTGAGCCACCCAGGCGCCCTCCCTTTAACATCCTTAAATTATAAAATTTCCTCATAACATTAATCACTCCAAAACAAATTTTTAGCACACAATTTTTTCCACATTTAATTTTAATTCTTGCTTGATTAGCCCAAAGAAAACCATTCAAAATTATTTAACAACAAAAAATATGCACAAGAAAATCAAATGTCTATTTTATTTAAGGTAGATTGACTCTACATAGATTTTGCTTTCCTCTTGAATTCATAAAATGTTGTAAATGTAGTACTGGAGGGATTAAAATTATGTAAAATGGGAAAAAAAGCACATTTAAACTGAAAAGCTAATTTAATGCTACCATGAATAAAACCGAATACATTACAGGTCAAATAATGGAAATGTGATTAATATCAATTGAAGTTACAATATATTATAGTTAACACTTCTTTTTTTTTTTAAGATTTTATTCATTTATTCATGAAAGACAGAGAAAGAGAGAGAGGCAGAGGGAGAAGTAGGCTCCCAAGGAGCAGGGAGCCCGATGCAAGACTCAATCCCAGGACCCTGGGATCATGACCTGAGCCGAAGGCAGACGCCCAACCATCTGAGCCACCCAGGCGCCCTATAGTTAACACTTCTATAGAACTTACCTTTGTCCAGGGAATTTTTGAGGAAGAAAGTGAGAAAAGGTGGGGCGAGGAGGAGTGAACCTTATTTTTCAAAATAGCTCCATGACTATGGTGCTATTTTCATCTTTATTTTACAGATAAGGAAACTGAGACACAGAAATAGTAATGAATTTCCCAAGGTTATATACCTAGAATTATGCAAAATTATCAACTTTATTTTATTTCTTTACATACAGAATTTAAAATTTTAAACCCATTTTTGATTTTCTGAATTGCAAGTGTAATATTTAGTCATAGTCATTCACTTTCCTATTTCAAAGGAAGATTTTATCTTATCCTAAATTTGTTTCAGTACTAGAATATAGTATTTGAGAAAGTAATTTTTAATAGTTCTTTAAAATAAAAATGCATGGATGAATAATGTCAAAACAAATTAAATTTAAAATATAAATTATGTATTTATTTAGAGAAGAAATATTTAATTAGTGTCTAATATTTTTAACTACAATTTACTTCTAAATAAAAATCCTCATTTGTATTTTTGGAGCACTAATATCCTTCCTGTTTGAAGAAAATCATGAAATTTTTATAATCCATAATGTATGTCAAGTCTTAGTTTTGAATAGATGCTTCTCAAAGTATAATCTAATCCTAGGATTATTGAATAAAAGAATGTTTTGAGATGAAGGACTGAGTAAGCATCTATATAAGGAGTAGTTTTATTAGATGATTCCATCAATTAAAGAGCATTAACTATATGACTTAAAGTGGCTTAATTCCTATTTGAGTATTTATTTTGTTAAAATAAATTATCTCTCATACCCATAGTTTGGTGTGGAAAGAATATCAAAAGAAATCTTTTCACTACAGAACCTCAAATGTGATGAAGTAACCTCCTTTACATACTATTTTTTTGTTTTGTTTTGAAATATAGATATGTTCAATCATTCCTATCATTTAGAATCTAACATTATCTCTCCCCTCCCTTCTTCCCTACCCACTCCTGCCTCTCTTCACTCTTGTTCTCTCCCTTCACAGCCAAATTAATTATTAAACTTCAATATAAACTCTTTTCCCATCACTCCAATGCAATTCCTTTGCCAAAGTCACCAATAACCTTCAATTTGTTTAATGCAATGATTATTTTTTTGGTCTTTATCTTTCTAGATATTTCATCTGAATTTGCCCCTTCGCTTATTTCAAGAAATGATCTCTGCCCTTTTGGTTTCCAGGCAGTGCTACTAGTTCTCTCCTTTCCTAACCAGCAGCTAGCAAGATGATTGGTGACTCAAACATTGATCCTGTCAGGCAGAGGCTGTCTTCTGACCTTGACCTATGCGTGCTCCTGACTAACTTCATTCTTTCTCAAGCTCCAGTAACTAAACACAATAAATCTCTAGCCCAGAGATCTCCTTGATATTTACAGTTGGGTACTGCTTATTTTTTTTTTAAGATTTTATTTATTTGAGAGAGAGAATGAGAGAGAGAGAGAGCACGAGAGGGAAGAGGGTCGGAGGGAGAAGCAGACTCCCCGCCGAGCAGGGAGCCCGATGTGGGACTCGATCCTGGGACCCCAGGATCATGACCTGAGCCGAAGGCAGTCACTTAACCAACTGAGCCACCCAGGCGCCCCAGTTGGGTACTGCTTATTACCCCAGAGGTATCTAAAACTGATGTGGGCCAAGTGGGACTCCCCATCTTATCCCTCAAATTCTCTTCATCCAAGTCATTTCCTTAGTCTCCAATATCTTTTTAGTCTTCCAAGATTAAAACCGATAACCACCCTTATCTGCTCCTCTCTCTTTTGCCTCATAATCAGCCCTCACAAAATTGTATCATTGGCACCTTATTAACAATCTTCACATCTGTAGCCTACCACCCAGTCACTACCTATGCTTCCTTGATCCATAACATCAAAACCCCTTGTTTCTGTCACTGTCCTCCTTCAATACATTCTGTTTTTCACTGAGTATCATTATAAAATGTCACTATCATTATATCACCCCACTCCTAAAAATTATTTTCCTTATATTTCCTTTTTATGGGTTTTCTTTTTTGCTTTTCCTCCTATCTATCTTTTATTGAAATATAATTAACACATTCTTATACTAATTTCAGGTGTACAACTTAATAGTTCAACAATTCTATACATTACTTAATGCTTACCACGACAAGTGTAGTCACCATTTGTCACCTAAGTTATTAAAATATTATTGAATATATTCCTATGCTGTACTTTTCATCTCCATGACTGGTCTATTTTATAACCGGAAGTTGGTACCTCTTAATCCCCTTCACCTATTTCTCCCATTTCCCCACCCACCTTACCTCCGGCAAACACCACCTTCTTGTGTTTTATTCTTCTCAAACAGCACATTAAAAACTAAAGTTACTCTGTTATACTCCTTATTTGTTCTTTTTCAAGTGTCATGTATTCAATTAGTGGCACCACTTCATAAAGTTGTCCCAAACCTGGTTACAGTTTAGGCTTGTCTTTCTCTTTAAGCAACCAAGCAAATGACAGTATCTGCAATTTGTTGGTAAATCTATATTCCAAACCTCATTGCCTTAGTCCAGACCACCATCTTCTCTTTTCTGGATTACAATAGCTGAGAAAGACAAATACCATATGATTTCAATCATATATGGAATTTAAGAAACAAAATATATAAGCAAAGGGAAAAAAAGAGAGAGAGAGAAAGAGGAAAACTAAGAAACAGATTATTTTTTTTAAAGATTTTATTTATTTATTTGACAGAGAGAGACACAGTGAGAGAGGGAACACAAGGAGGCGGAGGGGGAGAGGGTGAATCAGGCTTCCCGCCGAGCAGGGAGCCTGATGCAGGGCTCGATCCCAGGACCCTGAGATCATGACCTGAGCTGAAGGCAGACACTTAATGACTGAGCCACCCAGGCGCCCCAGGAAACAGACTCTTAACTGTAGAGAACAAACTGACGTTTGCCAGAATGGAGGTGGATTATGGAGATGGTTTATTTATTTTTTTTATTTTTTTATTTTTTTTTTTTAAAGATTTTATTTTATTTGTTTGAGAGAGAGAATGAGCATGAGAGGGGGGAGGGTCAGAGGGAGAAGCAGACTCCCTGCTGAGCAGGGAGCCCGATGCGGGACTCGATCCCGGGACTCCAGGATCATGACCTGAGCCGAAGGCAGCTGCCCAACCAACTGAGCCACCCAGGCGCCCTATGGAGATGGTTTAGATGGGTTATGGGGATTAAGGAGGCACTTGTAATGAGCACCTGGTGCTGTGTGGAAGTGTTGAATCGCTATACTATACACTTGAAACTAGTATTACACTGTATGTTAACTCACTAGAATTTAAATAAAAATTTAAAAAATAGTCCCTAGTTATGCTTCTTACCTTTATCAACAGCATCTATTCACACTACAGGAAAGAGCTTTTTCCAATACCCAAATATGCAGACAGCACTTTCCTAATTCATGAATTCTGGTTTCCCTCAGAATGAAGCCCAAACTCCTTATCAGAATGTAAAAGGTCTTCTGGGATCTGCTTTCATATGTCCCAGCTTCATCTTGCGCTTTTCAGTTTTTTTTTTTTTCCCCAGCCAAAATTTTCTTGAAAGTTTTACACTTTCTTTGCTTCTCTTCTTTTACACAAAACAGTCTTGACTTCTGGAATGTCTCTTTTCCTCAGCCCATCCATACACTTGGCTGATTAATCTGTTCTGTAGGATTAAATAAAACATTTCCTCTGCAGTAAACTTTCCTCATGCCTTTTCCTCTTTAGAGACTAATTCAATTATCACTCTAAATTACACTTTCCTAAGTGCTTGTTGGTCACCCCAATATGTCATTAACAGCCTTGAGGAAGGAGAAAACATTGTTCATTGTATCCCAAGCACTGACTGTAAAACCTGACTCATAGTAGCTAATCAATAAATATTTTTTATAACAAATGAATTTTTTCCAATAGCTGGGAAATTCATATTTCTCTTTCACTACCACAGTGATAATCAACTAATTTCAATTTCCCAAAGTTGCTATGCTGTCACACATAGTTTCATCCTTAAACAGACTTTTTTGGATTGCGGTGCTTATCTTCAGCATGTTTCTATACTTTGATTAATTTCAAATCCACTTTGTATACATTGGAGGTGAGCTTTCTTTTACAAAACTGCATATTATTAACTTAGGCTTGGTTAAATATATTTTCTAAGACTCTCATGTGTCCACCTATAATAGGCCCTTATTGAACTCTCTTATCTTGATTGTCATAAATAGTTGTCTGTATTCCTCCAATTGACTTTGAACTTTTGAGGAAAGCTATCCTAAATTCATGATTCATGAATTTTGCTTATTCCCAAACAACTAATAGGGACTCAATAAATATTTCTTAAGTGAATAATATAAGTTATGCACTATCATGCTGAATGTATTTGACCCTGTCGATTTTGTATAGAATATTCATTTTCTACATCAAGACCTACTGAAATCTCACACATTCTTAATAGTTTAGCACAAATGCCCTTTCCCCTGTTAAATGCCACCTTAGACATCCTTTCCTGACAACACTCATCAAGGCTATTTGAGCTTTCCCACAGGTGGTACACTCAGCATGCTTGATTTATATTGTTGTATATCCTTATATTGTAGTTTGACTATAAGGTTCTTGGAGACTGGAACTTACCTCTATTCATCTTCATATGCTCAGCACATAACAGATTGCCTTGCACATGGTTTGCCTACTATATTTTTATTTTTATTTTATTTTGTATTTTATTTTATTTTATTTTGTTAAATTGAAAGACTCATTATTTTTCTTACAGGGCTTAATACAACAATTTTTAGGGAAATAGCTCCTTCTTTTAGACATTAAGGGAATTTATACATGAGATTGATGAAACCAGAAAAGCAGACTATATTTGTCATGGGTAAGAGATATAATATCTTTAGTCCTATTTGCAGGTAATTGTAATGTGACTCTAGATCACATCACCAACTGATAGAATAAAGAAATCTACTGTAGATTATAGACTACAGACCCCATGATTTTAATGTTATGGGTTCTCTTTTCTATTGAAAAGGGGGAATTTCCGTTTATAAGCAATCATACTGACTCTCAGATTAAACACTCTCTTAATTGTTACTTGTAATACTTAGTTATAATAAAATATACCAAAGTTCTTAGAGCTTATTAAATTTTAGATAAACTAAACAAAAAGGTTTTAAACCCTGTAATAATGAAGAAACATTAAAGAGTTTTGCAGAAACATAGCTACAATTTGAATATTTTCTTGGTTGTTAAATTTTCCATTTTCCTTTATAATAGTCCATCCACCAGGGTATTCATATACAAAATTAAATAAGAAGGAAATCATGTAAGGTGTAAGTACAAGCAGGCAGTAAGGTGAGATGGCCTTTTACCTTTTACCTGACAGGATTTCAGGGCAAGCAGAAGACAAGAAGAAAATTTACCCTTAGAGAATAATTTCAGTGTCAACTTATCTACAGCTATTCCCTAGAGGTAAAGTTAAGAAATAAACTGAACACAAATACAACTCTGCAGAAAATTGCTTGGGTTGGCTCAATTCTCCACTGAAAGGTACAACTATATTAGCTGCACTTCCATTTTTATGGGAAGATGTCTTTAAAGGGGTTATTCTTTAGTGAGGATATTTTAGAGTTAGAGAAGAAAATACAACTACTACTGGACAATTATTTCCAAATCTAGGTTATTTTAAGGAAATGTTTAACCATGAGAGTAGTTGCTCTTCCTTATATAATTTGTTGCTGGCATATTTCCATTGTTAAGTCAGCTAACACAGAATAAATCAGTAACTTCATTACAGATATTTAGTAATAAAATATAAAACATCACAGGAAGGACGCATCTATTATTTAAAAAAAATACTTTATTTTTATAAGCCTGCAGTCTTCTATGTTCTTGGAATTTTTTTTAACAAAAACTATTAACATTAAAGATAGAAAGATGGCAGCAGAGTGGGAGGGCCCTAGGCTCTCCTTGTCCCACAAATACAACTAGATAACTATCAAATCATCCTGAATATCCTACAAATCGACCGGAAGAGTGACAGAACAAATTTCACAACTCAGGGAGAGAAGAGGACACATAGAAGAAAGTAGGAAGTAGAGAGAAGTGGCTTAGGGGAGAAATAAATTCTGGCTGCTGTGGAAGGGAGGGAACCATGGTCATGGAGGAAGGCAAGAGAAAATGGAGCACACAGAGGAATGCACAAGAACATTTTTCCATACCTATTGTCTTGGAAAGTGAAAGGGGCTGAACTTCATGAGTTCTTGCAACCAACAGGGCTTAAAGCCTGAGTTTTAAACATCAGAGGGCTTGGCTGGGATAGAGTTTGGAGGGCAGTGAGCTGCTCCTGGAGAGAAGGCAGGCAAACAACCCTGTCAGCAGACAGCTTGGAAATAGCAATCTGAGGAGTGCATAGGCACACATTGGGGAGATTATCTGCTCCTCTTGGAGAGTTCCCCTGAGAGGCAGCTTTCATGGAGACACCTCTCTGGGAACAAAGGAGCTGGCTGGTGCCATTCCTCTCCACCCTACTGCCCCAGCATAAACATAGAACCACCTGCAGGAAGCAGACAGGGTGGACACTGGCTGCCTAACTTGTTTATACTAACTTGCTTAGTATAAGATCTATTCTTCAGAATAGATCACACATAAGTCCCGTACTCTGGTGGAACTGCCTTTCTGAGTCACATTTGCCTCAGTCCCAGCATGGCAGGCCCTTCCCCTAGAAGACCAGCACAAGCCCCTGCCTATACCACGTTTCCCAGCCACAAAGTTTTGCAGGGCCTTGGTTCTTGTAGAGGTGGTGACAAGTCTCTTTTCACAAGAAGACCAGAGCACACCTAGTTAAAACTCACCACATTCAGGACAGGGACCAAATATTGTCCACAGCAGGCAAGGAGACCTTCTGCTGACAATTTACCCAAAGGAGACAATAGCTAAAACACAACAGTAGAGAGCATGCAACACACACTGTAGGCAGCCCCTGTACATCAGGCCCTGGGTACTATAGGAGTTCTTCTTCATAAGGCCATTATTTTCAGGAACAGGAGTTATAACTGACTTTTCTAAACCACAGAAGGCAGAGACTAAGGCAAAATGAGAAGATGGAGGAATATATCCTAAATGAAAGAAAAAAGTAATGCCACAGCCAGAGACCTAAGTGAAACAGATATAAGGAACATGCCTGATGATGAATTTAAAGTAATGATCATAAGGATACTCACTGGGCTTGAGAAAAGAATAGAAGACATCAGTGAGACTCTTACCACAGAGATAAAAGAGTTAAAAAAGAATCAGAGATGAAGAGTGCAATAACTGAGATTAGAAACAGGCTTGATGCAATGAACAGCTGGCTGGAAGAGGCAGAGGAATGAATTAATGATGTAGAAGAGAAAGTACTGGAAAGCAATGAAGCTGAACAAAAGACAGAAAGAATATGGAACACAAGAATAGACTTAGGGAGTGCAGTGACTCCATCAAACATAACAACATTCATATTATAGGAGTCCCAGAAGAAGAGAGAAAAGGGGGCAGAATCTTTATTTGAAGGAATAATAGCTGAAAACTTCTTTAATCTATGGAAAGAAACAGACATCTAGATCCAGGAGGCACAGAGAACGTCCATCAAAATCAACAAAAGCAAGCCCACACCAATACATATTGTAATTAAATTTGCAATATATAGTGATAAAGAAAAAAATCTTAAAAGCAAAAGGCTAAAGAAGTCATTAACTTACAAGGGAAAACCCATAAAGCTAGCAGGAGATTTTTCAACAGAAACTTGGCAAGTCAGAATGGAGTGCCATGTTATATTCAAAGTGTTGAGTGGAATAAAACTGCAGCCAAGAATACTGTTTCCACTAAGGCTATCACTCAGAATATAAGAAGAGAAAAGGCGTTTCCCAGACAAATCCTATTACCACTAAACTAGCCCTGGAAGAAATATTAAAGGGGACCCTTTGAATGGAAAGGAGAGACCAAAAGTGACATCATAAGGGCAGGAAACACAAAAGAAGTAAAAATAAATATTTCTGTAAAAAATCAGTCAAGGAGTCCAGTAAAAAGGATATAAAACATAATAGCATATACCTAAAATGTGGGAAGCAGAGGCAAAAATTATAGGTTCAAACTTAAATGATGATCAACTTAATATAGACTGCTATTTGCAAGAGGTTATATACAAACCTAATGGTAGCTATATATCAAAACCACTAATAAACTTGCAAAGTGTAAAGAGAAAGAAATGCAAACATATCACTAAAGAAAATCAGCAAAACATGAAAGAAAGACAAGAAAGGATCAGAGATAATCTCCAGAAACAAAACAAGTAATAAAGTGGCAATAAATACACAACTATCAATAATTAATCTGAATATAAATGGATTAAATACTCCAATCAAAAGACATAGGGTGTCAGATGGATAAAAAACAAGACCCATTTATATGCTGCCTACAATAAAGTCATTTTACACCTAAAGACACCTGCAGATTGAAAGTAAAAGGATGTAGAAACATTTATATGCAAATAGGTGTCAAACGAAAGCCTGAGCGCCAATACTTATATAAGACAAACTGGACTTTAAACAAAGATTGTACATAGACACAAAATAAGAATCTATATAATCATATAGGGGGCAATGTAACAAAAAGATATACTAATTGTGAATATTTATGCACCCAATGTGGAGAACCCAAATACATAAAACCATTAATAACAAACATAAAAAAACTCATTGATAATAATATAATAATAGTAGGGGACTTCAACACCCCACTCACAGCAATGGACAGATCATGTAAGCAGATCAACAAGGAAACAATGGCTTTGAATGACACACTGGATCAGATGGACTTAACAGATATATTCAGAACACTCCATCCTAAAATAGCAGAATACACATTCTTTTCAAGAGCACATGGAACATTCTTCGGAATAGATCACACCTTAGGCCACAACAAAACATCCCTCTGGAATACAAGAAGATTGAAGTCATACCCTGCATCTTTTCTGACCACAATGTTATGAAACTAGAAGTCAACCAGAAGAAAAAATCTGGAAAGACCACAAATACATGGAGGTTAAATAACATGTTACTAAACAATGAATGGATCAACCAGCAAATCAAAGATGAAATAAAAAAATATATATATATGAAACAAAGGAAACAAATGAAAATGAAAACACAATGGTCCAAAACTTTGGGATACAGCAAAAGTGACCATAAGAGGGAATTTTACAGCAATACAGGCCTACCTCAAGAAGCAAGAAAAATCTCAAATAAACACACTAACTTTACACCTAAAGGAACTAGAAAAAGAACAACACACAAAGCCTAAAGTCAGCAGAAGGAAGGAATTAATAAAGATAAGAGTAGAAATAAATGAGAGCGGAGCAAGATGGAGGAGGAGTAAGAAACCTGGGTTTTGTCTGGTCTCAGGAATTCAGCTGGATAGTGATCAAACCGTTCTGAACACCTACAAACTCAACAGGAGATCGAAGAGAAGAATAGCAACAACTCTCTGAACAGAAAAGCAACCACTTACTGGAGGGTAGGACAAGCAGAGAAGTGAATCCGAGGTGATATTCCGGAGGAGAGATGGTGGGGGAGGGGGCCTCCGTCCGCCACTTCTGGCAAGTGATAGAGCCGCGGAGCACAAAATCAGAATGTTTAGAAGTCGGCTCCGCTGAGGGACGTCACTCCAGTGGCGAAGAGGGGGGTGGAACCCTCACAGGACAGTGTGGTCTCAGGACCCTCGGGGTCACAGAAAGACCAGGGGTGCCTGAGTGCAGCAGAGCTCCCAGGGATCGGAGAGGGGAAGCCGGCTGCAGAGACGGAGCCGAGGCACGGGCTCTCAGCTCAGGGTTGCCATAAACTATGATGTGCAGCCCAGTTGGGCCACTCCTCCTCCAGCAGAGACCCAACAAGCAGCAGATCTGGGAAGACTCCCTTTCTTTCCCTGGGAGAAGTGGCGCGGGAGCGCACCGCAGAGATCTGCTGGGTTTGGAGACTCCACACGGGGCCGGGTGCCAGGGATAGAAACACTTGGTCACAGGCCGGGTGAGCACGGAGTGTGGCCAGAGACTGGGGACACGGGAGTGACTGCTTTTCTCTGGGGGTGCACCAAGGAGCGGGGCCCCCAGTCTCAGATCCTCCGGGTGGAGATTGGAAGGCCACCATTTTCACTCTGGTCCTCCAAAGCTGTACCAAGAGCTTGGAGGGAACAAAAGCACCAGAAAGCAAACCCAAACAGATTGCTTAGCCCAGACGACAAGGGCGGGGTAATTCCGCCTCCAGCAAAGACATTTGGGAACCATGGCAACAGAGCCCTTCCCCAGAAGATCAGCACGAACAGCCAGCAAGCCAAGACCAAGTTTACTGATCAAGGAGAACGGGAGAACTCCAGCGCTAGGGGAATACTGCACATAGAAATCATGGCTGTTTTACCATGATTCATTAGTTTTTCAAAGTTGATTTTTTTAACTGTTTTTTTTCTTTTTTTGAATTTTTCTTTTTCCCTTTTTCAACCAACATCTTATCAATCCCGTTTAAAAAAATATTTTTCATTTTTCAGAGTCATATTTTATCCCTTCATAGTAGTTACCCTTAGTTTTGGCATATATATATATAAGTTGTTCTCTCGTTAAAATTTTGAGATACAGTTTCATCTAACAGATCAAAATATACCCTAAATCACTAGTGTACGGCTTTGTTCTAATCTCCTGCCTGATCACATTCTCTCCCTTTTCTTTTTTCTTTTTCTTCTTTGGTTTTTAATCTTCTTCTTTCTTTTTTTCAAACAACTTCTTATCTTATCAATTCCTTTTATAAAATCTTTTATAATTTTCATCTTTACAGTCATCGTCCATCCCTTCATTGTATCAGCCCTTATTTTGTACATATATAAGTCTTTCTTCCTTTAAAATATTAGGAGGTACTTTCTTCTAACAGACCAAAATACGCCCAAAATCTAGTGTGTGGCACTGATCTATACATTAGTCTGATCATATTTGATCATTTTCTGTTTTTTTTGTTCTGTTTTTATTTTTATCTTTTTCTTTTTTCTTTTTTTTTTCTCTTTCTTTCCCTTTCTTTTCCCCATGTTTCAGGTCTTTTCTGATTTGTATAAAGTAAACTTGCTGGGGACGTTGTTAACCTGTTAGCATTTTGTTCTCTCATTCATCTATTCTCCTCTGGACAAAATGAGAAGATGAAAAAAATCACCTCAGCAAAAAGAACAAGAGGTAATACCGTTTGCCAGGGACCTACTCAATATGGACATTAGTACAATGTCAGACCTGGAGTTCAGAATCATGACTTTAAATATACTAGCTGGGCTTGAAAAAAGTGTGGAAGTTATTAGAGACACCCTTTCTGGAGAAATAAAAGAACTAAAACCTAACCAAGTCAAAATCAAAAAGGCTATTAATGAGGTGAAATCAAAAATGGGGGCACTAACTGCTAGGATAAATGAGGCAGAAGAGAGAATCAGCGATATAGAAGACCAAATGATGGAAAATAAAGAAGCTGAGAAAAAGAGAGATAAACAACTACAGGATCATGAGGGCAGAATTCGAGAGATAAGCGATACGATAAGATGAAACAACATTAGAATAATTGGGATCCCAGAAGAAGAAGAAAGAGAGAGAGGGGCAGAAAGTATATTGGAGCAAATTATAGCACAGAACTTCCCTAATGTGGGGAAGGAAACAGGCATCAAAATCCAGGAGGCACAGAGAACCCCTCTCAAAATCAATAAAAATAGGTCAAGAACCCGACATCGAATAGTAAAACTTACGAGTTTCAGAGACAAAGAGAAAATCCTGAAAGCAGCTCGGGAGAAGAGATATGTAACCTACAATGGTAGAAACATTAGATTGGCAACAGACCTATCCACAGAGACCTGGCAGGCTAGAAAGGACTGGCATGAGATCTTCAGAGCATTAGGCGAGAAAATTATGCAGCCAAGAATACTATACCCAGCTAGGCTGTCATTGAAAATAGAAGGAGAGATAAAAAGCTTCCAGGACAAACAAAAACTAAAGGAATTTGCAAACACGAAACCAACCCTCCAAGAAATATTGAAAGGGGTCCTCTAAGCAAAGAGAGAACCTAAAAGAAGCATAGACAGGAAGGAACACAGACAATATACACTAACAGTCACCTTATAGGCAATACAATAGCACTAAATCCATATCTTTTGATAGTTACCCTGAATGTAAATGGGCTAAATGCCCTAATCAAAAGACACAGGCTATCAGATGGGATTAAAAAACAAGACCCATTGATAAGATCTCTGCAAGAGACTCATTTTAGACCCAAAGACACCTCCACATTGAAGGGGATTGGGGGTGGAAAACCATTTACCATGCTAATGGACACCAAAAGAAAGCTGGGGTTGCAATACTTATATTAGACAAATTAGATTTTAAAACAAAGACTGTAATAAGAGATGAAGAAGGACACTATATCCTACTTAAAGGGTCTATCCAACAAGAAGATCTAACAATTATAAATATCTATGCCCCGAACATGGGAGCAACTAATTTTATAAGGCAATTAATAACAAAAGCAAAGAAACACATTGAAAACAATACAATAATAGTGGGGGACTTTAACACCCCCCCTCACTGAAATGGACAGACCATGTAGCAAAAAATCAACAAGGAAATTAAGACTTTAAATGAAACACTGGACCAAATGGACTTCACAGACATATTCAGAACATTCCATCCCAAAGCAACGGAATACACATTCTTCTCTAGTGCCCATGGAATATTCTCCAGAACAGATCACATCCTAGGTCACAAATCAGGTCTCAACTGGTACCAAAAGTTTGGGATTATTCCCTGCATGTTTTCAGACGACAATGCTTTGAATCTAGAACTCAATCACAGAGGAAAGTTGGAAAGAACTGAAATACATGGAGGCTAAAGAGCATCCTACTAAAGAATGAATGGGTCAAGCAGGAAATTAAAGAAGAATTAAAAAATTCATGAAAACCAATGAAAATGAAAACACAACTGTTCAAAATCTTTGGGATACAGCAAAGGCAGTCCTGAGAGGAAAGTATATAGCAATACAAGCCTTTCTCAAGAAACAAGAAAGATCTCAAATACACAACCTAACCCTACATACACCTAAAGGAGCTGGAGAAAGAACAGCAAATAAAGCCTAAACCCAGCAGGAGAAGAGAAATAATAAAGATCAGAGCAGAAATCAATGAAATAGAAACCAAAAGAACAGTAGAACAGATCAACGAAACTAGGAGCTGGTTCTTTGAAAGAATTAACAAGATTGATAAACCCCTGGCCAGACTGATCAAAAAGAAAAGAGAAATGACCTAAATCAACAAAATCATGAATGAAAGAGGAGAGATCACAACCAACACCAAAGAAATACAAACAATTATAAGAACATATTACGAGCAACTCTATGCCAGCAAATTAGATAACCTGGAAGAAATGGGTGCATCCTAGAGATGTATCAACTACCAAAATTGAACCAGGAAGAAATAGAAAACCTGAACAGACCTGTAACCACTAAGGAAATTGAAGCAGTCATCAAAAATCTCCCAAGAAAAAAAAAAACCCAGGGCCAGATGGCTTCCCAGGGGAATTCTACCAAACATTTAAAGAAGAATTGATACCTATTCTCCTGAAACTGTTCCAAAAACTAGAAATGGAAGGAAAACTTCCAAACTCATTTTATGAGGCCACCATTACCTTGATCCCCAAACCAGACAAAGACCCCATCAAAAAGAATTAGAGACCAATATCCTTGATGAACATGGATGCAAAAATTCTCACCAAAATACTAGCCAGTAGGATCCAACAGTACATTAAAAGGATTATTCACCATGACAAAAAGGATTTATCCCTGGGCTGCAAGGTTGGTTCAACATCCGAAAATCAATCAACATGATACAATACATTAACAAAAGAAAGAACAAGAATCATATGGTCCTCTCAATAGATGCAGAAAAAGCATTTGACAAAGTACAGCATCCTTTCTTGATCAAAATTCTTCAGAGTATACGGATAGAGAGTATATACCTCGATATCATAAAAGCCATCTATGAAAAACCCACAGCAAATATGATTTTCAATTGGGGAAAAGCTGAGAGCTTTTCCCTTAAGGTCAGGAATGCAGCAGGGATGTCCAATCTCACCACTGCTATTCAACATAGTATTAGAAGTCTTAGCAACAGCAATCAGACAACAAAAAGAAATCAAAGGCATCCAAATTGGCAAAGAGGAAGTCAAACTCTCACTCTCTGCAGATGAGATGATACTGTATGTGGAAAACCCAAAAGACTACACCCCAAAACTGTTAGAACTCATACTGGAATTCAGTCAAGTAGCAGGCTATAAAATCAATGCACAGAAATCAGTGGCATTCCCATACACCAACAACAAGACAGAAGAGAGACAATTCAATGCGTCGATCCCATTTACAATTGGACCCAAAACCATAAGATACCTAGGAATAAACTTATCCAAAGAGGCAAAGGATCTGTACTCACAAAAGTATAAAATACTCATGAAAGAAAATGAAGAAGGCACAAAGAAGTTGAAAAACGTTCCATGCTCTTGGATTGGAAGAACAAACATTGTGAAGATGTCAATGCTACCTAGAGCAATCTACACATTCAATGCAATCCCCATCAAAATACCATCCACTTTTTTCAAAGAAATGGAACAAATAATCCTAAAATTTATATGGAACCAGAAGAGACCCCGAATAGCCAGAGGAATATTGAAAAAGAAAAGGAAAGCTGGTGGCATCAGAATTCCGGACTTCCAGCTCTATTACAAAGCTGTCATCATCAAGACAGTATGGTACTGGCACAAAAACAGACACATAGATCAATGGAACAGAATCGAGAGCCCAGAAATGGACCCTCAACTCTATGATCAACTCATCTTTGACAAAGCAGGAAAGAATATCCAATGGAAAAAAGACAGTCTCTTCAACAAATGGTGTTGGGAAAATTGGACAGCCACATGCAGAAGAATGAACCTGGACCATTTCCTTACACCACAAAGGGCTAGTATCCAAAATCTATAAAGAACTTAACAAACTCAACACCCAAAGTACAAATGATCCAATGAAGGAATGGGCAGAAGACATGAACAGACATTTTTCCAAAGATGACATCCAAATGGCCAACAGACACATGAGAAAGTGCTCAACATTGTTCGGCATCAGGGAAATCCAAATCCAAACCTCAAAGAGATACCACCTCACACCAGTCAGAATGGCTAAAATTAACAAGTCAGGAAACGACAGATGTTGGCAGGGATGCAGAGAAAGGGGAACCCTCCTACTCTGTTGGTGGGACTGCAAGCTGGTGCAGCCACTCTGGAAAACAGTATGGAGGTTCCTCAAACAGTTGAAAATAGAGCTACCCTACGATCCAGCAATTGCACTACTGGGTATTTACCCCAAAGATACAAATGTAGGGATCCGAAGGGGTACATGCACCTCAATGTTTATATCAGCAATGTCCACAATAACCAAACTGTGGAAAGAGCCAAGATGTCCATCGACAGGTGAATGGATAAAGAAGATGTGCTGTATATACACAATGGAATATTAAGCAGCCATCAAAAGGAATGAGATCTTGCCATTTGCAACAACGTGGATGGAACTGGAGGGTGTTATGCTGAGTGAAAGAAGTCAATCAGAGAGAAACATGTATCATATGACCTCACTGATATGAGGAATTTTTAATCTCAGGAAACAAACTGAGTGTTCTGGACTGGTGGGAGGTGGGAGGGATGGGGTGGCTGGGTAATAGACATTGGGGAGGTTATGTCCTATGGTGAGTGCTGTGAATTGTGCAAATCTGTTGAATCACAGATCTGTACTTCTGAAACAATACAATATATGTTAAAAAAAAGAAGAAGAAGATAGCAGGAGGGTAAGAATGAAGGGGAGTAAGTCGGATGGGGAGATGAACCATGAGAGACGATGGACTCTGAAAAACAAACTGAGGGTTCTAGAGGGGAGGGTTTGGGAGGATGGGTTAGCCTGGTGATGGGTATTAAAGAGGTTACATTTTGCGTGGAGCACTGGGTGTTATGCACAAACAATGAATCATGGAACACTACATCAAAAACTAATGATGTAATGTATGGTGATTAACATAATAATAAAAAATGAGGAAAAAAGAGTAGAAATAAATGACATAGGAACTAAAAACAAACAAACAAAACAAACAACAACAAAAATAATAACAGAGATCAAAGAAACTAGGAGCTGGTTCTTTGAAAAAAATGATAAAATTGGTAAACCTCCAGCCAGTCTTACCAAAAAGAAAAAAAGACCCAAATAATAAAATCATAAATGACAAAGGAGAAATAACAAATACCACAGAAACACAAAGGATTATAAAAGAATAGCATGGAAAATAAGAGTAGCATGAAAAACTATATGCCAACAAATTGGACAACCTGGAAGAAATGGATAAATTCCTAGAAATATATAAACTACCAAAACTGAAACAGGGAGCAATACAAAACTTGAATAGACCTACCCAGAACCAGCAAAGAAATTGAATCAGTAATTTTATAACTCCCAACCAACCAAAATCCAGTACTAGATGGTTTCACCTGCAAATTCTACTGATCATTCATAGACGAATTAATGCCTATTCTTCTCAAACTATTCCGAAAAATAGAAAAGGAAGGAAAGATTCCAATTTAATTCTATGAAGCCAGCATCACCCTGATACCAAAACCAGATAATGACACCATAAAAAAAAAAGCAAACTACCAGTCAATATCTCTGATGTACATAGTAGTAAAAATCATTGACAAAATACTAGCAAGCCAAATCCAACAATGCATTAGAAAAATCAGTCACCACGATCAGGTGGGATTTATTCCTGTGTTGAAAGTGTGGTTCAATTTTCACAAATCAATTAACATGATGCACCACATTAATAAAAGAAGAGATAAGAACCATATGATCATTTCAGTAGATGCAGAAAAAGCATTTGAAAAAGTACAATATCCATTCATGTTAAAAACTCTCAACAAAGGAGGTTTAGAGGGAACATACATCATAATAATAAAGGCCATATATGAAAAGGCCATATATGAAAAACCCTCAGCTAATATCATCCTAAATGGGGAAAAATTGAGAGCTTTGTCTCTACAGTCAGGAATAAGATAAGGATGTCTTCTCTGACCACTTTTATTTAACATAGTACTAGAAATCCTAGACACTGCAATCAGAAAACAAACAGGAATAATAGAAGGCATCCAAATTGGCAAGAAGAAGTAAAACTTTCACTATTTGCAGATGACATGATACTCTCTATAGGAAACCCAAAAGCCTCCACAACAAAACTACTAGAAATGATAAATTTAGTGAATTTGTAGGATACAAAATCAATGTACAGAAATCCACTGCTTTTCTATACCCCAGTAATGAGACAGCAGAAAGCGAAATTAAGGAATCAATCCCGTTTACAATTGCACAAAAAATAATAAGTACCTAGAAATAAGCTTAACCAAAGAGATGAAAGATGTACTGTGAAAACTATAAAACACTGATGAAAGAAAGTGAAGATGACACAAAGAAATGGAAAGACCCTATACTCATGGAGTGGAAGAATAATTATCGTTAAAATGTCTATGCTAGCTAGAGCAATCTATACACTCAAAGCAATTCCTATCAAAGTACCATCAACCTTTTTCACAGAGCTGGAACAATTAATCCTAAAATTTGTATGGAACCAGAAAAGACCCCAAATAGCTAAAAGAACATTGAAATAGAAAGCCAAAGCTGGTGGCATCATGATCCTGGACTTCAAGATATATTACAAAGCTGTAATCATCAAGACAGTATGGTACTGGCACAAAAACAGACACATAGAACAATGGAATAAAATAGAGAATCCAGAAATGAACCCTCAACTATATGGTCAACTAATCTTTGACAAAACAGGAAAGAATATCCAATGGACAAAAAGACAGTCTCTTCAAGAAATGGTGTTGGGAAAATTGAACAGCCACATGCGGAAGAATGAAACTGGACCACTTCCTTACATCACACACAAAAATAGGCTCAAAATGGATGAAAGACCTAAATGTGAGACAGGAATCCATCAAAATCCTAGAGGACAACACAGGCAGCAACCTCTTCGACCTTGGCCTCAGTAACTTCTTGCAGGACATATTTCCAAAGGCAAGGGAAACAAAGGCAAAATTGAACTATTTGGACTTCAGCAAGATAAAAAGCTTTTGCACAGCAAAGGAAACAGTAAAAAAAAAGAAAAAACAAGAAACAACTGACGGAATGGGAGAAGATATTTGCAAATGTCTTATCAGATAAAGGACTAGTATCTAAAATCGATAAAGAACTTATCAAACTCAACACCCAAAGAACTAGCAATCCAATCAAGAAATGAGCAAAAGACATGAACAGACATTCTCCAAAGAAGACATACAAATGGCTAACAGACACATGAAAAATTGTTCAACATCACTAGCCATCAGGGAAATACAAATCAAAACCACAATGCAATACCACCTTACACCAGTTAGAATGGCAAAAATTAGCACGACAGGAAACAATAAGTGTTGGTGAGGATGTGGAGAAAGGGGAACTCTCTTTCACTGTTGTTGGGAGTGCAAGCTGGTATAGCCACTCTGGAAAACAGTATGGAAGTTCCCTAAGATGTTAAAAATAGAGTTACCTTATGACCCAGCAATTGCACTACTAGGTATTTACCCCAAAGATAGAGATGTAGTGAAAATAAGGGGCACAAGCACCCCAATGTTCATAGCAGCAATGTCCACAATAGTCAAATTGTGGAAGGAGCTGAGATGAATGGATAAAGAAGATGTGGTACATATATACATATACAATGAAATATATATATGTATATATCTGTACATATGTACATACACAGTGGAATATTACTCAGCCATCAGAAAGGATGAATACCCACCATTTGCATCAACATGGATGGAACTGGAGGGTATTATGCTAAGTGAAATAAGTCAGAGAAAGACTATTATATGGTTTCACTCATATGTGGAACATAAGGAATATCACAGAGGACCACAGGGTAAGGGTGGGAAAACTGAATGGGAAGAAATCAGAGAAGTGGACAAACCATGAGAAACTCTAGACTCCAGGAAACAAACTGAGGATTACAGAAGGAAGGGAGGGATGGGGTAACCGGGTAATGGGTATTAAGGAGGGCACATGTTGTGATGAGCACTAGGTGTTATATGCAACTAATGAATAATTGAACACTACATCAAAAACTTATGACGTACTATATGCTGGCTGACTGAACATAATAAAAAATTAGAAAATGCAAAAATAAAATAAAGCTACAAAACAAAATAGAAAAAAGTAAAATACAATGTGTCAAAGAAAGAAATACATAGAGAAAGAAAGAAGAAAGAAAGGAAAGAAAGAAGGAAGGAAGGAAGGAAGGAAGGAAGGAAGGAAGGAAGGAAGGAAGGAAGGAAGGAAAGAAAGAAAGAAAGAAAGAAAGAAAGAAAGAAAGAAAGAAAGAA